>NC_050458.1:21149661-21449661 GCF_903995425.1 Onychomys torridus | reverse complement strand
TTCAAAGAAGGCTGTTTTTAGTTGAGTAATCCTGAGGAGCGCCAAGGATATAAGAAAGCTTGCCCAGGTTCACCCAGAGTGTCAACAGAAAGTCAACACCAGACTTTAACTGTCTTAACTCTTGGGTCTGAGCTTTTATTATTGCAATGTGCTGACCCCTTCCAAATAACATGAATGATACCTTCCATGCTTTTAGTTTGCTTTACAAAATGCATTCAAGTTCAAGTTCATTAGCCTAGTTTAATACATTAGCTCTGCAAGATTAAAATCACTCCCAAGGTTCCAGTGATGCTGACTCACTCTGTCCTGTGGTCCTACAGTCCTCTGCTCACAATCGCCATTCATACTCTTGAGCAAGTGATTAAGACATTCCTCATCTTTTCAACCCCGTGGCCCAGATCAAAGTCATGACGTTAATAGCAGCCAAGCTTTTCATGTGTGACAGCATGCTGTCAGGGCGTGCATGTTACATAAAAGGTTCTATTCATAGCACAATTGTGCTAGAGCAGGCCTGCAATTACGCATGTGCCAACCTCTCTTCATTTTACAGTGAATTATTTACCCTGTCCACATTCCCCAAAAGAGCCAGTGACAGATATTGCTAGATCGATGCCATGTAACAAAAAGCAAGGCTCTTTGCAATTATAATACTATTATCATAAAAAGAAGGGCCTTACTTAGTGCCTTTGACTTTAACTGTGATAGAAGAGCTCATTTGGCTTATGTTTCCTTATTTAATCATTATTTTATTAAAATAATTCAGGACTGGGAATGTTGCTCAGTTGGTAGAATACTTATATAGCAGGTACAAAGACCTGAGTCCAATCCTTAACACCAAATAACTCAGGCAAGCTGGCACACATTTGTAATCCCAGCCTTTGGGAGACAGAAAGAGGATCACTTCAAAATTATTCTTGACTACACAGCAAGTTTGAAGCCAATCTGGGCTACATGAGACCCTGTCTCCAAGTGTTCAATTCATGTGTCCAACTTTTAAAGTCAGTAATACTGAAAATGTGTAAAGTGTAAATAATACTACCTTACTCTACTGAAACAACATCTTTGACTCTCCCATTTCATCTGACATTTTCAAATCTCTATATTTCTCAATAACATGCATGTAATGGCTAGGTTTTGTTTTGTTTTTGTTTTTTTTTTGTCAACTTGACACAAGCTAGGGTCATTTTGGTAGAGGGAACCTCAGTGGAGAAAATGTCCCCACCAGATTGGCCTGTGGGCAAGCATATAGGGCACTTTCCATAGGGCACAGTTCCATCATGACAGGTAATCTAGTGTTATGTAAGAAAGCAGGAAGACAGCCGGGTGGTGGTGGTGCATGCCTTTAATCCCAGCACTTGGGAGGCAGAAGCAGGTAGATCTTTGTGAGTTCAAGGCCAGCCTGGTCTACAGAGCGAGTTCCAGGAAAGGCACAAAGCTACACAGAGAAACCCTGTCTCAAAAAAAAAAAAAAAAAAGAAAAGAAAAGAAAAGAAGAGAAAGAAAGAAAAGAAAAAGATAGCAGGAAGACTACAGAATGGGAAAAGATGTTTAGCAATTACATATCATAGAAGGTCAATATCCAAAATATAGAGAGAACTTGGGGAACCAGATTTCAAGAAAACAAACAACCCAATTAAACAATGGGGTACAGTTCTAAATAGCAAATTCTCAACAGAAGAAACTCAAATGGCTGACAAACACTTAACAAAATGTTCAGCATCCTTGGCATCAGGGAAATGTCAATCAAAACTACTTTGAGATTTTATCTTACACCTGCCAGAATGGTTAAGATCAACAAAACATGTGACAGCTCATGCAAGCAAACAGAAGGAACTAGAAAAAAAGTCATCCTGAGTGATATAGATCTCAGACCTACAAAGACAAATATGATCAGTACTTTGTTCAGCCATCATCAGAGAAGCTTTCTCCTGCAGAAGATGGGAACCAGTTCAGAGACCCACAGCCAGATACTATGCAGAGAGAAAGAGAGCGGTCTTGGAACACTCAGCCCTAAATGGGGTGTCTCCATCAAGTTCCTCTCCTCAGAGCTCAGTGGACACTGCACAGAAGGAGGTGGAAAGAATGTAAGAGCCAGAGGGGATGGGAGAGTCCAAGAAAACAAGGTCCTCTAAATCAACATGAACAAAGATCATTTGAACTCGGAACCAGGAGCAGCATACACAGGGCTTTCATGGGTCTGCACCAGGTCTTTGCGTGTATATGTTATGGCTTCCAGTTTAGTGTTTTTATGGGATTCCTGGGTGTATAAATGAGTGGGTCTCTGATTCTGTGCCCCTTGAGGGCTCTGTTACTCCTGTTGCTTTGTCCTGCCACACTTCAGTGAAATAGTTTTCATTTTATCTCATTATATTGCATTTTGTTATGTTTTTAGAAAAATGAACGAATGAATGAGTGAATGAATATAAACCTAGACACTAGGGTAAAGGTTAACAACAGAATTGTCACTTATACCCACTAGGAAAAGGCAAATCAGTTTTCCTCACTGGAATGATACTGGTATATCAATCACTCCAAGGCAGATCTCATGTTCAGGAGGAGTTTACCAACATATAATGAACTCCACAGGATTTGTTTTTGTGTGCTTTTATTTGTTTACAGTTTGGTGGCTTATTTTGTTTTATTTGTTTGTTTTTATTTTCTTTTGGGGTGATGTATTTATTTCTAGGTTTGAGGTACTTTGTTGTGTATTGGGTTTTGGGTTTGTTTTCTGAGAAGGAATTTAAAGTTGAATGGATAGATAGGGAGGAGGAGATCTGGATGAACTTGGGGAAGGAGAAAAATATGATCAAAATATGTTTAAATTTAAGTTTTGTTTTAAATCATAAAAGAATAAGTTTTAAAAATATCAAGCAAGCAAATAAGCAGGCTGAGAAAGCCAGTAAGCAGAATTCCTTGTGGCCTCTGCTCCAGTTCCTGCCTGCAGGTTCCTGCCTGGAATTATTTCCTGGCTGTCCTTCATAATGGACTGAGTTCAGAACATGTAAGCCAAAATAAACCCTTTCCTCCCAAGTTGCCTTTTTTTCCCTGTGTATTAGATGTTGTAGTTAGAGTTTTCCTGCCTGGCCCACAGTCAGGACAAATCTCTCTCACCCGCCAGGCCCATAGACTCTCAGAACCAACCAAGTAAACACACAGAAACTTACATTGTTTACAAACTGTATGGTCATGTCAGGCTTCTTGTTATCTACTTCTTCTACCTTAAATTAACCCATTTCTATTAATCTATACTTTGCCATGTGGCGGTGTCTTTACTTGTTGCTTGTCATGGCGGCGGCTGGCAGTCTCTCTCCACCCCAGCCTCTACTTCCCAGGATTCTCTTCTCTCTTGTCCCATCCATACTTCCTGCCTGGCCACTGGCCAAACAGCATTTTATTTATACAGAGCAATATCCACAGCAAGAAGTGTCATTCTTTAAAGGTAGAGGGTAGACACTGTAATGAAGTGTGTCAACAAAGATCACCAGTGACACAGTACATGACTCATAGTAGTCACTCATAGTTGACAAAAGACTTGTCAACTTCAGGTTATTTCAACAGGAACCAGAAGAGAAAGTGCCAGTTGGATGAGATCAATCTGCTTTGTCATTTTCCAAATATTATCCATTATAAACCTCCTTCAAGGAAGCAGATGTGGCAATATCAACTCCTGGCCTTCTTCTCTAAGTGTTTCCCACATTGATTTGAATAAATTCAGTCAGTTGTGCCCCCAGGTGGTTGTCTTCATGTATCAACCATCTACCATATGTATGGCTGTCTAAAAATACAGGTGGCCCAAGGTTCAAGAACAGAGTGCTTATTGAGATATTCATTCAACCAACAGATACTCATTTACCACCTCAGTCCTACCAATTGAGATTCTGGCTATCAGGGACAGGGAGTGAAGAAGCCCCCACACACACACACCAATTGGAGTTTAACCATGGTGGAGGCAAACAGAAAACAACTGAGAAATAACAGTTTAGCTGGAAAGAAGAATAACTCCAAGGATTGGAGACAAACACAAGCTGCTGTTGTCCAGGATGGTCCAGGGAAGCACGTGGCAAAAAGCAAGGAACCTGGCTGAGCAAAGAAAATCACAAATGCAAACCTCTTTGGAGTTTTGGCTGTGATACATCACAACAGTGAACATGACAAACCGGTACAGTCTTGGAGGAAGTCAAGGAAAAAGGCCAGAGAATTAGCTGGTTCCATTCACTTCCAGTATGATAGCTAGCTGCAGATACTAGAGAGGTCTTAGGGTTTTGTTTGTGTAAGAAGGTGAGCTCTCAGGAGAACCAGGACATGGTCAGCTGTCACTCTCAGGAGGACTTCTCAAGCATGCTGATCAGATCTTCTTGGGTGCTCCCTGTGGAAACCTTATTTCTCACAGTGATATTGAAAGAGTTTTTATGAGATGACTGTTTGGCTCTCAAAGCTTCGTGAAATAAACTCTAGAGAATGATTCTATCCCCTGGGGGGGGGGGGGAGGGATGGAAGCATAAAGAAATTAAATGGGTCTGGTGATGAATTCCAGCAATCCCAGCTACTTGGGAGGCGGGGTTAAAAGGGTCACACGTGTGAAGCCATCATGAGTAACATGGTGAGACCTCATTTCAAAAATTAAATATGAATTTAAAGAGAGAAAAATTGGTATTTCATAAAGACGTGGCAGACTCCCAAAAAGTAAGACCTCAACAATTATATGGTCAACTTTCAAGATAATTAATCTGATTGAGTCCTCAAGACAAACACTTCATTTAGAACTCAGAGGAGGATCGAGGTCCTCTAAGGGTTGGATACATTCCTTGCCCAGAAGCATCTCGTCCAGGGACCCAGCCCTAAACTAAGGAAGAAATGCTTGCTGTCCTCTAGCTCCTTCCAAACCTCCTAGGAAGCACCTTTGCCAAGTCTGATCCATCAGCACTTGAGATAATGAAGTAATTTATGACAGCATGTGGTGGTGGAATTGAAAAAGACTGGAAAATCTTTTCCTTCTACACAGATCAAAAATTCATTTTTAACCAAGAAAGTTCAAGTCTGTGATTGAAAAGAGCACATGTAGCTACCGGGTGCAATTAACACCCATTAGTAAGGCCACAGGAACTTCCAACTGCTTCATTCAGAATCAAGCCCCACCCGCATCTTAGAAAAGTAAATAATTCTGTTGCCATGGTTGTGAATTTTACCAAACCTGTATCTGAAGGAAGATGGTTTACATACTACGTGATTGAACTGCACAATTTCAAATGGCTGCCAGTTATCACCACTGTAAGTTATCTGAACAAAAGCAATTGTCTTAGATGACCTTACACATTCTTTCCTTCTTATTTTCTAAATACAAATTGATGATGTATACAAATGGAATTTCCCTGGAGTCTCAGACACATTCTGTTTTTCCAAACTTCCTTGTCTTACATCAGCTGCTTTTACATACAGTTCATCCAACTAAAACGTTCCCCACCCCCATTCCCACCTAAGAAAGGGTCTGTGTGTCCTCCGATCTTTATTTCCACACTCAAAATTTTAGTTTCCTGACCAATTCTTGAAAACCTCATTGACAAGATAAATTTTAAGAAGGCTGTAAAATTATTTTTCATCTAGAATAAAATTCTCTATAAGGAAGTAAGTGAGGGGAGAGCCAGATATTTCAGCCAAGGGACACACCCACACCATCATAGGGCCATCCTCTACAAAACCCTGGGGAGATTATCAGCTCTATTTCCGGCCGCCAGGCAAGATATCATCTAAAACATTCCAACTCCTCAGACTAAAGGATCCCAGGAGAGCTACAGCCTTTATTCACACTCACAGCCTCCTTACTGGTGAAAGCCTCTCATTTCCAGAAATCAAATGGCTCTACAGAAAACTAAGTCTCTACCCAGCTGAATTTGCTCAAAGGCCAAAACAAACATACAAGCAAACTAATGCTTTTCTGTGTACACAAAGTGGGTTTTATATCAAAGTGGATAAATTACAAAAAAATAGTATTGAAACTCGCTATTTCTGTGAAATATTTAAATGCTTCATTTCAAACATACAACATTTCAATAGATTTTAATATTTTAGCCAATAATATATGTTTATTATTGGAAATTATAAAAGGAGAAATAAAAGTTTCACACAGAATTCAACCTCCTAAGCAGATATTAGTAGTCTTACATAAAGCTATTTCCTCTGCATATAAGGAGCTCAAAATATTTTATGATGATGAACTCACACTTCAACAATTTTTGACTCTTTATTACCAGTGACTATTATGGAATCATTTTATCTGTTTATAAATAGATGTCTATATCATAATTTAAATTCAGCATATATTAATTGTACAAGATGATGGTTTTCATTATGACATCTTCAAATATATAACATACTTTCTATAAATTTTTTTCTAACTTAAAATATATTTTAGGGTCCTGCTGACATCCCATACAACCTAAGTCAGAAGCTCATTTTTTAGTAAAAGGAGGGGACCTGTAGGGTCCTGCCCCCCCCCCCCCCGTTTTGGGTAACTGTTGCATTGCTTGCTGACCTTGACCTTGATAGCCTCCCTATGCTAATTCCCTTCGAGATTCCACCCTCCTGAATGCTTAAGGGAAGCTCCTTGTCTGTATAACCAGCATATTGGGCATAAACAGCTTAGATGCAAGACTGTAAAACATCAGAAGCAGGGTTGGGGACTTAGCTCAAGGGTAGAGCACTTGCCTAGCAAGGCCCTGGGTTTGATCCTCAGCTTAAAAAAAAAAAAAAAAAAACTGGCAGTAGTGGCTCATGCCTTTAATCCCAGCATTCGAGAGGTAGAGGCAGATGGATCTCTGTGAGTTCAAGGCCAGCCTGGTCTACCAAATGAGTTCCAGGAAAGGCGCAAAACTACACAGAGAAATCTTGTCTCGAAAAAAAAAATTTGCGGGGTTGGGGATTTAGCTCAGTGGTAGATCGTTTGCCTAGCAAGTACAAGGTCCTGGGTTCGATCCTCAGATCAAAAAAAAAAAAAAAAAAAAAAAATCCATCAGAAGCAAACTTCTTCCCTCCGGGGTTCTCCCATTGTGCTGTAAGCCTGTATTTAAGACCTCCTCCCTCCTTCAATAAATGTCATTTGGCATTCAAAAAAAAAAAAAAAAGAAGAGGAGGAGGAGGAGGAGGGAGGTCAAGATCATGATGGGGAAACCCACAGAGACAGCTGACAGCTAGTTGGAGCTCACTGACTCAGGACTGACAGCTCAGGAACCTGCATGGGACTGAACTGGACCCACTAAATGTGGGTGACAGTTGTGTGGCTTGATCTGTTTGTGGGGTCCCTGGCAGCAGGACCAGGACTTATCCCAGGTGCATGAACTGGCTTTTTGGAGCCCATTCCCTTTGGTGGGATACCTTGCTCAGCCTTCATACAATGAGGAGGGGCTAGGCTCTCCTTCAACTTGGTATGCCAGACTTTGTTGACTACCATGGGAGGCCTTACTCACTCTGAGGAGTGGATGGGGGTAGAGTGGGAGGGAGGTGAGGAGGCAGGAGAAGGGAAGGGAGGGAGAACTGGGGTTGGTATGTAAAATGAAAAAAATTTAATAAATAAATATATATATATATATATATATATATATATATATATATATATTAGGGGCTGGAGAGATGCTTCAGTGGTTAAGAGCACTGATTGCTCTTCCAGAGGACCTGGGTTCAATTCCCAGCACCCACATGGCAGCTCACAACTGGTTTGTAATTCTAGTTCCAGGGGACCCAACACCCATGGCCAAATACCAACGCACATAAAATAATAATAAATAAATTAAAATATATTTTAATTAATTTTGCTTTTATGTTTTGTTTTTTGAAATAGGACCTCAGAGGCTGAGGATGTGGTGGCAGATCACTTGCCTAGCCTGCACAAGGTTCTGGATTTAATGCCAAGGACCACCAAAAAATGAAAGAAAGAAAATGAGGGGGGGGGGAAGGAAGGAAGGAAGGGAGGGAGGAAGGAAGGAAGGAAGGGAGGGAGGAAGGAAGGAAGGAAGCGGGGGAAAAGGAATGGGAATGAAATGGAACAAGAGATTCCTGTTTAGCCCAGGCTGGCCTTGTCAAACTGACTGTACAGCTGAGGCTGGCCTTGAACTCCTCCTGATCTACAAGCTTCCTTGTCCTGACCACGTGCTACCATGCTATCTTTAAAATGTACTAGACTTTGAAGTAACCAAGGTAGGCTAACTTGAGTATTAACAACTTTCCCATTGAAAATGACCCGAAATCTACATTTTTTTAAGCTGGTATTTAAAAAAAAAAAAAAAAAAAAACAAAAACAAAAACAAAAAAACACCTTTTTATATTCAGGAATCATAAAAGGGACATCAACACTTAAGCACTTTGGGCCAGAGCCACCTGCCAAACCCTGGAGAGTAAGCAGTCTTTGTTTGGCAGCCTTTCAAGTTCAAGGCTAGGGTCCCCCACGAAAGAATTTTAGGAGACCTTCACTGAGTGCAGACGACCTGAGAAGCTCCACCAATGAAAGACAGTTGCTGCATAGAGCTGCTCCGAGCCCCCGATAAGGACCATTAGAGGTTGGGGTAATTGCTGGTTTTGACAAATAAGCGGCACTTTTACCATGAGAGAAAGGTCGCGAGGCACGACAAAACCCAGTATCAGAGCTTTACTAGGGGGAGTGGGGAGGGCACAGAAGAGAGTGACCAGGCCTGTGGACGACAGTGCAGAGGTGGGAGGAGAAGAGAGCAGAAGAGAGGGGAGGAGTCTGTGTCCGGTTTTTTAGAGATTTCCCTGCACCTGTGCAAGTGGGCTTACGGAGCTGATTGCGTGACCCGTAGTACTGCACGCATTTGAGCAATCACACAGTGCACTGATGACGTAAGACCCCTTACTTAGCTACTGAACTGCGCATGTGCGGTCTTATAACTGGGATGGGAGACTCCGAACAGTAATGGCTCAGTCAATAAAGGGCAAGCATTAGGACCAGTTCAATCTTTAGGTCCATATACAAGAGCTGGCCACAGCCCCGGAGGGTGTCTGTGGTCGCAGCACTGAACAGGTGGAATTGGGAGGACCTCTGGGCTTTGCTGACCTGAGTGCAATAAGAAACACTGCCTCAGCTAATACGGTAAGGAGCAAAAGAGGAAGGCGCCTGACGCTGATCTGTAACCTCCACATGTCTGTGCTCACACGGCGTGCATACCTCCCCATATACAATGCACTCAGACACGTACACATAAAAGGCTGAGTTATGTTAAACTGGTCTCTGCGTGATAGTGAATCTCAACACCTAGCAGAAGTACACGGTCTTTCTGGAGGAACTGACTTTAAACACAGGTTTCAGATACTTTCAGAGTTGTAAAGTATATTAAACACATGGTTTAAAAGAATTATATACCATATAAGGACACAAAAGACTATGAACAAAGGTCAACAGAGGACTGGGCTGCAGCTCAATGGTAGCATGCTTATCTAGCACGCTCATGGCTGAGTTTAATCTCCATAGGGAAAATAAGGAGGAAGAGATGAAGCCAGCAGAAATAAAACAAGAGGACAATAGCATTACATCTGCAAAGACTTTGCCCAGTAAGATTAATGAGCATACAAACTGAAATAAAACTTTAAATTACAAGCGATAATAAAAATATTTAAGTAACTTTGGAAGAAAAAAAAAATGGAGCTTCCAGAAAAGAAAAGTCTCATGCTTTAAAAAAGATAACCTTCGCCGGGCAGTGGTGGCGCACACCTTTAATCCCTGCACTCGGGAGGCAGCGCCAGGTGTATCTCTGTGAGTTTGAGGCCAGCCTGGTCTACAGATCGAGATCCAGGACAGGCACCAAAACACCACAGAGAAAACCTGTCTTGAAAAAAACAAAACAAAACAACAACAACAACAAAAAAAAATAAGCTTCCAGGTGTAGCGCTCCAGGCCTGAGATCCCCGCACTGGGAAGGCAGAGCCGGAAGCTGGTGTGTATGCCTAGCCTGGGCTACGGAGAAAAATCGTGACGCTGAAGAGATGACAGCTCTCGCAGAAGACCCAATCCAATGCCACCATCCTCAAGGTGGCTCACAACCATTTATAACGCCAGTTCCAGGCATCTGATGCCCCATTAGAGGCACCAAGCCTGTGGTGCACAGACACCCACACAGACTAAACACCCATGTTCATAAAAGAGATTCATTTCTTTAAAGAAATGGGGGGAGACCCTTCATTAGCTAAATGAAATGGACTTTTAGAGCAAACAAAATGCACGATGGTGCATATATAAGCTATCTTTAAAGTTATGAAATGGTATAGTCTGATGAGTGTCCCTCAAGGGTCTTTATATAGATTTGGAGTCAGATGGAGGTACCAGGAATTGCCACAGACCTTGCAGAAGTGAGGACTCCTGGGAGATCCACAGATCTTTGTGGATGTGACTCAAAACAAATTGTGAAACCCAATCTGGGTCTCTGGGTCTCATCTCTGAGTCTCTGGGTCCCTGGGTCTCTGGATCTCTAGGTCTCTACATATCTGGGTCTCTGGGTTTCTGGGTCTCTGGTTCTCTACATCACTGGATCTCTGAGTCTCTGAGTCTCCCACACCCTACCACTACCGTAGCATTTATGAGAGTGTTCACTGCAACACACACTCCCATCATAATATGCTGCTGTCACCAATGAGGCTGTATTTCCCCAAACTCGAACCTTCCAAACCTCACCTAAATCTGCTTTTTCTTCTTTATAAGTAATGTATCTTGGGTACTTTGTTACAATACTATGAAGTTGTTCAATACAGAAAGATAGGATATAAAATTAGCATATAAAATCAATATCCTTCATGTGCACACATTTATGGAAGAGAAAGTGTCATTTTACTGTAGAAAAAATCAGATTCCTAGAAACAAACCACATGAAACTATTCAAATTTGCATGAAGGAAATGTTAAAAATAATTCTAGAGAATTTAACTTGTGAACTTAAACTAACATCCTTGTTGCTCAGAAGGATGTCAGTTCTCCCTCAGCTAATTTATATCTTAAAATAAGACAATAATAAAAATCACACAAAGCTGGGTGGTGGTGGCACATGCTTTTAATCCCAGCACTTGGGAGGCAAAGGCAGGTGGATCTGAGTCCAATGCCAGCATGGTATACAGAGTGAGTTCCAGGAAACCCTGTATCAAAAAACAAAATAGATAGATAGATAGATAGATAGATAGATAGATAGATAGATAGATAGACAGATAGATAGATATATAGATAGATAGGTGGTGCACACCTTTAATCCCAGTATTTCAGCAGGAGAGGCAGGCCAATCTCTGAGTTCAAGGTCAGCCTGGTCTACTGGTGAGTTCCAGGACAGCAAGGACTATATTGAGAGACCCTGTCTCAAAAACCAAAACAAAATCACATAAAAATGTGATTTTTTTTAAATGTGTGGTGAAGAAGCCACGTGTAGTGGCACACACCTACAGTCTCAACACTCAAGAAATAGAGGCCAGAGGATCAGGAGTTCAAGGCTAGTATGGACTGTAACAGGAGTTTGACACCAACCTAGGCTACATGAATCCCTGTCTCAAAACAACAAAATGAAAAAATACTCAGGGAAATATTGAAAATAAGGCCATCCAGAAATGAGCATGGTAATGCATTTAGGAATCTGAGACAGAAGGATTGTGAGTTCCAGGCTAGTATGGACTACATAGGTGTAGGGTCTATCTGTCTGCCTGTCTGCTTATCTGTCTGTCTGTCTGTCTGTCTATCTGACTGTCTGTCTATCTGTCTCTCTGTCTCTCTCACATACACACACACACACACACACACACACACACACACACGCATATAACACACACACACACATTGAAGAGATGGAGATAGATTTTCTATTAGATCCTCAAATATGCAAGAACACCACTATAAGTTTTTTTAATTATACACTATTTATGAACAGACAAGTACATTACCACCCCCACACTAAACAAACAAATTTAAAAAATTACAAAAGCAAGGCAAAATGGTGATAGACTCTAAACACACACACACACACACACACACACACACACACAAACACACACACACACCATTCTCTCTGCCAGACTACTCAAAGCTGGACTCTTCCTTGGAACCCTTGTGGAGAGGCCCTGGCTGCAAAGTCTGTGATAGAACATTCTCCCCCACACCGTGTGGGTTCCAGGAATTGAACTCAGTTATTCATGCTTGTTAACAATTGCCTTTACCCACTGAGCCATCCCATCAGCCAAATTAGTTTTACAACTTCTCGTTTCAATTCGTGTTGTTCCCGAGTTTAAAAGCACTTTCACATTTTCTCTTCTCCACAAGCAAACGTTGACGTTCCAGGAAACAAGAGTGTAGTTGGAGAAACAGTGAAGAGCAGTTTCTCTCCATCCTCCCCCTGTCTGTTCTGATACTGAGCCAGCTTGTTCCCCTGCCATGAGATGACTCTCTCCGAGAGACACGGACACCTGCAAGGGGCAGGCTCATTCCACATTCGGGCAGCAAGCCTGGAAAAGTGGATGATCCTTACCAGAGGGAGTTGATACTACATTATTTCAGGGTTTAATCTTTTTCCGTTTCACAGTGACCAGATGACACCCTTGTCTTCTTCCCAAGAGTCTCCCTGATACATGAGTCCTTCGTCACATGTCAAGTATGAACCACATGGGGAAAAATGGCATATTCTACACACTCCAAGTCAAGCACATTTGTTCTCTTTCCCCAACAGCTCTCCCATTTCCCAGGTATGGAGAGATGAGAAAGGCAGCATAATGGGTAGTATGTGAGTCAGCAGAGACCACTCCACTGTGGGAGGGAGCAACTGAAATGCACAATTCTAAGGTTTAGGAGACACAAGCTTTCTCCTAACAGAAAACATGATCCTCCCTGGTCTTCCTTCCCACTAGAGAGCAGCAGATGAGCAAGCCAGCATGCTCTGGACTCTCACAAGAATCACAGTTTGGCAAGGAATTTAGCTGTCTCAGTCTTCAAAAACATGTCTTTCCTTGCTTATGTTTAAAAATTGTGCTCTTGTCACAAAATATATCAGTGCTTTTACATCTTTGTAAAACACATGCACACACACACACACACACACACACACACACACACACACACACACCATTTATGATGTTACTTCCTATGCTCGCACATAAACTCTAAGACACATTTAAGAAAACCTTCCCCAAACAATTCACACTTTTCCTCTTGGTGATTTGAATGAGAATTCCCCCCCCACACACACACACACAGCTTCATATGTTTGAAAACTTGGTCCTCGGTTGTTGGAACTGTTTGGGAAGGCTTAGGAGGTGTGGTCTTGTTGGAGGAGGTGTGTCACTGGGGGTGGGCTTGAGGTTTCAAAAGTCACTTGCCATTCCTTGTGTGCTCTGTGTCCCCCGCTGGTGGGTCAAAATGTGAACTTTTAGCTGCTCTTCCAGCTGCCTCCCACTATACCTTAGCTCTTCTTCCATCCTATACTCGAACTCTCTAGAGTGGTAAGCCAAATTAAATGTTTCATTTTTGGAATTGCTGAGGTCTTGATGTTTTATCACAGCACCGGGTGGCAGCGGTGGCACATGCCTTTAAACCCAGCACTCAGGAGGCAGAGGAGGTGGATCTCTGTGAGTTTGAGGCCAGCCTGGCTACAAAGTAAGTTCCAGGAAAGGCGCAAAGCAACAGAGAAACCCTGTCTCAAAAAATTGAAAACACCCCCCCCCCAAAAAAAAGACATCTTCTGGGCACACAGATGTTTGCTAGTCTGTCCTTCTGCTTTATTTGTTTTTTTTGTTTTTTTGTTTATTTATTATTATTATTATTATTTTGGTTTTTCAATTTTTCGAGACAGGGTTTCTCTGTGTAGCTTTGCGCCTTTCCTGGAACTCGCTTTGGAGACCAAGCTGGCCTCAAACTCACAGAGATCTGCTTGCCTCTGCCTCCCGAGTGCTGGGAGTCCTTCTGCTTTTTATGATGCTTTTTTTGAGCCCTCTGTATTTTTATAACCCAATAACAGGTCAAAACCGATCATCATTTACATAGTTGCTTCAGGCATTTTTTCCCCTGAGTTTGAATTCTCCATGAGTATATCACCCACACAGCTATTCTTTTTTCTTTTACTAATTTCTTCAACAGTACCCTTATCATAGAAGAAAGGGCCAGAGGGTTCGCTCTATTTATGTGCATTATTAATAAGGGCTTCCGTTCACACAAAACCTACTTCACTTTTTTAAAGATTGAATTTAATTATTTAAAAAATACTTTCATTCCTCATGAATTTCTTACAAGGTATTTTGATCATATTTACCCCCACTTCATTTCCTAACTCCTCTCAAAACCACCCCCACCTCCTCACTCCCCCCAACTTCATGTCTTTGTTTGTGTGTGTGTGTGTGTGTGTGTGTGTGTGTGTGTGTGAGTGTTCGATATTCCAGTTTGTGTTCAAAACTCCAGTTTGTGCTGTCCATGTACTACTAAGTGTGGGACCATCCATTGGTGCAGGGTCCACACCCTTAAAGAAAACTGATTCTCCTTACCCCAGAAGGCATTAAGTGTTCACAGCTACTTAGTTTGAGGCTCGTGAACTCCTTCTCACCACATGCCAGGACACTGATTGGCTTTACCATGTACAGCTCTTATGCAACCACAGCTCTGTGAGGTCACGTGTGCAGCAGTAATAGTCAGAGAGCTCTGTAACCTCTGACTCTTACAATAGTGCCACTCCCATATGCCTCAATGGTCCCTGAGCCTCGGGGAGGTGGTGTATTATAGATGCCCTGTTTGTGACTAAGCAATCAACAGTTATTTGTTGTCAAAACCAGCTGTGAGTTTCTCTGTTAACCATGCACTACACAAAGAAATTTCTCTGATGGGGTCTGAGAGAGGCATTAATCCCAGCTCAAGACTGATTGGTCCCCTGGGTCTACAGCAAGCCCTTTGCAACATTTGATAATGAAATTTGGTCTTTAACTGCTTGTGTAGGATCCTGATTATGCAGCTCTTACAGACGTTTTACATCTAAGTTGTTAATAGTTGTGCCTCCAAGAAGATGTGAGGGCAGTAAAAGGCTAATTGCTCCAAGCTTCCTGGCTGTGGTTATCTAAGGCTTGGCAGCCAGTAAGGAAGTCAGTTCTTTCGTCCTTTCATAGTGTTTTGATGTCTGGGTCAAAATGAAAGGCCAGCTAGCTCAGGTGAGGTACCCCTCAGAAAGAGGAAAGCAGGGCAACGGACCTCGGTATCTGAGAAGGCAAGGAAGGTCCGGTGCTCACTGTGCCTGAAGCAATCCTCTTAATTCTTCGTTCATGGCGTGCCATCATTATCCTCCGCATGCCTGTGGTTTTCAATATGACAAAACGACATCTGTGACGGTTAATGTTCATTGTCAACTTGACACAATGTAGAACCACCTGGGAAAAGAGCCTCAGTGAGGGCGCGTCCAGATCAGGTTGGCCTCTGGACATGCCTGCCAAAGAGTGTCTCACTACCTTAATTAATGTGGGGAGCTCTTGGGCAAAAGTGGGTATACTGTTCCCTGGTTTGTAGAGGTGTAGAGAAAAGTACCTGAACAATAAACATCCATGCATTCGTTTCTCTCTACTCTTACCTGAGTATATGATGTGACTAGACATTTCCCTGCAATGAACTGTCATCTAAAACTTTGAGTTAAAATAAACCCATTCTCCCTTAAGTTGTCTTCTGTAGAAGACTACTTGAAGGAGAACATCCCCTGTATGCTCATATGTTTGCATACTTAGTTCCCAGTTAGTGAACTTTTTAGGAAGGATTAGGAGGTGTGGCCTGGCTGGAGTAGGTCTGACTGACAACATCACTTGGGGTGGGCTTTGAGGTTTCAAAAGCCCATGCCAAGCCTGTCTGCTTCTCGCCAGGATGTTCATAGACTAACTATCTCAAACTGTAAGCAAGTCCCCAATTAAAAGCTTCCTTTCAGAAGTTGTCTTGGTCGTGGTGTCTCCTCACGGCAATACCACAGTAACTAAGACAGAAGTCAGTACCACACACAGGGACTGGGATATTGCTGTGTGCCAGCTCCAGTCCGCAGGACCACGCTCAGCGGAACCGGAAGAGGATTCTGAGGATAGCCTCCAGTATGATAGGAAAAGAATGCCCAGGAGGCTATATCAGTGTATCGCTCCCATGTTGAAGTAACAGACTAGCTTATATCATCATCTCGGGCAGAGAAAAGGAGCAAGGGAATTCACCTAATTTGTGTGTGCGGATCAGGTTGAGGGCAGGCAGACATATAGATTCAGAGCTTGCGGGAGAGAGTGCTGGGAGGTGGCGGCATGTCATAGATTGGGGCAAGGACACTGAAGGGACTTAATCTGCTCACTCAAGGGTGGCAGGGGTCAGGGGAAGGAACCTTATAAAGCCATATAGGGAGTCCAGCCTGGGAAATTTCGGTAATCAGATAAAAGGCAAGAAGTCCTGGTTGCTTTGGAGACATGTGGGCTTATCAGATGCTTTGTTTACTCGGCAAGTCCATGCTCGGAAATCCCTATCTGCTGGGGTCTGTTGGCGCCTGCCCGAAGGAGAGGAGGAGCACCCAAATTCCTGCCGCTCTTGGGATGAGAAAATCTGGGGTTTTAGGGATGCTTCCACCTCTTCGTAGCTTCAGGCTGGCCCCACTGCTGCGAAAAGGAAATAACGCTTCAGCAGCAAAGGAAACCATCAAAAAGGAAAAGTTCACACAAATTCAAATCAAGGAGGGGTTCCAGCCCCAGCAAGCTGAAGAACTTTGCAGTTAAGGCCATGTAGTTCTGGAGTTAGGGATACCGTAGTAAAGCAGTTGTGGAATCTTCCTTCATGCTTAAGGAAAGCCAAGCTTGCAGCAGGGAAATCCTTTTTGTTGTTGTTGTTTGGTTTTTGTTTTTGTTTTTGTTTTTGTTTTGTTTTGTTTTGTTTTTCGAGACAGGAGAGGTGGCTCAGCCGTTAAAGGCTAGGCTCACAATCAAAAATATAAGGGAAATCCTTTTAAGGAGGCCCAGAGAGGCCAATTGTGTGAAAGTGAAGCCTAGATTTCCTTAGTGATCCAAGACATTGAAGATGGCAGAGCTATGGGATACTAGCTGAGGAGAGCTGCTAGCAGGATGTGGAACCAAGCCAAGGAGAGAAATGAGTTGCAGTCAACAAAGCTGGAAGGGGAGAGCCATCTAATAAACGCTTTAACATCAGACTTGGGGTTGCAGAGTGTGGAGTTTGCCCTGCTGGTTTTCAGTCTTGCTTTGATCCAGTATTTCCTCACTGTGCTCCCTTCCTCCCTTTTGGATGGTAATGCGCATCTGTGCCTCTGAACATTGCAATGTTCTTTCGCTGGAGAGATGGCTCAGCAGTTAAGAGCACTGGCTGCTCTTCCAGAGGTCCTGAGTTCAATTCCCAGCACCCACGTGGTGGCTCACAACCATCTGTTATGAGATCTGGCGCCCTCTTCTGGCCTGCAGTATATATGCAAGCAGAATACTGTATACACAATAGAAAAAATAAAATCTTTAAAAAAAAAAAAAAAACCTATTTTAAAAAAAGAAAGAAAGAAGTGCCGCTTCTAAGTCATAAAAGACAAAAAGACAAAACAAGCAAACAAACAAAAAACTCGAGTTTTGAAGTTCGTCATCTCTGAACACAGCATACTAGCACCTAGGATGCTTTCATGGAAGTCCAAACTGCTCTTCTTGAGTGGCCCCTTCAGCCAGGCTCCCCCTCAGCAGCTGTACCATCTGCTGCTGCACCCTGACAGCCAGGCCTGATGACTCAGATGGCACCACTGCATCGGATGTGGCTGTGGGCTCTACCATGGAGCACAGCCTGGGTCATGCCATCACTGGGGGCCTCAGTGACAGTTTGTGTGTTAAGCCCATAAAGCCTGACATCACTTGCCAGGAGCCTCAGGGAGCCCAGCGGCTGGACCAGCAGTCTTGTGGGCCTTGCTCTCTTAAGATCAAGCTGTTTCCGGAGTGTGCTCAGAATGAGGGTGATGTGAAGCCCTTCAAGGGCTTTAACGAGGTGCTTCATTCGGCAGTGCAGAGTTGCGAATGATTTCATTAAGAAATTCAAACTGAAGAAATGGAAATCGGTTCTACACAATTGATAGTGTCAGTGTGGTCCCTGAGTAAACCTCTTCCTAGTTCCACTGCTTCAGAATGTCCATGAAATAGAGTTCTAACTGAATAGATATCCACCAAGAGTTGTAGTGCTGGGGGCTGGGCAAGGGTTTGGCCTCCTTGAACCAACTATATTGCATTTTGTGAGTTGATGAAAATTAAAGTGGCTTTATTCTGAAGAAGAAGAAAAAAACCCAACTCAAGATCAGCCCAAAGATTCACCTAAGATGATACCCATTGTCTGCCCCTATGCAATATGCAGTAGGGTCGTCAGCAACCAGAAGAGCCTATTGAGCATTCAAATTATGACTAGGACAACTATGGCACTGAGACTTACTTAATAGTATTTTAGTGACTACTAACTTCAAGCAGCCACACTGGGCTGGATGCAATGTATCCTTCAGCATAGTCTTTTTATGGTGATGGTGAATGCTGCTCCATCTAGCAGCTCCTCCATCTCTCCTAGAATGCTTGACTCACAACAGATTTTTGCTTACAGACTAAGATTTTGTTTTAAGCATTGTAATTTCCTCCCTATAGTAAAACCTAGCCTATCCTGGCTGCTTACAAGAGAGCTCAGGCAGTAGCTTTCATGGAAGGTTGGCACTAAATGTCCACTCAATAGAAGTTCCTCTGCTGAAGGTTCATAGTCCATGTCACATGTACAGGTTTTGCCCCCTCACATCATTCTCTTGGCATTTGTATAACAGTCTATACTGCCTTGGCCACTGCCCCAGGGAATAAGAGCCAAGCACATGGGAAAGGCCAGTGGATGCTCTAATTCGAATTCTTGTTCTATTGTTTAATGAGTATAGTTAGTATCCTGGGAAACTTTCACCAGCCCTCATGCTCTACCGTCTGTTAGAGAAGCATCCAATTCCCTTTGTCTCAGGCACCAACTCCAGGAAGAATGCCCTGGATACCTGCTGACCATGTGGGCTAGGAAATCAGGGAGGCAATCTTCCTTCTCCTCCAGTCCTCCCCAGCTGTGTGTGGCCTCTCCTTCCTCTCTGCCTGAATTCCCAGAGGTCTATTGTTGTGGTATATTATTTTAATTAGGCAAAGATGTGTTACATTTGTTTATGCTGTGGACTATTATTTCAACTGTATAAAGGTGTGTTACATTTGTTTCTGCTGCCTTTGTTAATGATGTAAAGACAGTTACATTGGTTTGTGCTGCATTTATTTAATTATGTAAAGATGTGTTGTATTTGTTTCACCTTGCCTGCCTAAGGCACCTGACTGGTCTAATAAAGAGCTAAATGGCCAATAGCTAGACAGAGAAAGGATGGGAGGGGCTGATGGGCAGAGAGAATAAGCAAGGAGAAAGGAGAGAAGAGAACAAGGGAGTAAGAGAGGGACACACCCAGGACCAGATGCCAGGCAGCCACCAGCCAGCCATGGAATAGAAAATGAAAGAAGGAAGGAAGGAAGGAAGGAAAGAAGGAAGGAAGGAAGGAAGGAGTTTAAAATAAGGCTGAGCATTATAACTAATAAGAAGTCTTTCTGCCATGATTTGGGAGCTGGTTGGTGGCTCAAAAGCAAGCCTAGTACAGTCTAAGCAGACTCTGGTGGCACACCCAGATTACCTCCCTCTTGTGGACTTTCTCAGCACTCATCTCCCAGTCCATCTCCACTCCTTAGTGTCAGCTCCCAATACCTAGAAACACATTCTATCCCAACCTTCAGCGGCCACAACTGGCAGGATCTCAGAAGCAGTCCATACCAGGCAAATCACAGCCACCACAGTCTCCTAAGAACCAGAGAGGGCAGCAGAAACCAAGAAATACCAACTCAACAAAGATAAGGCCAGATATCAGCACCCAGAATTTCAACCATCCCAAACCCAAATGCCTAGACACCAATATAAAAATATGATCAATAACAGCCAGGGCAGTATGTCTCCACTAGAGCCCAGCAACCCTAGCACAGCAGATGCTGGGTATTTCAACATAGCTGAAACATAAGAGAAAAAAAAAAACCTTAAAAATGACCTTTGTGTATATGACAGCAGTCCTTAAATAGGTAATTAAGAAATCCCTTACAGAAACCTATGAAAATACAGTCAAACAATGGAATGAAATGAAATGAAGACAACATTTCATGAGATGGATGAGTAGGAATAGAATCAATCAACCCAAACTGAGGGGAAACTGGAAATGGAAAATTTAGGAACTCAAACAGGAACCTAAGATGTAAGCCTGGCCAGTAGAAGAAGAGAGATAGAAGAGACAATCTTAGGCATTGAAGACAAAGAATCTATGAACAATAGGAATAGAAAACAAAGAAAGAAACCCAGGGCAAAGGCACAGAACACATTTTCAACAAAATCATAAAAGAAAGTTTCCCTAACCTAAAGGAGGAGGGGTGGGGTTGGGGATTTAGCTCAGTGGTAGAGTGCTTGCCTAGGAAGCGCAAGGCCCTGGGTTCGGTCCTCAGCTCTAAGAAAAAAAAAAAAAACCTAAAGGAGGAAGGGGTCAATCAAGATACCAGAAGCTTACAAATAGATTTGACCAGAAAATAAAGTCCTCATGCAATTTAATAACCAAAACACTAAACATACAGAACAAAGAAAAAATATCAAAAGCTGCAAGGAAAGAAGACCAAATACCATAAAGATAGACCTATTAGAATAACATCTGACTTTTCAATTGGAGACTCTAAAAGCCAGAAGGGCCTGAACAGATGTTCTACAAACTCTAAGAGACCACAGATGCCAGCCCAGACTACTATACCCATCAAAACTTTCAATCACAATAAATGAGAAAGACATTCCACAATAAAACCAAATTGAAGCAGTATCTGTCTATAAATCCAGCTCTACAGAAGGTGCTAGAAGGAAAACTTCAACCTGAAGAGATTAATCACACCCAAGAAAACACAAGGAATAAATAAGCACAGACCAAAAAATCCAAAGGGATGGAGAACCACACCATCATAACAAAATAACAGGAGTAAAAAACACTACTCAGTGATAACTATCAATATCAATGGTCTCAACCCTGCACTAAAAAGACACAGCCTAACAGATTGGATGGGAAAACAGGACCCATCCTTCTTCAGCATCCAAGAAACACACCTTAACATCAAGGATAGACACCACCTTAGGGTAAAACGATGGGAAAAGATATGCTAAGCAAATGGTCCCAGAAAGCAAGCAGTGCAGTCATTTAACATCTGACAAAATAGACATCCAACCACAACTAATTTCTCAGAGAAAATGAGAAAGGATGATTGTGATGGGTTGAGTAGGTATGGCCCCTATAGACTCATGTGTGTGAATGTTTGGCACATAGGGAGGGTATTAGGAGGTATGGCCTTGTTGGAGAAAATATATCACTGTGAGGCAGGCTTTGAGGTCTCCTGTGCTAAAGCTATGCCAAGTTTGGGGCACAAACTCTTTCTGCTGCCTATGGATCAAGATGTAGAACTCACAGCTCCTTCTACAGC
The DNA here is from genome assembly GCF_903995425.1 of Onychomys torridus. Taxonomy (NCBI): domain Eukaryota; kingdom Metazoa; phylum Chordata; class Mammalia; order Rodentia; family Cricetidae; genus Onychomys; species Onychomys torridus. The sequence continues at coordinate 21,428,134 of NC_050458.1, read as the reverse complement.
ACAGTGTCTACTTGTATGCCACCTGCCATGACAATAATAGACCAGACCTCTGAACTGTAAGCTAGCCCAATTGAAGGTTTTCCTTTATAAGAGTTTCCATAGTCATGGTGTCTCATCACAGCAATGAAACCCTAACACTACAAATTCATCAAAGAAAAAATCCACCAAGAGGACACTGCAATTCTAAACATCTGTGCCCCAAACACAAGGGCACCCAAGTTCATAAAAGAAACACCACCATAATTTAAATCAAATATTGATCCTCGCACTGACAGTGGGAAACTTCACTACCCGACTCTCAGCAATAGACAAGTCATCCTGACAAAAAATAAGCAAAGAAATGCTGGAGCTAACAGATATTATAAACCAAATGGGCCTAGCGGATATAATGGAACAGTTCACCTAAACACAAATGAATACCTTCTTCTCAGCATCTCATGGAAACTTCTTCAAAAAATTTACCACATATTCAGACACAAATCAAGTCTCAACAAATACAAAGAAACTGAAATAACACCCTGCATCCTGCCTTATAGACATGAATTAAAGCTAGATATCAACAACAGAAACCTTACAAATTCATGGAAACTGAAAACTCACTCCTGAATGAAAAATGGGTCAAGACAGAAATCAAAAAAGGAATGAAATTCTTTTTAGAACTGAATGAAAATAAAAACACAGCATACCCAAGTTTTTGTTATAAGAGGTAAATTCATAGCACTAAGTGCTTATATTAAAAAAGGAATTCTCATATTAGCAATTTAATGGCACCTGAAAGCTCTAGAACAAAAAACAAGGAATAACACTCAAAAAGAATTGAGGGCAGAAAATAATCAAACTTAGAACTGAAACTAATAAAATAGAAAAACAAACAAAATCAGTATAAAGAATCAGTGAAACAGAGAATTGGTTCTTTAAGAAAATCAATAAGATTGACAAACCCTTGGTCAAATTAACTAAAAGGCAGAGAGAGAAGATCCAAGTTAAGAAAATCAGAAATGAAAAGAGGGACATAACCCACAAACTCTAAGGAAATCCAGAGAATCACAAGGACATATTTAAAAACCCAAACTCCACCAAATTGGGAAATCTAAAAGAAACATATATTTTTCAATATATATTACCTACTAAAGTTAAATCAAGACATCAGATAAGCAATTTAAACAGACCTGTAACCCCTTAGTGAGCAGTAATTAAAAGTCTACCAATGGCCAGGCAATGGTGGTGCATGCCTTTAATCCCAGCACTTGAGAGACAGAGGCAGGTGAATCTCTGAGTTCAAGGCTGGCCTGGTCTACAGAGTTCCAGGATATCCATGGCTACATGGAAAAACCCTGTCTCAAAAAACAAAAACAAAACAAAACAACCAACCAAAAAAGCCCAGGGCCAGATGATTTTAGTACAGAATTCTAGAAGAATTCATGCTGTGGTGATTTGAATAGGAATGGCCCCCATAGGCCCGTGTATTTGAATGCTTGGTTATTTGAGAGTGGTACTACTTGACAGGCATCTTAGTTGGGGTTTCTATTGCTCTGAAGAGACACCATGACCATAGCAACTCTTATAAAGGAAAATATTAAATTGAGGTACTGTCTTACAGTTTCACAGTCTATTATCATCACAGCAGGAAGCATGGCAGCATGCAGACAGACATGGTACTAGAGAAGGAGCATGTTGATATGCAGGCAACAGGAAACAGGATGTCTTACTGGGCATGGCTTGAGCATATATGAGACCTCAAAGCCTGTCTCTACTGTGACACACTTCCTCCAACTCAACTGCACCTTCCCCAACAAGACCACATCTCCCAAGAGTGCCACTCCCTTTGGAAGCCATTGTCTTTCAAAACCACCACCACCACCACAGGGATTAGAAGTTGTGGCCTTGTTAAAGTAAGTATGTCACTGGGGGTGGGCTTTAGGGTTTCAAATGCTCAGGGCAGGCCCAGTGTCTCTTTCTTCCTGCTGCCTTTAGATCCAGATGTAAAATTCTCAGCTACCATGTCTGCCTGCCTGCTGCCATGCTCCTCGTGATGAAGATAATGGACTAAACCTCTGAAACTATAAGCAAACCCCAATTAAACGCTTTCCTTTGTAAGACTTATTGTGGTCATGGTGTTTCTTCACAGCAATAGAACACAGAGACAAATGCTAATACTCCTCAAATTATTCCACAAAATAAAAACAGAGGGAACATTGCCCAGTTAATTTCATGAGACCAGAGTTACTCTGATACCCAAACCACATAAAGACCCAACAAAAGAGAGATAGACAGACAGACAGACAGAATTACAGACTGATTTCCCTGATGAACATAGATGCAAAAGTTCTCAATAAAATACTTAAAAATTGAATTCAAAGGCCGGGCGGTGGTGGCGGTGCACACCTGTAATCCCAGCACTCGGGAGGCAGAGGCAGGTGGATCTCTGTGAGTTCAAGGCCAGCCTGGTCTACAAAGCGAGTTCCAGGACAGCCTCCAAAGCTACAGAGAAATCCTGTCTCAAAAAACAACAACAAAAAGAAAATGGAATTCGAGAAAATATTCAAAAAATCCATCCACCATGATCAAGTAGGCCTTAAATAGGATATCTCCACCAAATCCCTCCCCTCAGAACTCAGAAAACCCTGTAGAATAGGAAACAGAAAGACTGTAAGAGCCAGTGTGGATGGAGGACACCAAGGAAACAAGGCCTTCTAAATATAGCAGGACCAACGCACATATGAACCCACAGAGACTGTGACAGTATGCGCAGGGCCCACACAGGTCTGCACAAATGGGGTCCCAGCACTCAGAGAAGAAATGGACACAAGCCCCCACCCTAACCCAGAAGCTATCTCTGATAGATAACCATTCACAACTGAAAAATTAGTTTTCTCCAATGGCATCTTTTGGAGATTCTGTGTCTTACAACATTCTTTTTCTTTTTTTGGTTTTTCAAGACAGGGTCTCTTTGTGTAGTTTTGCGCCCTTCCTGAATCTCACTCTGTAGCCCAGGCTGTCCGCGAACTCACAGAGATCCGCCTACCTCTGCCTCCTGAGTGCTGGGATTAAAGGCGTGAACCGCCGACGCCACCACCACCACCACCACCACCACCGCCCAGCTGTCTTATAGCATTTAGTCAGGGCATTTGCTTATGTATTTATTTCTAATCTTGTCTTATTTTTATTGACTTATTTTGCCTTGCAGGTCCTTTCGTGTGTATAATGGCTTCCAGTTTTGTGTTTACATGGGAATCCTGTGTAAGTGAACATGTGTGTCTCTGCATCTATATGTTTCTCATGCTTTTTTTTCTTTGGTCTTTTTTCTTCTGTTCATTTTTTCCTATTCCAATTTGTTGGTTTTTACTTTATCATATTTTATTTTACTAACACTCTTGAGATGTCTGCTTGTTTTCTAAGGAGAGAAGGGTATGAATTTAGATAGGAGGTGAGGTGGAGAGGATCTGGGATGAATTGGGGGAGGTGACCCATAATCAAAACATATGAAAAAAATCTATTTTCTTTTTTTAAAATTATTTAGAAAATTTATGTTCATTTTACATACCAACCACAGATTCCCCCCTCCTCCCTCTTCCTGCCCCCCAGCCTTCCCCCCACAACCCTCCCCCTATTCCCACAAGTCAAGGTCTCCCACGGGGAGTCAACAGAGCCTGGTAATCTATTTTCAATAAAAGAAAAATATGAAATGAAAAAGTAGCATCCTAAATATAGGGCTGTTAAGACAACATACATAAAGTGAGTTCCACCGATTTATGATTGTGACACAGTCTCCAGACATCAGTTATCTCCCTTATTTTTTGTTATATTTGTTATTCTCCTTACGTTCATGGGAACACAGAGACATAGTACATATGTAATGTAAGGTCTGTACACCCGTAGCCAACTGACACTTAGCTGTCTGCCTTAAACAAATTATTTAGCCTCCCCCAGGTTGCTCATTTCTAAGCAGATTAAGTATTTTGAGTAGCTAGGAGGATGAGATGGCATGGCATTTGTAAAGGGCCTGGCACACAGTAAATAGTAAAATCAGCTCAAGTTGTGACTTCCACACTGCCTCTCCTCCTTATCGTCCTCACACCCATACTGGGTTTTTTTCTGAACAATAGTTCAGGAACCCAATTGGAACTGATCTTGTTCAGGCCCACATTGGAGGGCAGAGGGCCTTCTCTCAGGAGTATCAATTGGGGTTGTAGCCTTTATTGCTATAAAGGAAATCATTGCATCTTCTCCAAGGGATGATATTTTTAAGAAAACATCTTTCTGAGTAATGTGTAGTAGTAGCTATAATGAATGCTACTTGCTTTCACTAAAGAGAAAATAGGTAGGCCATTTAAAAAATTATCAAAGCAAAGTTTTAGTTTATGGTGGTGGCGTATACTTGCAATCCCAGCACCTGGGAGGCGCAGGCAAGGATATCAATAACTACAGGTCAGCCAGTGCATCTGGCATTCAAGACCAGCCTGAGCTACAGAAGACCCTGCCTCAAAAAAACAAGCACAATTTGAGCACGGTGGCTCATGCCATTAATGCCAGTACTCCAGAGGTAAGAACAGGGAGATCTCCTGTGACAGCCTGGTCTACATAGCAAGTTCTAGGACAACCAGAACTACATAATAGAGAGACCCTGACCTTTTTTGTTTGTTTTTTTGTTTTTTCTTTGGGGGGGAGGGGTTTCAAGACAGGGTTTCTCTGTAGCTTTGGAGGCTGTCCTGGAACTCGCTTTGCAGACCAGGCTGGCCTCCAACTTACAGAGTGAGTGCCTCTGCCTCCCAAGTGCTGGGATTACAGGCGTGCACCACAACCGCCCGGCTGAGACCCTGACTTTTTTAAAGCAAAACCAAACAAAATAACAAGCACACACACACACACACACACACACACACACACACACACACACACACACACACACACACACACAATTTTGTAAATGTTTTAGCTGCCAATACATTTAAAAATCAAAAATTCTTTTTAGTGTAAAACATAACCAACCCTAGAAGACCACCAGGGGGCAGCATTTCACAATGTTGTAGATGAAGAACGCTGAGCAAGCATGTTTTCCTTTTGTAAAAGTGAATCTATTGGGAACGGATTTTTAAAGAGAGTCTTTTATCTCAAAAAGACACAAGTCTGAGAGGTTAGTCTCTGTGAGTCGTCCTGAGTAACCTTAAGTCCTGGGGCTCAAGAACAGCCAAACAAGGAGTGTAGCTAGGCCTCCCGGCCTGTTGATGAGCCTCCAACCCTGAATTTTCTCAGGAAATCTTTCTGGGTGATATGCCACACACAGGAGATAATTGGCTTCTCACCAAAAGCTCCACAATAAGGGCTCCATTGTCTGCAGACACAGATTACAGGCAGAAGCACCTGACATCTTGTCCCTAGAGGTGAATCGTTCAAATAGAGTAAGACACCAATCAGCTACCAGAGCAAACTGCGCATCTAGTGTGGTTGTGTGCTGGTCCTCTGTATAACAGAGGACTGGGGGGAACAGGCAGGCTGTGACAGTTCTAACCATGCTCTGCAAATGGTAAATCTGCGTGTTCTAATTTCTCCCTTTGAATCACATTTTATTATGATTTTATTAATCACCTCTTTGAAGAAGAGCCATTCCAAAGATTCAGTGTGTTAGACATGGTGTGCTTACCCTCTCTAGAAAGAGTGAAATTAGGCCCTCTGGGAAGACAAAAGGAGGATTGGTTATAGCTTTTTTTTTTTTTTTAATCTCCAGAGCCTGTTACAACATCAAAGGTAGGCCTGATGGAGTGACTGGCGGAGTTCCTTTGGAAGCTTCCCTTTCATCCACGAAACACATTCAGCAAGGTTTGCTGCTCCATGCTTAAAGGGGGTGTTGAAGTTGGAGGAGTAAGCAAAAATGCTAAGTGGGGACCTGCAAGAAGACTCAGCAGGTAAAAGTATTTGCTGTGCAAGCCTGAAGACCTGAGTTTAATTCTTAGCCAATGTAAAAGGTTGGTGAGGGGGCCTGCATCTGTCATCCCAGCAATCCTATGAAGAGATGGGAAGTGGAGATGGGTTCCTGACCAGAAGGTCTTGGGCCAAGCCAGCCTGGAGCGTACAGCAGAGCAGGAAACAGTGAGACAGAACCTGCCTCAACAAGGTAGAAGGGGAGAACTGGCCCCTGAAGTTGTCCTCGGACATCCACCATCCACACAAGCATACTTTCTCCTGAATTCCCTCTCTCTCTCTCTCTCTCTCTCTCTCTCTCTCTCTCTCTCTCTCATCAGACACACACACATGCCAATAAATAAATCGATAAATAAACAATATCTTTTTAAAAACTGCAAGAAGATGCCATGAGTTCATGTCCTAGTGAGTGCAGAACCCAAAGGGAAGACAGATACATCACCTATAGCAAGTAGAGCAGGCATTTTCTTCCAAAGCAATATTCTTGAAATAAGAAAGGATGGGGACTGACTGGCTCAGAGGCAAAAAGCACATGCCTGGGGGCACAAGTTTCCTTTCCCAGTTCTCAGGTAATACTATATCCTTCTGGGGTCTTTGATGTGGTTGACGACTAGATAGTTATAATTTCCTCAGTTATGATAAAAGATAAGTTAGCTATAAAACCTTAGTCTCATAAATATAAGATAGATAGGATATCTTCTTTAATATTGTAACTGTAATTCTTGCTTGATAATTGTTTTGTTATATGTAGTTTTACTATGTTAAAGTTAGAACCTTACTTTTTGAAAAAAAAGAAAAAGGGGAAGTGCTGTGGATGATTGATTGATAAATAAAACACTGATTGGCCAGTAGCCAGGCAGGAAGTATAGGCGGGACTAGCAGAGGGCAGAATTGAGAGAACAGAAAGGCAGAGAGGAGGAGACGCCAGCCTGCCATCCAAGAAGCATCATGTAAAGGGAGCAGGTAAAGCCATGGAACACGTGGTGACATACAGAGGAACAGAAATGGGCTGAGTATAAGAGTAAGAGCTAGACAATGATAGGCCTGAGCTAATGGCCAGGCAGTTTCAATAATATAAGCATCCATATGTTTATTTTATAAGTGGGCTACGGGACTGCCGGGGCTTGGCAGGACCTAGAGAAAAAAACTCTAGCTACAGGAACCATATCAAAGTGGAAGAAAAAAAAAAAAAAAAACAGCCTTCATAAAGTTGTTGTCTGACCTCCACACATCTGCCATGACATACTGTGAGCGGCACACACACACACACACACACACACACACACACACACACACACATACACACACTGAATGAGTTGCCCCCAGAATCTTGGGAAATTGGAAAGCTTGGTCCCTAGTTGGTGGCACTATTTCAGATGTGTGGCCTTGTTGGAGGATATCCTTGGAAGTTGGCTTTAAGAGTTTAAAGGCTTGCACCATTTCTAGTTCACTGTCTCTGCCTCATGCTTGTTCAAGTTGTGTTTCTGTTCCAGCTACCCACTTGGCCTCCATTCTAACATCATTGGCTCTAACCCTCTGTAACTGCAGGCCCAAATAAACCCTTCCTTTTATATAACGCCTTTGACATAGTGTTTTATCACAGCAATTGAAATGTAACTAACACACACACACACACACACACACACACACACACACACACACACACAAATGATATTTTTTGAGAGAAGGAATACTTTAAAGCATTAATTAGAGAGGTTTCTTCCTTAAAGGTGTCTGCCTAGTCAGTTCTGGCCAAAGGGGATGTTTTTCTCTCTAGGGTAAATCATGCAACCCAGAAAAGAGGCCAATGGCAGGAAAGTATTTACCACCCAATCAGGGCTCTGGAGGCAATAGTCACTCCTCCATCTTCCCACCTTGGCAATGGACAGAACAAAGGAAACCTAGAGGTCCATTACCGTGAACAGAGAGTAACTGACTTTGAGGTCCTCAGCCAACTTTTTCTCCAGGACCCAGTCATTCCTGAGGCCACAGGAGATGGCAGGGAAGCGGACAGCAAAGTGGATAGGAAACACCTTCAGAAATGCCACACACCACTACAGCAAAGCATGGGTGGCTCCAGGCCAGACCCTGTGCATGGAAGACGGAGCCAGAGGGTGAGGTGGAAGATAGAAGGGAGATCAGGTGACCTACATGGCTAGAAATAGCCAGAATGACAGTAAGACAGCTAAGGAGGCACCCAGGCCCTGGCCAGGCAAAGAGAATGCAGACGACTAATAATAATCACCACAGCCTATTTAAAGGCTGAAGATGCAGAAATGTCCTCCCACTTAGACCAAACTCTTTCATTAAATCACAAGCTGGACAGTGTTGCTACCTCCCCTTCCCCAGGGTGCCTATTAATCTATCTTTTCTTCCCTGTTGAATTCACTGATACTCTGTCTATGTGTCCCTAGAGAAACAGGGCTTGATATCAAGCCCCCTTGGCCAGAGAAATAACAGATGTTGAATGCCTTAAACTAAAACCTTTTCTTGGTTATCTGCTAAATGATCTCCCAGATTTTTGCACCCACAAATATTTTCATCCTTCAACATACACTATGCATCTGCCATGCTGCCTGGATGGTCCAAAGGAAGGCACTAGTCCACATACCATCTGGGGACTCGGCCCTAGGGCACAGTCCAAGTTCTTCACTCATCTGCCCCATGTGCAGCACACTGTTATGGTCACGGGACTCCCATCAGTCTGTCCATGCATTATGCCAGCATTGTTTCACGTTTGGTGAGACTAAGTCTATAACATGCTGTTAGACCTTGACTTTGAACCTCCAACCGTTGTTCCAAAGAATTTCAGGAAAAGTAGCAATGGCTAATTATGATGACTAATAATGTGTGTCATCTCCATACTTGGGAGGCAGAGTCAGAGAGACTAAGTGTGTGGTCATCTTGGGCTACCTGATGAGATCATGTTTTAATATCCATTGTCCCTTCCACCTACCTACTGAAAAAAAAAAAAAAGTGAAGGAGGAGAGCAAACAAAAGAGAGTTTGTGAGATGACAGAGAACTCCACCCCTGACCCTCTGCCTGCCACACAGTGGGACTGGGGATACCTAAGGAATTATCCCTGCACATTTGCATATGGGCTTATGTAGCTATACCACTCATGCGCATAGATTACTTGATCACACAGCACATAGATTACACAGGACATAAGGAATGACTAAGCTTGGCCACTGGACAGCCCATGTGTGGTCGTGTAGCAACACCTAAGAGTCTCAGGCTCTGGGTAACTCCCTCCAATGGCCTGGGAAAGAACTCAGGAGTGCAGTCTTATGGGGAAGAATAAGGAATTTGATGTTAGTGTTATGTTTTGAGTGTGAACTATCTCCCACAGGCTCGTGCATTTGAGCCCTTGGTCCTGAACTTACGGTACTGTTTCATGAGGTTTGGGTACCTTTAGGATGTGGGGTCTAGCCAACAAAAATGGGTAGCTGAGGGGTGTGATTGGGACTTCCAGGTAATAACCTTGCCCTTTTTGAAGGTGGAGCTCTCTCCTTCTTGGTCAGCACCATGTAAATGGCAGCTACCCATGTGCTGTTGCTGACATGGATTGAGCCCTTTGCCATGTTTTCCCATCATGGTAGGCTGCCTTCTGCTACTGTGAACCAAAGTAAACTCTTCTCTCATAAGTTGCTTTTGGTCAAGTAGTTCATCACAGCAATAAGGAAGGAAATGACGTTAGCTAGTTACTTAGATTTATCGGTGGCAACTTGGTCATATTCCCTGGGTTCATCTCCGCCACTCTCTGAACCACTTTGAGAGACCTGCTGAACCTTTCTATGCCTGAGGGTTCTCACCCATCTAGTGAAGATAAGAACAGCACCAACTTCCAAGGGCTGCCACAAGGATCACATGAAACAGAATGAAATACTCTGGATGATACCTGACAAAGAATAGTAAGTGCTAATCATTATCAGTGGCTTAATGATGCTAGCTTCCTTAAAGAGGAAAATTTAAATATTTGTTTTCAAGGAGATTGCAAGAGATTGCGTCCAGGGACTTCAGGATTCTAACTAAGCACATGTTCTATTGTTAAGCTACATCCCAGCCCTTGAGTACCTCTAGAAATAAACACATTTCATACCCAGAAAGAATTGATCAGTACAAAATTACACTTTATATTTACGGGCGTCGATTCTACACCCCTGCTTATTACGTGGATGAATCTATGTGGAGTTACTGTAATTCACTGCTTACCCTCACCTCCGGGAAGACTTGTCATAGTGTTTTTTGACAAACAGCACAAAGGAAAAGCCTGGCAAGGGAGAGGAGATTCCAGACCTTCAGAGGTAGAAAGGCAGGTCTGGCCAGTCTGTCAATCAGGAATTAGCATGTGAGCTGAGGGGAGGGCTGGGCCCCCGCAGAAGGGTTCTGTTTCACAAGGGCGGTGGCTTTGGTCCATTTTAAAGAATCATTCATGTGAATTTGAATGTGTAGCAGCAGGCTCAGCTAACCTGGGCCTCAGCATTCATGATGGCCAAGTCCCTGCCTCCTTCCACTCTTGTATGGTCCCCTGCTTTTAAAGCATTTGAATTTTCCAGTCTTCTAAGCATAACTTGCACCTATGGCCCAAGGCCACCCCAATCTCTAAACCAGTGTCCTCTGCAGACTCTTGTTCTCATACAGACAGAAGTCACATGGGATAGCCATCCTTTCCCAAACCTGCCCAGTTCAGTGTGCCAGCTGGACTCAGTCAAGGGGTGCGGCTCCATTAAACTTCGCCCTTTCCCTGCTTCTCAGTCTTCAAACAGGATAAATGACTTGCGTCTTACCCCAGTTCTGAAATGAAGTGACTGGGCTTGGACTTCTCCTAAGTAAACAGTGTGGTGACACGTGGCACCAAGCTCTTAGGTGTCTTCTGATTCACTGAGCAAAGACAACTCCAGCTCTGCGTTGTGGTGATGTTGTGTCCCCCAATATATTGTGCACCCTAATAAACTTATCTGGGGTCAGAGAACAGAACAGCCACTAGATAGACATAGAGGCCAAAAAATGGTGGCACACACACACCTCTAATCCTAGCATTCTGGAGGCAGACATCTATCTGGATCTCTGTGAGTTCAAAGCCACACTGGAAACAGCCAAGCCGGGCAGTGGTGGAGCACGCCTGTAATCCCAGCACTCGGGAGGCAGAGGCAGGTGGATCTCTGTGAGTTCGAGGCCAGCCTGGTCTACAGAGCTAGTCTAAAACAGGCTCCAAAGCTACAGAGAAACCCTGTCTCAAAAAAACAAAAAAAAAAAGAAAAGAAAAAAGAAAGAAAGAAAGAAAGAAAGAACAAAAGAAACAGCCAGGCATGGTGACACACACCTTTAATCCCAGCAAGTGATGGCAAGAAGCAGAAAGGTGTATAAGACGTGAGGACCAGGCCTTGTTAAGCTTTTAGCAGCAGTCCAGCTGAGATCCATTCGGATGAGGATTCAGACAGAGGCTTTCAGTCTGAGGAAACAAGATCAGCTGAGGAATTGGCAAGGTGAGGTTGGATGTGGCTTGTTCTATTTCTCTGGTCATTCAGCGTTCACCCCAATACCTGGCTCTGGGTTTGTTTTTATTAATAAAACCTTTTAAAATTTGTGCTACACTGCATGCTTGGGAGAAACTCTAGAATTTTTTTTTTATTTATTATGCATACAAGCCAGAAGAGGGCACCAAATCTCATTATAGATGGTTGTGAGCCACCATGTGGTTGCTAGGAATTGAACTCAGGACCTCTGGAAGAGCAGCCAATGCTCTTAACCTGTGAGCAATCTCTCAAGCCCCAAAACTTTTAGATTTTTTTTTTCATTTTTTGGTTTTTTGAGGCAGGGTTTCTCTTTGTAGCTTTGGCAGCTATCCCCAAACTCACTCTGTAGCCCAGGCTGGCCTTGAACTCACAGAGATCTGCCAGCCTTTGCCTCCCCAAGTGCTGAGATTAAAGGCATGTGCCACCACTACCTGGCAAACTTCTAGATTTTTTTTTTTTTTTTTGAGCTGAGGATCGAACCCAGGGCCTTGCGCTTGCTAGGCAAGTGCTCTACCACTGAGCTAAATCCCCAACCCGTGAACTTCTAGATTTTTAAGACTCTTTGTGCTTACTTTTTTTTTTTTTTTTTGAGGCCAGCAATTTTTGTTCAGGGATTTTTTTTTTCCCGGTTGGTTGGTTTTGGTTTTATTTTGTTTTGTTTGAGACAAGGTTTCACTGTGTAGTTCAGATTAGACTCACAGTGACAGCTTCCTGCCTCAGTCCCCGAGTTTTAACGCCACAGATAGGTGCCACCACACCCGGCTAAGTGATGCTAATTAAAAAATTTTACATTTGCATGGTGTGTGTGTGTGTGTGTGTGTGTGTGTGTGTGTGTTTTGGGAAGACGTGTACCTGCTATAGCGAATGCATAGGACAACTTAAATGTGTCAGTTTTCTCCTCCCACAGTGTGGATCAAATGAAGTCATCAAGCTTGGCAGTAGGTCCCTTTAACCACTGGGCCATCTTGTAGGCCCTGACACTGCTTTTAAGTTTCTACGCTCACACATTATAAGCTATACTCAGATTCCCTAGACTTGAATTGCATAAGCCACTGAGAGTTTAGAAATGTCTTCTGTTTTAAACCTAGGGTCAGCTGTATGTCCCTAGTTTAAGAATTCCCATTATTAAGCGGATGGGGAATTGAACAACTAAGACTTCTACACCTTGCCTTTCTGACATTTTGAGCCGTCATTATTGGGAGGGCTGATGCTTAGCTGCACCCCTGGTCTCTGCATATTAGTTGCTAGAAGCAACCAACTGTAATAACCAAATCCATTCTAAATGTTAGCAAATGTCCCTGGGAGTAAGCTCAGTTCCTGACAGGAAAACCTGGGCTTTGAGGGTTTTTATTTTTTTTAAAATGATTTCTTCCTATTAAATGACAAAGGGGAGCTGGACAGATGACTCAGTGGTTAAGAGCACTGACTGCTCTTCCAGAGGTCCTGAGTTCAATTCCCAGCAACCACATGGTGGCTCACAACCATCTGTAATGAGATCTGGCGCCCCCTTCTGGCGTGCAGTCATACATGCTGTATACATAATAAATAAATCTTAAATGACAAAGGGGAACAGAGCAGTGGTGGTGCACCCCTTTAATCCCAGCACTCGGGAGGCATTCCAGGACAGCTCGGCTACACAGAAAAACCCTGTCTCAAAAAACCAAAACACACACACACACACACACACACACACACAAAACCGCCACCACCACCACCACCACCACCACAACAACAACAACAACAAAGAGAAGCATATAGGAAAACATAAGCCCACTGAAGAAAGGTATAGGTTTCCCTCGTTGCTACACTTCGTTGATGTTACCTGGTCAATATTTATCTGACACACTAACACAAAAGCTCCATGAAGGGCCTGTGTCACTGTTGGGTGCTGTGTCTCAGGGACAAATCACCAAGCTCATGGCAGATGCTCCATAAAAACAAATCACTGAATGTACTATACTAGCTACTTGTCTTGTTACTGTCACCAAAATACTTGACCGAGACACATTTTAATGGAGGGCTTGTTTCGGGTTTGAGGGGATACAGTCCATCAGAGCAGGGAAGACATGGCAAGGAGAGTATAAAGCGGCTGTTCATGTTATATCTGCAGTCAGGAAGCAGAGAGAGAGAGAGGGAGAGAGAGAGAGAGAGAGAGAGAGAGAGAGAGAGAGAGAGAGAGAGAGAGATGAATACTTGTACTCTGCTCACATTTTCCTTTTTATTCGGTCCTGAACCCACAAAATAGTGTCACCACATCTAGACTGTGTCTTCCTCTCTCCATTCATCTACTGTGGAAACACCCACACAGATACATCAAGAGGTGTGTCTCCTGGGTGCGTCTAAATCCTGCTAAGCTGACAGTGAAGATTACCCATCACGCTAAATAAATAAATTTGTCCCTACAGTCTCTACTTTTCAACTAATAGACATAACCTTTCCCCTCCATCTCTAAAATTAAAAAAAAAAAAAAAAAAAAAAAAAAAAAAAAAAAAAAACCTCCCTCATGGACTATTGCCACAAAGCAAGGAAGGTTTCATTCCTGTACGGGTCCTCTGATGGGCATCTGAAAGGACAACGTGGGGTCCCCATTTCTCAGGTTAGCCAGGGGAACCTGAGCACCAACATGAAGACTGGTGGAAAGCAGAATCTAGATAGCGTCAAAATTCATCAAGACAGCTAAGGTCTGGTCCAGTGCTGGTGCTGGGATATGGGGAAGCTAGTGCATGGACAGGTAGAAAGACAGCAGAGCCTGTGGGGGTGACTCCAGGCCCCTCCTGTGGCTCAGGGTTGTGGGCTGCTCTTCAGGAACGCAGCTGCCTGGGTAATGCTGCTTTTGTGTCCTAGGTCACTCTGCCCTTGTTATTTCTCATCCGTGTTCTCGGTTCCGTGAGTCTGAAAAAGGTCTGTCCCCCTGTTTTATCTGTTTTCTCAGCTGGCAACTCTGTTTGCAATCCAGCAACCGACACTTTGTTTCCTTTTCTGCTCTTTTTGGATGCTAGCCAGGAACATAGCCTTTTCTAACAACGCTGGCAACCAGGAAAACATCTTATGCATGTGGAGTGTCATCAGTTGAGTAGACTCTTGGGATTCTTGCTGGCAACCACCCCCAACCACCACTTGCCTTTTCTAAGTGCAACAGCTGGACCCCAGCTGGACCTTTAGATTTCTCTTCCATTCTCCAACTTACCTTCCTCTACACAAGAGTTGTAGAATACTATTGGAACTAGGAAAAGATGTGTTACATTTGTTTAGGCTGCATTTGTTGAATTATGTAAGATGTGTTGCATTTGTTTCACCTTGCCTGCCTAAAACACTGGATTGGTCTAATAAAGAGCTGAACGGCCAAATAGCAAGGCAGGAGAAAGCATAGGTAGGGCTGGCAGGCAGAAAGAATAAATAGGAAGAGAAATCTAGGGTAGAGTGCTGTGAGATGGTCCTTCTGTATGCTGAGGATATGTGTTGCTACTATGGTTAATACTCTGGTTTCTCTTCAGATCGTATAAATCTTTCACCTTTTACTGTCGGTTAATAAAGAAGCTGTTTTGTCCTATGGCAACACAGGATACAGCCAGGCGGGGAATCCAAGAAAAATACAGGGAGAAAGAAGGCAGAGTCTCAAAGAACACAGAAAAAGCCACAAGACACTTGGCAAAATGTAGAAATGGGTTAATTTAAGATAAGACAGCTAGTTAGCAATAAGCATAAGCTGTAGACCAAACAATCTGTAATTAGTATAAGCCTCTGTGTATTTATTTGGAACTGAGTGGCTGCGGCACACAAGAAAACTTCCAGCCACACTAGAGAGAAGAGAAAAAGGAATGAGAGAAGAAGGAGGAAGAGAGAAACAAGGGAGACACCCAGGGCCAGGAGCCAGGCAGCCGCCAGCCAGCAGACAGGAAAAGCAGTGAAAGTAAGATGTGCGGAAGGAAAAGAAAGTCAAAAGCCCTGACACAAAAGGTAGATCGAGAGAAACAGGTCAACTGAGTTAAAAGAGCTAGCCAGAAACCAGGCCTAAGCTAGGCAGCGCATTTAAAAATAATAATAAGTCTCCACGTCCTGATTTGGGGGCTGGTTGGTGGCCTAAAAGAAAAAAGTCTGGTACACATGAATCCATGGCGTTGTTGCCATGGAACAAATCTTGTTTTACCTCTCTTTTCCAGCAACTTTGATGCAAGTGTCCATCATCTACATACTGCCCTGAATGTTCTCTTTATTATGAGCAGGTCCATTTCTCTGTACTTGAACAAGCTCTTTTTTCCCTCTGAACTGAAGGTGGTCTTTGTAAGAGTTCCCAACAGCCTTGACAAACTGACTAAGAATGTTTCAGGAAGTCGGGAATGGCAGCATGTGCCTCTCACTCCAGTGCTCAGGACACAGAGGCTAGAGGATCAGTGCAGGTACACAGCCAGCCTGCTTTATATGGTGAATTCCAAGAAGGCACAGGGAGATCCTCTGTAAAACAAAAAAGAAAAGGCAAAGAGCAAAGACTTGAACTCTCCACATGGCCAGTTGATGACGCTGGGAAAATGCAAATTAATACCACAATATAGAACAACTACACGTTTGCCACAGTGGCTGAGATTAAAAAAAAAAAAAGTGGATAAAAACCAAATGTCAGTTGTAATGCTCATACAGTCCAAATGAGCACAACCACTTTGCAAAAACTGGTCGTACTGTACCGGATAGAAATAAAATATACATACACCCTACAGCAAGGGATGCTAATGGGCATCTGAGGAAATTTCCTGGAATATTCATTGTATTGTCATTCATCATTCAAACAGGGCTGACTCAAATATTTGTCAACAAAAACATAAAACAACAAACTGAATTGGCCGTAGTGGCACGTTCCTTTAATCCCAACTCTTGGGAGGCAGAAGCCGGTGGATCTCTGTGAGTTTGAGCCCGGCCTGGTTTACACAGAGAGTTCCAGGACAGCCAGGGCTGCATAGAGAGACCCTGTCTCAAACAAATCAAACTGACTTAGATTCTCAGAGGGGCAAACCACATCTCAGTGAGTGTGGGTTGTGCGGAACCTCTGGTAACAGCATGTGCAAACCCCCTAAACAAACTGTTAAGCCACAGTGTTAGAAGTAAGACTATTAGTTCTCCTTGGTGGTGAGGAAATAATGTTTCTTGACATGGGTGCTGGTAGTTGTATAAGTGGGTTCATTTTGTAAAAGCTCATCAAAGTTGTGCAATTATAAACAATGTGCTTTTCAGTGTTTGTGTTGTATAACGTCAGGGGTCAGGTTGCCAGGGAGCAGACTGAGATGGCCATCTGTGCACATGTTCATCAGAACTGGTGCCCTTGAGAGTACTCTGCAGAGAGGAGGAGGCCTTGGATGGACAGAGAGGGCAAGGGAGCTATATGACAAAGACCTCAGACCATCGCCGCAGAAGCAATTCGGGTGGGGTGACTCTATAGGGTCACCCTAAATTGGGGCTTACACATTCTCTCTCTCTCTCTCTCTCTCTCTCTCTCTCTCTCTCTCTCTCTCTCTCTTAGATAGGGCTTTTTAAGATAAGGTTTCTCTATGTAGCCCTGGCTGTCCTTGAACTCTCTCTGTAGACCAGGCTGGCCTCAAACTCATAGAGATCTGCCTGCCTATTAGTCCTGAGTGCTGGGGTTAAAGGCATGCACCACCATTGCTACACCTTCTCTTTGAAGCAAGAAAGTCTCTTTGATTCTTTGCAATTTCTGTCCAATCAATCAGTCCATTGTTTTAAGTGTGGGCTGCTCTGGGGAAGGAAACCAGACCTTGGATGTGGTGTATCTCTTCAGCGTAGGATGCATACTGGAAAGGGACCCAGCCAGCCTGGAGCCACAGGTACCACAGGAAAAGGATCTCTGCTTCAACAGGAAGGATCTGAACAAAGGTTCTGACTTGAATCATGAAGAGGAAAGAAGCATTAGACAAGAACAAAGGAACAAGACGGGACATGCCATATACATGCTGCCACACACTGCCATGGAATGAGCCTATCTACTGCTCAGAGTGTCTCTTCTTTTCCTAATGCTAGGCTGAAGCACATGAAGTACATTCTGCTAGCAACTTATCACAAGTTAAATGCAAACAGTTAAGTGTTTATACTGAGTTCCTAGAAACATTTCTGTGGTTGGCTCAGCCCAACCTGATAAACTTTCCGTAGTCGAAGCCTATTATGGAATCTCTCACATATGCTCTGGAATCGCAAAGAATGGTTAATGCTTTCAGTTTGGTATTTGCCAAGAGTGGACAAATTCTCTTGTTCAGTGCTGTGGTGGGATACTGCTTATCTGCTCCAACAAGGCTCGGGCTGGAGCGGTTAGTTGTTTATTAGAGTTAAGGCTGCCGTTTTCTGGAAGGCACAGTGTTTTCTGGAGACGGAGCTGCTCTCTGTGGCGAACACAACACTCCCAGTAGAAGCAAGGGGCCTATTGCAAAATCACAGGCCCCAGACCCCCCTTTCCTCTCTCCCCGGGCTGAACTGCCTCTTGGAAGGGCAGAGACTCCGGGAGCTTGGCCAATCTGGGTGGAAGTGTCGTCTGCTTCGGGCAACCCCCTGCCTCAGATATTTTTCTATGGATTCCTCCCTTTCCTCCCTGTTCCCTAACCCCCATTTAAAGGTGAAGGTGCTCCACGTCTTCCTGGCTCTAGCAGTAGATGATAAGCTAAGTGAGGTAAGAATCATAGAACCAGATCCATCCTTCCTATGGCACTACTATGGGAGGTGCTTGTGGCTTACCAAAACAGTCTTGGGACTGTGAGTGTTTCCAGAAGAGCATCATCTGGGCGATGAAAGGATCTGTTCAAGCAGATTGTAGACCTGGGGCAGGGTGCGGGAGTGTTACTGGAGGGAAGACCACATCCTGTGTGAGGCCTGGGTTTGATCTCTAGTATCTCCCCATCCAAAGAAGAAAGGACTGCAAAAGGTACCCAGATCCACAGCAGTCGAGGATTTTATCCCTTTCCCTGGATAATCCCACAGTGTTCTGTGTAACAGTTCACGGTTTCCACACTGCCTGTGGATTTGGCGGCAGGCACTCGTTAAAACAACTGTCTCAGTGGACAGTTACAATTTGGCTTCCCAGAACTGTTTTTCTGTTTGCCTCAAACTGTTGACACTATTGATTCACAGTGTTCACGCGCCTTCAACACAGAAAGAACATATAAGTGACCCAAGATGAGCCAGTGGTAGGAATTAATCCTGCCATCACAGAGATTTTGCTCCAGTAGTGCTCAGGGGTGTTGGCCAGTCTACTAGACATTCATGGACAAGGTATTTCACTCGGGCTAATGGAACAGCATCTTTCCTTTATAGTGAGGAAACTGAAAGAATTTGAGCCTTCTCTAGATGTGTTGTGTACACCTGATCTTACTAAAACTACCTCAAGACACATAGAAGGGAGAAAGATGGAGGGAGAGAAAACATCTTTTTTTAAGTGTGTGTGGGAGCTGGAGAGATATCTCAGCACTTAAGAGCAGCGCTGTGGTGATAATTTATTTGTGCTGAAATGTGATATTTTATTTGTATGTTAATAAATAAAGTTTGCCTGGAGATCAGAGGTCATAGTCAGCCATAAACAGAAGTCAGGTGGTTAGCACATGCCCTTAATCTGATCACGTGGCAGGCAGAGTCTCTGTGTGTTCAAGGACCCAGCCAAGTGTGGTGACACACACCTTTAATCCCAGTACCAACCATAGAGACCTGGAGTTCTGTATAGACAGGCAGTGATGAGGAAGTGATGTGGCTGGGTTAAGAGCCAATGAGAAGGCACAACAGGAAGGCAATAAAGGCACAGGTTAGACAGGATACTGGAGGTCAACATCAGGTTTTTCTCTCAGTTGTTCCGGGCCTTATTTTTCCAGACAGGGTCTCCCACTGAACCAGGAGTTCTCTGAGTGAGCTAGACTAGCAGACTCTAAGGATCAGCTTGTACCTGGCTTTCACTGTACTGGAGTTACAGGTACAAGTCACACCACACCCTGTGAGTGAGTGCTGAGGGTCCGACTTCTGGTCTTTATGCTTGCTTGGCAAGTCATGGCCAAGTCACCTCAGCCTGGGTCTCTTTTTTCCTTTTACTGAGTGTTAAAGGTGACATATTTATTGTTTGTTTGTTTGTTTGTTTGTTTGTTTTGCAGTGCCGGTAATGAAATCCAGGATTCCAGGGTTATGCTTTCTGAACTTCAGCCCCTCTGGCAGCTTTTATACTGTGACCACCCTTGTTAGTTCATTTACTAACACATGAGGAACAGACCTCCCAGCTTGCCTAGCCAACCCCAGCTTAATCAGTAACATTTCCCTCCTTCAGTCTCTGAAATGTCCCAGGTGGGTGATAAATTATTTGTTGGTTATATATATTGCAACGTGACTAATAAAAACAATAAAATCCTTTCTCTTTTTTTCCTTGCATCTTTTTTGCTTTTAAATTTACCATTGTTTTAGTTTTTTAATTTATGTTTAAAGTTTCATATACATGTACCATATTCAGGGTAGGAGATCCAAATTGTATTCCATGAAGTACATGTCCTAGATCAACTATATAACTAGCTATTTGTGTGTCTACCAACAAAGGCAGAATGAGTTTTGAGCATCTGTGAGCTGAGTGCTCAGGACTGAAGGTGAGGTAGCTGATCTCCCTAGAGCAAACATGAGCCCCGTCTGACCACTCAGTGTGATACTGGGGTTAGTCTTTATAAATCCAGTTCCTTGTTCTGCATAACAGCAATGTAGAAGTTGGGTTAGAGCTCGTAGGAATTATTTTGGGATTTTATGATGCTTTCATTTCTTGCCTGGCTTCCAAAATCCTCCCATGACTCAACATCCAGCTTGGTGACTCATTTTCCAGTTTGTATCCCTTTTCTTCCTTTTCCTTTCAAAATTAATGTATATTGTAACATGAATCTTAAAAGGTCTTAAAAAAAAAAAAAAAACAGAGCCAGATACTGAAAGCGCAGAACAGCCAGCTACTCACTAGCTTACCTCTATGAAATCCTCAGCCTCAAGAGAATGAGTTCCTGTTTCCTCGTGCCTTATATACCTTTCTGTGCCCTGCCATATTACTTCCTGGGATTAAAGGCGTGTGTCACCACTGCCTGGTTCTGTTTCTCTCATGTAGCCCAGTGGGGACTTGAACTCAGGTCTGGATCTCTGCCTTCCGAGTGAGGTGTGTGCCACCACTGCCTGACTTCTATGTCTCATTTAGTGACTGGCTCTGTCCTCTGATCTCCAGGTAAACTCTGTGGATGTTACATAAGACGTCAGGACACTGGGTGGGTCCTAACAACTGGGATTACAAGAATCTGCCACCATACTCAGCTTTTCCAACTGGAGACAAACTCCAGTCCTCATGCTTGTGTGGCAAGAGCTTAAACATCTCCTCAGCCCTCCCAGGGTATTCTCATAGGGAACTTTGCATGTGTATTTGTACACATACACCATTAGCCAGAAGTGAATCTCACTTGTCCCACCTACTTGCAAAGGAAGCAGAGAAATGTATGCTTCCTAAATCGCCAGAAACAGTACTAATGAGCAGATGTCTGGCCAGTCTATCACAGTTTCATTTCACAGTCAGTGTACACTGAGAATAAAACTGCACAATGTTATTCATCTATTTACTTTTTTTTAAAGTACAGATTTCCACTATGTAGCCAAGTTTGGCCTGAAACTCACTGTCTGCCTCCACTTACCTCCTGTGCCAGGATTACAAACATTTGCCACTATGTCCAGTTTATAAACTTATTTTCACAAGTAAAATGATACTGTATACACCAAATACTGTAAGTCTTTTGCATGGGTTACCTCGTCTGATTTAATTTTGTAACAGCTCTGTGAAAGTTTGTAAGGATGAAGCAAGACAAATATGAAAGTGGCTGGTACCAATAACTCATATCCATTTTTTTCTATATTTCATACTCCAGGGAGAAACTGCCAAAGTTAGGATATTAAAAGAGTATTTTGCCAGCGATGGTGGTGCACGCCTTTAATCCCAGCACTCAGGAGGCAGAGGCAGGCGGATCTCTGTGAGTTTGAGGCCAGCCTGGTCTCCAAAGTGAGTTCCAGGAAAGGTGCAAAGCTACACAGAGAAACCCTGTCTCGAAAAACCAAAAAAAAAAAAAAAAAGCGTTTGGATGCTGTCTTTAATTCATATTTAACTCACACAAGATAAAGAACTTCTTATGGAGTTATATGCTACAGATTGTAGTGTAGATGTGTAATTTCTTCCATCATAGTGACAAATAACTGAGGGAAAGGAGGGGGAAGGATTTACTTGGATTCATGGTTTCGGAATTTACAGTTCGTGGTCATCGAGTTCTACCGACTCTGGGCCTGTGGTGAGGCGGAACACCAGGTGGAGGGATTCACGCAGAACAGTTACTCACCTAACTATGGCCAAAAAGGAGAGAGCCAGACGTAGTGGCTCATGCCTACCATCCCAGCCCTTGGGATGCTGAAACAGAAGAATCACAATGAGTTTGACTTTAGGAGGTGGGAGGTAGAGGTAGGAGGATCAGGAGTTCAAGATTCCCTGACAGAGCAAATTTGAGGCCACCTTGGGCTACATGAAACTGTAAAACATGACAATAATAAAAGCAGACAGCAAGGGAGCAGGGCAAGCTATATTCTTCAAAGACACAAAATAATTGGCTTCCCGTAACCAGACCCCACCTCCTGTCCAATAATGCCGTTAAATTATGACTCATCAGAGCCCTTAGGATCTAACCTAAACCATAAAGCTCTGGCAACCGGCAAACCATACCATACTAGCATATCAAGATGAGTTTGCCAGCTTCTTTTTTGTTGTTGTCTTTTCAAGACAAGGTTTATCTGTGTAGCTTTGGTGCTTTTCCTGGAACTCACTCTGTAGACCAGGCTGGCCTGGAATTCACAGAGACCCGCCTGCCTCTGCCTCCCGAGTGCTGGGATTAAAGGCGTGCGCCACCACCGCCCAGCCAGGCTCTTTAATTATAAGACCAAACAACCATAGCAACAGACTATTGGAAAGCATAAAGATAGGTGTGCCTACAATCTGTGACTTTACAGCTTGATATCTTGATATCATTTACCTAATATGGAATAGAAAGAAGATTTGGGTGACGTTATGCTCTTTTCTATCCTTCTCCCTGTAAAGCATTGTCCACAGGTCTAGACTGCAGAGTTGGGTATTCTTTTTTTTTTTTTTTCCCCAGAGCTGAGGATCGAACCCAGGGCCTTGCGCTTGCTAGGCAAGCGCTCTACCGCTGAGCTAAACAACGTCCAGTTTGGATAGATTTCACCAGCCGCGGGGCTTGCCTCTGCACAGCTTCTGTTGCCTGGGCGCTGACTTTTGCTCTACTTCCGGTCTCCCTTCCTACGCGTTCTCAAATAGCTCTGCACACGGCTTCTGCAGCGAAGCTTCCACTGTGGACTTTCACTCCTAACCTCGTATTTATGTTTGCCTGGTTACTCCCGGCCACGCAGGCCAGCGAATGCTGAAGAGGCAGGCTGCTAGCAGCTGATAAGGAAACATAACAGATTTTGACTGAAATGGGGAAGGAAAGGATAAGAAAGGGGCAAAGTCAGTTGGCAGTCAAGGGCAGCAAAAGGCAAGGGGGATGAAGAGGAAATAAGCTTGCATTCTAGTTTCCAGCCTGCATAATTGTTTTGTTTGTTTGTTTGTTGTTGTTGTTGTTGTTTTTAAGAAAAACATGTGCTTGACTTGAACTTGATCTTGAGTATAGACACTCTCATGGAGAAATGTCCTCACCAAGTTTTCTCCACCATTGTGACGGGGATGCTCGATCCAGCTTCTTACCTTGTCTTCCTGTAAGACTTCCAGAGTCCAGTGACACCTGACCCAGAAACAGCACAATGGTCTCAATTCCCTAGAGCATTTGGGGGGTAAACTGGTAATTTGGCCCGGTAAGACTCCAAGGGAAGGCACCTTAGGAGAAATCATGTAAGATTCATACAACACAACATGATGGTATTGATTCATGGGCAGTGAGTGAGTAGTCCACCTTAATGGGCTGGGAATGTTGACACTGTCTGCACAGGAAGGCATGCTAATTTGGGATCTGGTTCTGCTTTGCATCTGGTTCAATAAGACACAGACCTTTACAGAGAAAGATGGAAGAAATGTCCCCCCAAAAAGGCGCTTATTGAAGGTGAAGCCGTGGGAGACTATTTTCATGCCTCAGTAGAATTCCCTCTGGGCTTCGGGGTTAGAAGTGAGAGAAGACTCCACCAGGCATATGAGGGGCCATCTTTGTTCATGCAAGCTGTGGTCTCAGACCCTTACAGAACCCTCCCATTGTCCGGCTCTGAACAGCTTGCTGGACAAACCAATGTGAGCATTGTTTCTGGACTCGCTTGCTTTCCTTTGAAGAAGTTTACATCATCCCAAGTCACTGGTGGTGGAGCTGATGTGCAGAGATAGTTCCAAAGAGTGGGAAGAACACTTTAGCACATGGTTGAAACTGACTGACTATGTGTACATTCTCTGACCCTGTCATATAGTTTGGACTGGAGTCAGGGAATCCTCTAACAACTGCATGCATTCTGTTGAGCACATAAGTGTACAAAGACATTAAGAGTTTCTAATAAAGACTTCTTTTATAGCCAATTTCTCCCCCATGCCCTCTTTTTGAGACAGTGAGTGTCTGTCGCTCTGGCTGTCCTAGAACTTGATATGTAGACCATGCTGGCCTTGAACTCACGGAGATCCATCTGCCTCTGCCTTCTCTGTGCTGGGGTTAAAGGCCTGTGCCACCATACCTGCTGCTTTCTTTCTTTATACAACTTTGTCATAGTCAATAACAGCAAGAACAATAAACTTTGAGAGTCCATGGACACATTTTACTTACCTAAATGAAAACCAAGGCATTCTTCATTGTGACTTAAATTTCATGTAGAAAAAGCAAGGCCAACTCAAGAATCAAGAACTTGTCAGGAATTAAAAGACAGTAGGTAGCAACGCTCACAACCTAAATGAAGAATGCCTTGTTTTATTTCCAGATGTTGCAGGCGTCCCTCAGTTTTTGTCTCGAAGGGATGAACTCCGTCAAGAGACAGACCATTTAACCAGAAGTTGGTTTAACAAAACAGCAGTTTAATTAGTAAAGGTGAGCAGAGCAAGGCTGCATGTGGTGGGGCACACCTTTAATCCCAGCACTCCATAGCAGGTAGATCTCTGTGAGTTCGAGACCAGCCTGGTCTATATAGTGACTTCAAGACAGCCAGGTCTAACTAGAGGGACCCTGCCTCAAAACAAAACAAAAACCAAACAGAGCTAATCAGAACATTCTAAAGAGGGATTGGAGTGTGCTGTTCCTAGGTAGGAAGCAGCCTAGTGGGCTCTGCATGGTAGATTTTAAATAATTTTCATGAGGTGAGTGTCAGAGCATCCAGAATCTTTAGACCCCAAGTACAGAACTCTGTAGGGAAGCCTGGGCCTCAGCTCTGCCACCCACAATAGAGGAGCAAGGTCTGCTGTCAGGGTCAAAACCAACTTGAATGATAGTCTCACTTTAATCAGCTCTATCCTTTCTCTTATCTGGTCACCTTGGCTATCTCCTCCCCAGCTGCAAGCCCTTTTGTTCACCTTCCTTAATGTTGGCAGCCTCTTTGTCCCGTTTTAACACTCATCTTACCCCAGACATTTGCTTTGAGCAGAACAGTTGTACCTGTCGGGGGCCACAAAGCAGGTAGGTGAAAGGCAGAGGTGAGGTTAAGTTGAGAGAGGCATTGGGCATTGGAAGGTGGTCACCTTGGAACACACACACACACACACACACACACACACACACACACACACACACACGGCAAGTAAGCCCTGACGGGTGTCACCTCAGCAAGCGTAGCTGCTGCTGCTTTCCAGGGAAAGGCTCTAACAACCTAGCAGCCGAAGCATTTGCCTTGGTTTTTATTTCGGGGTAAGTGTCTGTTTCAACAAACCACTTTGTCCTTTACCTCTGTTTTTGCTGTGAGCTCACTTGATTTTCTCTGGCCTCCAAGGTTCCTGTGGCTCCACCAGATGTCAGCCTGACCTTGCTGGTGCCTTCAGGAGGCCCTGGGGAAATGAAAGACTCACAAGCATGCCTCAGAAATGAATAAAAGGGGAGTGGAGTCTCAAAGAGGGAAACTGGTAACAGTGTCAGCATAACTTCCATTTCAGGAAAGGCTAGGGACCGCTACAAATTTGGAGACTTTCTTATAAACTCATACTTTTATTTAGCAAACATTTACCACATGGCTGCTGTGAGCTGAAATATAAGGATTTCGTTCATTCTGCTCCTAAATTTTGGAGCTTGGTAACGAGGCTAGCAATATATATATATTCTGAAGAGATACTTAGGTCTCCCGGTATGTCTATTAGACTGTTGAAACAATAGATCCCAAAGAAATAGAAATTTCCCCAGGAATCTCATGCTGGGAAATAAGTTTTAAAAAATTTAAAAAGTGATTTGTTCTCAAGGAAAAGCTTTTGTTCTAGATTTTTCTTTCCTATGAAGTGCATGCCCGTGACCTTGTACTCTTGGTCTTTGCCTATAAAACACAATTTTATGAGTAGCTATCACGAAATTGTTATAAATCTTCCATAGAAAACATTTAGCAAAGCAGCTGGCATATATTTAGAATGCAATAAATATTAATTATTGTTTTATGTGCCAGTGTGGTGCTGGGGATTAACCTTGAGGCCTTGTGCAAGCTGAAAGACTTTTCTACCACTAAACTATATCCATTGCCCTAATGTTACCTACAATTGCTTATTTCTTCTCTCTCTTTTTCTTTTTTATTGTCAGAGTCTGGCTATGAATCCCATGTTGCTCTTAAATTCCTGATTCTCCTGCCTCTGCTCCCTGATGCTAGGTGGGTATTATCATGCTTGGTTTCTATTGGTTAATTTCTAAGAATGTTTCTCCTGTCCTCAAAATGGACCTACTTGAACCCGGAAATGTATAAGGTATCTCGGAAGTTTTTTCTTTGTTTGTTTATAGTATTCTAGTATGTTATGCTGTTTCTCCTTCCGGTGTAAGCCAGAAAAGTGTGCCTGACAAGAAAAAGGCAAAGAAGCCACAGAGTGAGTAGGGAAGAGGGAATGATTGTAAGGTACTAGGATAAGAAGAAACTGGGCTAGGTGGTGGTGGTGCATGCCTTTTAATCCCAGGCAGGTGGATCTCTGTAAGTTCGAGGCCAGCCGGGGCTACAGAGTGAGTTCCAGGAAAGGCGCAAAGCTACACAGAGAAACCTTGTCTCGAAAAAACAAAACAAAAGAGAGAGAAAGAGGGAGAGGGAGAGGGAGAGGGAGAGGGAGAGGGAGAGGGAGAGGGAGAGGGAGAGGGAGAGGGAGAGGGAGAGGGAGAGGGAGAGGGAGAGGGAGAGGGAGAGGGAGAAGAAGAAGAAGAAGAAGAAGAAGAAGAAGAAGAAGAAGAAGAAGAAGAAGAAGAAGAAGAAGAAGAAGAAGAAGAAGAAGAAGGAGAAGAAACAGAACATTAATGAAGTAGAAGCGGCCCCTGCTTTCTAGAACCTTCTGCCACATGAAGCATGGAAAGCACTAGCGTTTTTTTCACAGCCGATGCAGCTCATACCAGTGGTGAAAAACAATCTGCAGAAACAAGGGTTCTTTGTGTGCCGCAACTGACAGGCATTCTCCGCTTCCCATGTGCCTTAGAGCTAGCTCCACTTGCTTGTTTTTCCCCTCTCTTTGCTGTTACCTATCAGATCCGGGAGTTTCTCTGCTTAATATTTAACTAGCCTTGGTGTTCCTGTGTCACACAGGTCATGGACTAGCAGGGTTGGGCTTCAGGACGACCTGTCTGCTTCTTTAGTTTGCCCAGCCGAAGAAATGCACCGATCTGACATAATCTGCCCTCACTCTGTCTCAGAGACTTGTTCAGTGTTAAAGTAACACAAAATCAGATAGAGCCCCAGGCCATCAGACTGGACCACAAGATGTCACTCTCCACCTTCACGAAGTCTTCGTTAGGAATTAATTGGTCTTTGTGGACCCAAGCATGGCAGACTTCCAGAAAGGGGTTTAATATTTAACCCCAAGGAAGCAAAGGACATAGAACAGGAAATACACAGTGCTAGGAAGTAAAGAGCGAGTCACACAGTGTGAAAAGCCAAGGAAAAAGAGGTGCTAAGTTCTGGAAGGAAGGAAAGGGGACCCTCGAGCCAAGTGCTTGACCTAGCGATGTCTTTATTTTGCTGGGTGCCTTTTCAGATGTTCCCGGCAAGCAGCAGCCTGCGCTTCCACTTTCTGACCACAGAAAGCATGTGTGAACAGAAGAAGCACTGGGAGCTGGTTGGCTAAATCATCCCAGCATGGGATCTCCAACACCTCCAGACTTGGAGCCTTGTTCCCCTACCCTCACCCCAGAAGAATGGTGTCTCAACTAAGGTGTGTTCAGGACAAGAAACTTCCCTGTAATCGAGACTAAATCCCCAATATGTCCAGAGACTGTAGCTGTAGGATATACTATACTGCAACTGTACACATGTTAATTCTTTTATTGCTTTTCTTTTCTTTTCTTTTTTTTTTTTTTTTTTAAGACAGGGTTTCTCTGTGTAGTTTTGGAGCCTGTTCTGGATCTCACTCTGTAGACCAGGCTGGCCTTGAACTCACAGAGATCCCCCTGGCTCTGCCTCCTGAGTGCTGGGATTAAAGGCATGTGCCACCACTGCCCAGCTGCTATGTATTTTTGTGAATTATTTCACAGGGAATTCTTAAGTACTTATTTAGTGTGTGCATGTGTGTGCGGGTGCACACGTGTAAATGCACATGTGTATGGTGGTCAGAGGACAATTTAGGGTGGTGGTTCTCTTCTTCTGCCATGTGGGTTTTATGGAGGGATCAAATTCAGTTGCCTGGGTTGGCACCAAGTCTCTTTCCCAGCTGAGCTATCTCACTAGCCCCACATTTTAAGTTTTAAAGGTTACATATGGTTAGTTATCTCCACATAATTTTTACTTTTCAGCAGATGTGGTGGAGGCCCGCCTGTAATCCCAGTATGTGGCACACACAAGGAGCAGGAGTCAGGAGTTCAAAGTCATCTTCAGCCTCACAGCAATTTTGAGGCCAGCCTGGGCTACATAAGACTTTATCTCAAAACAAACAAACAACAAACAAATAAAAACCAAAAAATTCCAACAGGGGCTGAAGAGATGACTCAGCCTTTTAGAGTACTTGTTGGCCCAGGTTCATTTCCCAGCATCCACAGGGTCACTCCCAGTTGTCCCTAACTTCAGATCCAGGGAGAGCCAAAACCTTCTTTTGAGTTCTCCATGCATCAGGCATGCATGTGATGCAGGCAAAACACTTATACACATAATACAATTTCAAAATCTGAAATAAATGAAAACAACTCTAAAAAATTTTATAATTAAAAATAATACCAAAAATACTAATATGATTACCTAATATTTTTCACATTTTGAACAAGGAAAATTCAATGGCCATCAAAATCTTGTGTGTTGATGGTTAAGACACTTCAATACAACTCCCTCTGGACACGTACTTTGGAGTATATATTGCTGAATTTCTATGATATGTCTTCTCTCTTGATGCCTGTGCTTAATCTATACTAAAGCCTTTTCTTTGTGTGTGTACATGTGTGTATGTGTGTACAGGGGCTCACAGAGGTCAAGCTTGGGTGCTGTTCTTCAGGATCCACCCATCTTGGTTTTTTGAGATGGTTTCTCATTTGGTTGGAAGTCAGCCGCACAAAGCAGGCTGGCAGGCCAGGGAACCCTGGGCATCTGCCTCCCTCGGCTTCCTGGCAGTAAGATTACAAGCATTAGCTTCCCAGCAATAAAATCACAAGCACAGGCACTGTGCCTGGGGTTCAGGCTCAGGTGTTGATCCTCATATGACAAAGAACTTTACTTTAAAAAAATAAATAAATAAACTCCAACTCTGTTTTGTACTGACTTATGTCAATATTCTTTTCTGTGTTCTAAAAACCCCAGCTTCGAATACTCCTCCATTGTTGGTGGGAGTGAAAACTTGTACAACGACTGTGGAAATCAGTATGGTGGTTTCTTAGAAAATTGGGAATCCATCTACCTCAAGACCCAGCCATACCACTCTTGGGCATATATACCCAAGGAATGCTCAATCATACCACAAACATACATGCTCAGCTATGTTCATAGCAGCACTATTCGTAATAGCCAGAACCTGGAAACAACCTAGATGCCCATCAACTGAAGAATGGATTAAGAAAATGTGGTACATATACACAATGGAGTACTACTCAGCAGAGAAAAACAATGAGAGCGTGAAATTTGCAGGCAAATGGATGGAACTAGAAAACAATCATCCTGAGTGAGGTAACCCAAACCCAGAAGGACAAACATGGTATGTACTCACTCAT
Organism: Onychomys torridus; assembly: GCF_903995425.1. Taxonomy (NCBI): domain Eukaryota; kingdom Metazoa; phylum Chordata; class Mammalia; order Rodentia; family Cricetidae; genus Onychomys; species Onychomys torridus. Next base: position 21,398,351 of record NC_050458.1, on the reverse strand, counting down.
AAGTGGATTCTAGATATAAAGTAAAGAACAATCAGACTGCAACCCACAGAACCAGGGAGGCTACATAACAGGGGGGACCCTAGGATGACTGTGGCTTTTGGTTTTGGTTTTACTCAATCACTGGGCAAGCCTCAGTGAAACATTTCACCATCACTACTAGAATAAGAATTTATACTGTATCAAGCAGATCATAGAAAAATAAATAAATAAAAATGAAAAATAAAATAAAATAAAAACCCCAGCTTCCAACTAAGCTGAGATCTCTGAAAGATAAAGCACAAACAAACAAGACTAGGCAGCAGCTTAGGGCTACAGCTCTGTTCCCATCACACTTGAAAGGCCTGTTGACAGGAGAATAGATAATTTGTGACTAGAAATTTATAAACATGTGAAAAAAAATCTGGAAAAATAATCGATGCCGGATAAAAATCTAGGAAACCCTAGAAAATTACACCAAACCCTATGAGCCTGGAATAAATATCATTTAAAAAATTTAAGAATGAAGCAACAAAAAGGCAAAAAATGGCAAATTCCATATTAGCCACTGTGTGTTCTTTAGATGGGGGTGGGGGAGGATACAGTTAAATGTAAACTACTAGAATAACACAACAAAATAGAACAAAAACATAAAACAAAAACTGTAAAGGACTGTCAGCATTCTTGACTGGGCACTGCTTTGCCACACTTTGTGGCTTTTCTGTTTGTTTTTGACTCTTTTGATAGGCTCCTGCTGGCACCCCTGCTGGCTGCCAGCTCCTGGCAAGCTTCCTGCTCAAACTCAGCTTCCTGGAATACAGGCATGAGCCAACAGGCTCAGCCACAGAGTCTGTAATACCTGATCTGGGAAGGGAAGACTTCCAGGAGCCAGGCCCACAGGCCTGAAGGATGAGACGACAGTGGATGTGGAGACATACTGACAATGTCTCTAGGGCCCACGTTCAGTGCCTAATACCCAACTAAGTCTTCTTGAATGAATGAATGAATGAATGAGTGAATGAAGTAGATAAGGGACAGAAAAATCTGTCTTTTGGTTGACAGCTCTTAATGCATCTGAAAAGCCACTCTCTCCCACACTTGTACTTAATTCCCCAACACAGAATTATGTATTTATCAATTGATTGAAGAAATAAACATAATAAATTAGAAGCACAAATAACACCTGTCAGCAATGACCTGTGTACTCTGAAGTTCCCTCAGACAGATGAAGGGTTTCGAAGACTGAGTGGAACTTTATGATTTTGGAATCGGAATATTGCAGATTCCAGATCAAATTTATCCTGGGCTTTCTTTAGTCACATTAGTAGCCATTTGTCATCAATTTTTGTATCTGATCCTCCATCCTTTTATTTTAAAAAAAATTAAAAAATTGCCTATTTTGTATGTATGGGTATTTTGCCTGCAACCAGAAGAAGGTATCAGATCCCATGGGGCTGTAGTAATAGTAATGAGCCAATATGTGGATGCTGGAATCGAACTCAGGACCTCTGAAAGAACAGCCAGTGCTCTTTAACTCCTGAGCTATCTCTCCAGCTCCTGATTGTCCATCCTAAACTGTTAGGTAAAACCTGTGGAATATACCCAACCCCAAAGCTAAAAATGTTATCGGATGGAATCTGAGACCCGTAGCACCATTCCCTGCTCTACTGTAACTGGTAACTGCCTGCCTGATGTTCATACCAAAGTCCTGAGTAAAGGCACTGGTTTATGTCTTTTTTTTTTTAAGATTTATTTTGTGGCCCTTAGTATATATGCACACACCCACACCCACCCACCCACCCACCCCCACACCCACGACACACTCATGTGTATGTGAGTGCCACACTTATGTAGGTATCTGCAGAGCCCAGAAGAGGACTTAGGATCCCTAGGAACTCCAGTTACAGGTGGTTGTCGGCTGCCCAGTGTGGATGTTGGAACTGAATTAGGTTTCTCTGCAAGAGCAGCAAGTGCAAGTAACCACTGAACTGTCTCTCCAGCTCTCTCTTTCATTTTGTGACACCAAAACATTCATGTAACCCCCACCCACCCACCCAACTCCCCACCTATGTGAAACATGTCATTTGTGTGGACTTGAATCCATGTCCTAGATAATGTCACTCATAACTGAAATCAGAATAAAGTCCCTTATTCCCTCAGGAAAATAAAGAGCTGTGCTTTGTAGCATCCCCCGCATAGGGAGACAGTGAGTGGGCATCAGACAGATAAGAGGAAAGGTTTTTTTTTTTTTTAATTTATTTTTTTATTTTATTTTTCAAGACAGGGTTTCTCTGTAACTTTGGAGCCTATCCTGGACTCGCACTGTAGCCCAGACTGGCCTCGAACTCACAGAGATCCACCTAGCTCTGTCTCCCGAGTGCTGGGATTACAGGTGTGCGCCACCACTGCCCGGCAAGGAAAGGTTTTTAATGCACTTTTCCTGCAGAAGACCTTCAGAAAATATGTCACTGAACACACTCACCAGGGGACTTCTGGTTACTTTGGCAAGTAAGAGGACCACGTGTCTTCTCTGCCAAGTTAGTAATTTAGCTTGATGTGCATCCCTTTCTTTGGGCAAAACGTGACCAATTTGATTTTTTTGAGACAGGGTTTTTCTGTGTAGTTTTGGTGCCTGTCCTGGATCTCGCTCTGTAGACCAGGCTGGCCTCAAATTCACAGAGATCCACCTGGTTCTGCCTCCCGAGTGCTGGGATTAAAGGTATGTGCCTCCACCGCCCGGCAGACTAATTTGTTTTAAAAGACAGAAAAAGCCAAAGCCTTAAAGTCATTTTTAGAATGTAATATTTATTTCATGCTATGCCCTTGTGTTCTCATACAATCATTTTCAGAATTACAGTACAGATTTAATAAAGATAGCGAATCACTCTCACCAAATTTTAAAATAAAGCTATATATTAAGTACTTTTTAAAAATCCCTTTAACAATACTATATGTGATCTCTGATGGGGTACTTCATTTTGGCACACAGCTCTTTTGACCTTTTGGTACTGCAATGAAGAAATATACATCCCACCTGAACAGGCGACAGGAAGTCATGATGAATGTCAATAATCAATTTCCACCAGCCAGCAACACCAAAGCACTCTGGAGTTATTCTCCTTATTTATAGTCAAAGAAAAACAGAATTCTCAGCAGCCCGTAAAGAAGAGTCAGTACCAACAGTTTAAAATAGGCCTTGGGAGTTGATCATCTCCACAATACATTTGAAAGGAAAGATTTGAAAACTCAAGACTCCCAACTGAATGGAAAGCAGCAATATTCTTAACCTTGGTGCTTGTCCCTCCAAAAGAAGCCACCCGTCACATGATGGTATGACATTAGACACATATCATTTAGGCAAAGGTGGCTTGTCTTCCTTATGTTACCTACCATTTCTCAACTAGTCTCCTTAATTATTATGACATGTAGCCCAGGCTGGCCTTAGATGTAGTGATGCTTCTGCTTCTGCAGTGCTGGGATTGGAGGTGTGAGACACTAGACCTCACAGATTATTTTTTAGATAGGGTCTCTGTGTGTAGCCCAGGATGGCTTCAAATTCCTTTCTGTCATATGAGTCTTCTCTTTGCTGTGGGCATCATGCCTAGCTGTAATTAAACCTCAGAAGGCAGAAACAGCCCAAAGGACAATGGCAGTTTTCATTTTAACAAAAGATGGCCTTCTAATTTCCACATACAGTGCTGATTAAGAAACCAGAACTGTCCTCCTTTCCATCATCAAAACATAAAACATCACACACAAACATCTAAAAAAAAAGTTTAGAACTTTTTGTCTAGTTTTCTTTTGGAGACAAAGTCTCTGTAACCCAGGCTGGCCTTAAGCTCATGGCAACCCCGCTGCCTCAGATTCCCAAATGCTGGGGGGGATTATATCATGCCTGGCTTTGAAAATATTTTTTTTCTCACATCAGACAGGTAATGTGCCAACATCATAACAAGGTTTAATGGGTGGCATACATCACGCATGGGCCAGAATTCCCAACCATCATGCTTATGAACCCAAAAAAGGATCTGGAAATATTTTTTAAGGGAACAGGAAGGAACATGTCTAAGGTGTGCAGGTAAATGTTGTCTCAGGCAGTAAATATCATTTCCTCTTTGAAGATCACAGATGCACAGAATATACATGAAGACCAAACGCATTTAAAACAGGCACGGTCATTCAGGCCTGTAATTCTAGTCCTCAGGAGGCTGAAGCAGGAGCATTGCTATGAGTCTGAGGCTGGCCTGTGTGCTATACAATAAGTTCCTAGTCAACATGGGCTATACAGAAGAAGACTTGTATTTGAAATAAACAAGAATAAGAGATAATAGTCCCTTCCCTCACAGACACCGGATGACACTTTTGTTTTTTGAGTGCATCATGCCCAAGGCCTGCAGAAGGCTACACTGTAACAGGGCTGGATGACGGAGACTCAGGAGCATCAGATTCACGCTCCTACCTCACAGGTTTCATGAGTCTGAGTATAGCCCAAGATGGTTCTATGACTCATTGGTTAATCAAATTAATGACTGAACTGTGCTCTACATAGCCCATGGCAGCACTGATATTTTAGGGTCTACATACTCTGAACGTATCATTAGCAACTGGACTTCATCAACACTCCCACCCAATGGTTGGATCAGAATTTGAATCCATAGAGCCTGAAGCTTTCAATAGCTACACTCAGCCAACAATGGCTCCTTCTTTGCATTTACTTTGAGAGAATTAAAAATGGCCACAAATCCCATGCAAGTCTTCCCAGAAATGATAGTGTCTATTTCCCCACTCCTGGAATCTGGGCTAGTTTTATTTTTCAACTTATTTTTCAAGATTCATTTTAATTTGCATGCATGGAAGGTAGGTACATGTATGTACCTAGTACTCGAAGAGGTCAGAAGAGGATTTGGAGAATTTAGGGAAGGAACGTCTTTGGGGACCTGACAAAGAATTCTCTAAGGAGATGATGCCCAAAGGAGCTAAGGAGAGTAATTGTCCTGGGCAAAGAGGGAGAAATAACACTCTAGAAATAAGATACCATGTATGCAAACGTTGAATGAATGAGATAAGGTCTAGGGGCCATTGGAGTATTTGTATTCACTAATTATTATATGAGGCTGTGTGTCCATGTGTGTGGGGTCCGTGTGTGTGTGTGTGTGTGTGTGTGTGTGTGTGTGTGTGTGTGTGTGTGTGTGTGTGTGAGAGAGAGAGAGAGAGAGAGAGAGAGAGAGAGAGAGAGAGAGAGAGAGGGGGGGAGAGAGGGAGAGACTGAGAGAAAGAGACCTTAACTCATGGTCAAAAAACATTTGCTGAGGCAGGAGGACAAATGTGAGTTTTAGGTAGCCTGTGCCACAGAATAAGACCCTATCTTTAAAAAAAATGTCCTCTAGTACTTGGCCTTTTAATTGGGGGTGAGAAGAATCAAATAAGAAAACAGTTGAACTGTTCTTCACTCCCTCCCTGGTGGACAGAAGGAAGGGCAGCATTATTGGTGAAATTATTAAGGCCACTCCACATAGTTAAAAGGGAGGTTAATTTTGTGGGGTAACTTACAAATGAAGGGATAGGTTGTAGGGTCTGGCAAAGGTATGGCACAGTCCGGCGGTGTTCTCTGGAGAATTCTGCTTGGTCTACTTCCAGCGTCCAGGGTCCCAGAACCAAGAGAGAGCTCTCCTCTCGATCCTGGGTCTTCAGCTTCCTCCCTCAGCCCCGCCTTGTGGGCGTGATCATTACCGAAGCCTCAATGGGGGTTGGAACTTCCAGGCCAATACTGGGATGGCTACCCACTACACAGCATGGAGGGCAGAGAGGTACTTCTGCGGTGTTCAGTTTGGCTAAAGGGGAATTATGGGAGCTAGGGTTCAAAGCAAAGGGCATTGAGAGCTGAGCAGCAAGAAGAATGGAGTGCCCCACAGGCATCCTTTCCTCTTTTGTCAGTCAAGAAACACCAAAAGGCAAAAGACATCTAAGACTCATCTCAGGATGTTATGATATCTGAGTGTGGTGCTGTGAGCCTGTAATCCCTCTTAGGAAGTGGAGGATCGGGAGCTTGACACTGTCTCAAACCAAACACAAACACAAATTCAAGCCATGTGGTCCTTCTTAGTTGTTGGACTGTTCTGAGCATTTGATGAACCAACCTGCCTCCACTTCCCAGGTTCTGGGATTACAGGCATGTGCTACCGCCTCTGGTTCAAAGGAAGTCTATTCTAGATCAAAGAAACACACACACACACACACACACACACACACACACACACACACACACGAGATGAAGAATTCTAACACAGGATGGAGACTGCAGTGGCAAGCAGATCCCTAAATGAGCAGTACATCCCATGACATCAGAAGCCTTGGAACAATCCAGGCTAAGAAGGCATTTTGAGTTTCAAGGTTGTCACACCGATGCTTACAAAGGCAATCATGTCAGAGATGTGACTCGGTGTCTTCCATGGGTATGGGACAGACCTCTTTGCTTTCGCACCCAGAATATTTCAAATGAACTCCAGGAATCTGCCAGAGCACTCAGGCCTAGTGAGAGAGAAGAGGGTCAGGCAGTCGTGGACAGTGTCTCCTTGTCCATCTCCACCACCCATGGCACGGAGTTTTGTTTTTCACCTCAGGCCATAACTGAAACAGATTAAGCTGAAAATTGGTGATAAAGGCAGAAGTTAAGGAGATGTCAGTAGCCAGGGGATACCAAGCAAGGCCCTGTCTAAGAAAAAAAAATGAAAAAAGAAAGAAAGAAAAAAGAAAATTTAAATACTTTGTGACGATGGTTTGAAATGGTTGAATGCTTAAGAACCTTCTCGGACATTCTCGTTAGCAGGTCACATTCCCGGGGATGTTGCTCTCTTTTGAAGCTGGTGAAATCTAGACTTATTTAACAGCTTCAGGCTGTTTTTGGTGAAAATCTTCTTTGTTAATAAGGGATCTCACTATGTTGCCCAGGCTGGCTCAGTCACCAGCATTCAGGTGCGCCTTCTCTTGCCTCTGCGTGCTTTGTCTTCAGGACGGCAGACGCCATTCATTATTCCTGCCATCAGAGCACGGTGGAAACGATGTAGACATGTCCTAACTAGTCTACAAACTTCGGGAATGGCATCTTCCCATGTTGCTATTTTAATGGCTCTTCAACAACTTTCTGCAAACATGAAAACCAATGATCGAGGACTACGGACTGGGCTCCAGTAAGGCCACGCCACCCCAAAGGGAAACTATTTCCCTATTGTCATCTACATTGGCACAAGCACATGCATGTACACACTTGCGTGTGTGCGCGCACATGGTTTTTGAGACAGGCACTCACACTGTGGCCTTGAACTTGCAGCGCTGCTCCTGCCTTGGCCTCCCGAATGCTGGGATTATAGACCTGAGCCACCATACCCCTGCCGTGTTTTGTTTTTTAAAGACATGTTACCTGGTTCTTCCACATTCAAACACTGTATGAATGTCAAGGTGTGTGCGGACAGAGAAAAGATCGGTATGTCCCAACTATCCATTTGTCTGGCAGTCTTGTCATGTCATTGCTGGGTTGTTCTGGGACAGGGCACTAGTGGAGAAGTCTCGTGGCTCAGCAGTCTAACTCCTCCATGACTTCCATGACGATTGTCCTTGGGCCGGTCAGGATCAGGTTGCTCACGGTGCGGTAGTCGACATTCAGCACGTTGAGCCCGTTGACAGAGACGACAAACTGACAGACCTGGAGCAATGATGGAGAGAAAGAATGTCAGCTTGGGTTGCGGATGTAGCTCAGTTGATAATGAAACGCCTGCCCGAGATGCCCATAATCCCAGCACTTGAGGGCTGGAGGAAGTATGTTCAGAATGGTTATTTGGCTATATAAAAAGGCCAACCTGGGTTAAATGAGATCCTATCTCAGATACAGACAGACAGACACACACACACACACACACACACACACACACACACACACACACAGAGTTATACTTGTCCACTTTTTTCATAGACTTAGTGTGTGGCCCAAACATTATTCTTAAAATAGCCAAGCCCAACCAGGTAGCTATTTCTAAAAGGACACTCTTTTTCTACAGAGCAGGGGGACAGAAAAAGCACCTATTTTAGTATTTTACAAAAATTGGGCTTAAATCCTGACTCTGAATCTTCTTAGCTTATACTCATTATTTATATTTCTAAGCTTTATGTCCATCTATTGAATGGCTAGCCACCTCATGACTGTTGCCAGAATTGAGACAGAGTGCATGAGACTTCTATTATGGTGGGCCAACCTATGCGGATTCACAGTCTTGTAGTTGTGCTTCCGGCTGTAATTATTTGTATGGATTTGATGTGCATTGTTCTCCTCTTTTATACCTGTCACTTCTACATGATTGTTAGTAGCGCCTCCTTTCACTCACCAAAATGTCTGACTAATGAAAATCTCCATTTCCCATCCTTAGGAACATAGAAAAGCTACTGAAAATGAGTGTATCATACAGTTATAAGTACTACTCCTGTACTGGCTGGTCAGCCAGTCCAGACCAAAGTGGTTAGCACCAGGTTCAGTGAGAAATCCTGTCTCAGAAAATTATGTGGAGAATGATAGAGGAAGATAATTGATTTTGCCCTCCAGTCTCCTTATGCACATACACTAGTTAGAGTGTGCACACACATACATACAACAAAACAGAGAGAGAGAGAGAGAGAGAGAGAGAGAGAGAGAGAGAGAGAGAGAGAAAGAAACAGACTGACAGAGAGAGACAGAGACGGGCAGAGACATAAAGAAGAAAAAGAAGGATGCTCATGTTTTAAAGTGCCTACCATCCAAGCATGAGGACCAGAGTCTGGATCCCCAGGAACCCATGGGTTGTGGTTTGAATAAGAATGGCATCCACAGGCTCATATATTTGAATGCTTAGTCACCAAGGCGTGGCACTGTATAAAAGGATTAGAAGGATTAGGCAGTGTGGCCTTGTTGGTGTAGGTATGGCCTTATTGGAGGAAGTGTGTCACTGGGGGTGGGCTCTGAGGTTTCAAAAACCCCAAGCGAGGACCAGTGGTGTACTCTCTCTCAGCCTGTGAACCAGGACGTAGCTCTCAGCTACTGCTTCAGTACCATGTGTGCTGCCACGCTTCTTGTCATGATGACAATGGACTAACCCTCTGAAACTGTAAGCAAGCTCCCAACTAAATGCTTTCTTTTCTAAGAGTTGCTGTGGTCACGGTGTCTCTTCACAGCAATAGAGCAGTGACTAAGACATCATGTACATGCCAGAAGTGTGTGGCAGCTCACCTATAACCCCAGCCTATGGAAGGCAGAAACAGCTGAGCTGTATCAGTGAGTTCTAGGTTGCCTCAATGAGTAGGATAAAAAGTGATTGAAGTTGACTCCTGATATCAATCAACCTTGGGTCTTCTGAGGCCTGTGCAAGAATACACAGACAGACAGACAGACAGACAGACAGACAGACACACACACACACACACACACACACACACACACACACAAACACATGAGGGGAAAAAAAAGGAGGAAGGCAAAAGTCAGTCAGTGGGAGAAAGGGAAAGGAGAGAGGGAGAAACAGACCAGATGCAGAACCTTCGATTGGGATGATTTGGCTCTCACCATCCCAAGCCTGTAAGTGCACTGCTTGGACAGTTAACATGCATGCCTGTGAGAAATATTAATTCAGCACTGGAAATTCAACTAAAGAATTTGGGAAATACCAAAACCTTTGGGAACCCACCATTTCCTTTTTTATTGATTGCTGGCAAAGTAAGGTCAATATAAACTTAAACTTAAAATCAAGTCCCAAAATATTTATACCTATTGCCTCTGTAGACCCAAGTTGGAAAACATCAGAATCACAGCTTTATTTCTGATGTTTAGAAAAAAGTTATAGTGCTAGTGAAGTAAAAAACTTGGTAACCAGAGCTAGGGCAAGCAGGCGAAGAGAGAACTTCCTTCTTCAATATCCTTTACATATATAGCTGACACCAAAAATTGCTACCCTGCTTAAAGTTGGATCTTATTCTTAAAAAAAAAAAAGTTATAGGATTTGGAATCCTAAAATAGAGATTTATGGCCTATGTCCCTTTGATGAGGGTCTTAATTAAAATAGGTCACTTCTCTTCTCTCTCATGTGCTTCATGATATAAATATGCCTCATTTGGAGCTAGGGATGTAGCTCAGTTGGGAGAACACTTGCCTCACATGCACGGAGTCAGTCCTAGACTTGAATCCCAGGACCTTATAGACTTATCATGGTAATATGCACATTTAACCAGCACTTGGGAGTAGAGGCTGGAGGATTGGGTCAGAAGGTAAAGATTAACCTTGGCTGGTTGGAGGCCAGCCTGGGCTACATGAGACTCTGCTTCAAAACAGAAATGAAAATAAATAAGCATTACTCATTTGTAAAATTGACAGGTAAAAAACATATATCCACACAAGTTCAAACTACACAATGAATTTAAAGCATTCTGGAAGACATCATGCAAACACTGGGTTTACTAATTCCTCTCTCTTTAAAAATGGCCATTTCCGGGTTGGGGATTTAACATAGTGGTAGAGTGCTTGCCTAGCAAGCTCAAGGCCCTGGGTTCTTCGGTCCTCAGCTCGGGGGGGGGGGGGGGGGGAGAGGGGGCGGCGGAGAGGAGGCCATTTCCTAGCCTTTGATGTGGTGGTGCATGCCTTTAATCCCAGTACTCAGGAGGCAGAGGCAGGTAGATCTCTGTGACTTCAATGTCAGCCTGGTCTACAGAGTGAGTTCCAGGACAGGCAGCACTACACAGAGAAACCCTGTCTCAGAAAAAGAAAAGAGGGGGGGGACAGGTGGGGGGATCGTTTCCTTTATGACTACATGAGTAGAAAGTGTAATGTGGTAAGCAGAATCATATTTCTTCAGTAAACATGAACCCTGACATATTCACTGCTTAACCTTTGTTACTGGGGTATCTTACATGTAATCACCATTTCTCCTTTCCTATTCCCAAAGGTGGTCATCAAGAATTCAGGGCACATCTAGAGTGTAATCAGCAGTTTTCAACCACAGTCAAGGTCATAGTGATAAGTGAGGTCACATTGCCTGAACACAACTCACCCAGAACGGAGCCAGTAGCACTTGCGGGGATATGTTAGCACTGATCTAATTAGATGGTTGCCTTTGCTTTCCTCTGCCAAAGAATGAGAGGAATGCCACCCTCTCCCACCCAGGGCGCTGGACTTCAGATCTGTGTTCTTTTCTCCAAAAGACTGCCTTTGTGTTGCTACATGGGAAGACAGGAACTGCCAGCTAACCCTCCACAGGCTCCCAGATAATTTCTGGCTCTGAATCACACCAAGGTCATATTAGTCATTCAGTCTTCACCAGAGTTATGCCCTGACGTCCCATACTGTCTTAACTAGCCAACACGTGAATGTTAGGAACTTCACATAGAAATCTAAGTAAATTCATGTTTCTCAGGGACAATGCAGGAATCCCATCACACCAGGACTTGGCAAGTGACCTCTCATATACCACAGCCCTTAATTTAAAGCGTATTTATTTATTTGTATGTGTGTATACATGTGTGTGCCAGCATGAGTTTATGTGTGTAGGTGCCCAAGGAGTCCTGAAGACGGATCCCTTAGATCTGGAGTTACAGGCAGATCCCCCAGAGCTGGAGTTACAGGCAGTTGTGAGCTTGTTGTGTATGCCTGGAACCAAGGCTGGGTCCTCTGCAAGAGCAACAAGTGCTCTTAACGACAGAGAATGGTTGAGGCTTCCTAGCCAGCCAGTTGAGAGAGAGAGAGAGAGAGAGAGAGAGAGAGAGAGAGAGAGAGAGAGAGAGATCTAGTGAGCTCCAGATCCTGTCTCAAGGAATAAAGTGGAAAATGACAAACAGACTCCCGGTGTTTTCTTCTGTTGTCTGATTACATATCTATGTCAATTCTATGCGTCATGCATGCCTAAGTGTCATGCGTTGCCCACCCCCAATCATAATTCTCCCATTTTCCCAGTTCTTAGCAAAGGAATCCTTTCTCGCCAATAACATAACTGAGATGTTATTTCAAACCTTTTCCTAGAATAAAGAAAAAACAATGCCTTCAAAACCTTACCCATGCTTATATCCAACACAGTATTTTTAGAGTCCGGCTGTCGGAAAGACGTCATCTCTCCCTAAGTGGCCTCAATCGCTGCTGTGGTTACAGCAGTTTCTACGTCCTGCTGCTCACTAAAATGTTCCAGATTATTTAGCTCCACAGGTCCCACCTTGTACTCATGAGGTAACTCACAGCGATGGGCTTTCAGCTAGCATCTTTGGTATACCATGCTTTGCAAATCAGCATACATTACATGTAATAGCAGGAAGCACCCAACCTAGGGGAAATTACTTCTCCTCTATGCTAAAAAGCACAGGTGCACAAACACAGAGAATATATGACGGCCTCCAGACAGGCCATTTTAGGAACATAATTTCTCCCTGCTGGGCTAGAGGCTTAGATGCCCACCTACTGAGAGTAAAATGGCCATGCTTTCTCTTTACCTTTAAGTATTTTTTTATACACACCTGTTTGCAAAGATCATATTGCAACTGTCCCATCTCCTTAGTACATTGTACGTTATTTGTGTATGAGTGTGTGTGTGTGTGTGTGTGTCTGTGTGTCTGTTTGTGTATGCACATGTATAGAAAGAAGCCAGATGTTGATGTCAAGTGTCTTCCTCAGTCACCCTCCACCTTATTGTTTTTGAGCCAGGTCCCCTCACTAAATCTGGAGCTCACTGATTCAGCTAGATTCGATAGGTAGCAAGCTGAGGGAGCCCCCTGTCTACACTTGTCCAGAACTGGGGTGGCAGGCACACTACTAATGCCTGGCTTTTATGTGGGTGCTGGAGATCCTAACTTAAGCATTTTATCAACTGAGCCATTTCCCTGTCCCTTCCTCTCTTATTTTGAGTTAGGGTGTCATGTAACCCAGGATTTTAACTCACTGTTTTTTAGAACTCACTATTGAGCTAAGGCTGGCCCTGAATTGCTGATCCTCCTGTCTCTACCTAGGATTGAACCCAGGACTTCACAAATGCTAGGCAAGCACTGTGCCAACTGAGATTAACCCCCATTTCCTCAGTTCTAAGAAAAGGGACCCGATCTCATCACCCACAAAGACAAGTGCTCTTACTCTCCAAATGAAAAGGCAGAAGACATTCTCATTAACGAAGACGCAGAACAATACCTTCCTGTGACACATGGAGCTGAGTTAACAGGCTTAGGGGAGAGGTCCTGAGCAACAGCACTGGTCCCTAAGAGTTAACAGGATGAAGGAGGCAGCACCAAGCACATTTCAGGGCATGACCAAGTTGCGGCGAACACCCAGGCAGAACTCCAGCCTTCCTTCCGATGTAAAGCCAAATTACCTAAATCATCCTGCTTCTCTCATCCCTCCCCCTGCATCAGGCCTGCCATAACTACCAGACAGATGGAGTGCCCGTGGGATTGTTCAGCTACACACTCTCACATAGGGCCGGAGCCTACCACAGTCACTCGGCTGTCTGACCTGAAGTGGGGGTGAGGTTGGGGAGGAGCATAGCACCTCCAGTGCACCAGGGTCTTCTCAGCGCCTGGACGTTGGCAGTCACACCACACACTCAAGAGTGTGGCATTCAAGAAAACAACGTCCCGAGGATAAGAAAGATGTGACAGATGTGAAAGAGTCTGAGGCTGGAGAGATGGCACAGCTGTTACGAGTACTGGCTGCTCTTCAAGAGGCTCTGGGTTCAGTTCTCGGGACCCACATGGGAATTCACAGCTGCTGTTGGTTGTTTCTGATCCTTTCTGTTTTGATTCTTTTGGGAGTCCGCCACCCAGCTCCCAAATAAACCACACATGGAGATGTGCTATTTCTTACAAATGCCCGGCCTTAGCTTGGCTCATTGCTAACCAGCTTTTCTTAACTCTAACCATCCCATCTACCTTTTGCTTCTGGGCTTCTTCCTTTTCTTCCGTCTGTATATCTTACTTTCTCTCTCACTCACCGGCTGGCGGGGTGGCTGGCCCCTTCTTTTCTTGCTCCTAGATCTCTTGCTCTTTCTTCTTCTCCCAGATCTCTTCTTCTATTTATTCTCTCTGCCTGCCAGCCCCACCTATCCTTTCTCTGGCCTGGCTATTGGCCGTTCAGCTCTTTATTAGACAATCAGGTGTTTTAGACAGGCACAGTGACACAGCTTCACAGAGTTAAACAAATGCAACATAAAAGAATGCAACACATCTTTGCATCACTAAACAAATATTTCAGAGCATAAGCAAATATAACACACCTTAAAATAATATTCTACGGGGTTGGGGATTTAGCTCAGTGGTAGAGCACTTACCCAGCAAGCACAAGGCCCTGGGTTCGATCCTCAGCTCTGAAAAAAAAAAAATCCTACAACATACAACTATCTATAACTCCAGTTCCAGAGGATCTGATACACTTTGCTGGCCTCCGCTGATGCTGTGTGTATGTATATATATATGGTGTGTAGGTATATACAGCTGTACATGTAGCAAAACACCTATATACTTAAAATAAAAAAAACACAACCTCAAGAGAGTCTTGTATCAATTAATAAAGTGGGGAAGCCTACTTAAATAACACAGAAGGCACTAAATAAATAAGACAGTAGAAAATGCTTAAGTAGAATGCTCTGAAGCAGTTAGACATCATCCTGACCAAGTGCCCATTAAAAGTGGAACCAGCCTGGGATGATAGCTCAGCTGGTAAAATACTTTGCAAGCATGTGGACCTGAGCTGGACCCTGAGGGGCACGGTGGCACTTGCAATCTCAGTCCCAAGGATGTGGAGACAGAAGCGTCCCTGGGACTTGCTTGTCAGTTATTTTAGCCTGACTGGTGAGTTTCAGGCCAGTGGGAGACCCTTCTCAGACTGAGGTGGAGTGTGCTCCCGAGGAGGACCATCTGAGGTTGTCCTCTGGCCTCCACATGCACATACATGCAGACATGAGCACCCATGAGTGCCCATGTGCAAGTGTGTGCACATGTACACACACACACACACACACACACACACACACACACACACATTTTAAAAAGAGATAAAGTGTGTGGGCATGGTGATGGTGGTGGTTTGAAAGAAAATGGTAACCATGGGGAGTGGCACTATTGGGAGGTGTGTCTTTGTTGGAGTAGGTGTGGCCTTGTGGGAGGAAGTATGTCTTTGTGGAGGCGGGCTTTGAGGTCTCCTTTTGCTCAGGCTGTGCTTAGTGTGACACACAGACTCCTGCTGCCTGTGGATCAAGATATAGAATTCTTGGTTCCTTCTCCAGCACCATGTCTGCCTATACATCACTATGTCCCACCATGATGATAAAGCACTAAACCTCTGAAACTGTAAGTTAGCCCTAATTAAATGTTTTCCTTTATAAAAGTTGCCATGGTCATGGTGTCTCTTCACAGCAATAGAAACTCTAACTAGGACAGTGACACACATCAATAATTCCAGCACTTGGGAGGCTGAGGCAGGAGGAGTGCTGTGAGTTTAAGGCCAGCCTGGCTACAACAGAAAGGCCGTGTTCCCCAAACCAACCAACCAAACCACCAACACCTCAATGCCAAAAGCAAAAATGTGCAACCTTTTCCTAGAAACCCAATAGCCTGTCGTCTCCTAAGTATGTCTCATGCCAGAAAGTGCGCGAATTAGGAGATCAATTATATATCAGCAGGACTAGCTCTGCATCCCATCCATATGGCTGAGTTATTCATGTTTACTGCTCTGCATTGCTTAAGTGAAAAGCATATTCAAAATATATAAAGGTCACTCTCAAACTGCAGTGTACACACAAGGCACTTTTGGTGATATTGAATAATCCTTCTGTAGACTGTTTTTGGTTTTTTGTTTTTGTTTTTGGAGCAGAGGATCGAACCCAGGGCCTTGCGCTTGCTAGGCAACTGCTCTACCACTGAGCTAAATCCCCAGCCTCTACACTGTGAATATGTATTGCTCTCATTGTTTATTAAATGGCTGACAGGCTGGTAGCTGGGCAGGAAGTTAAGCAGGAAAGCCAAACCAAGGATGATGGGAAGAGGGAGGTCATAGTTGGGAGAGACACCAGCCAGCCGCCAAGCAAGCAGAACATATATAAAAAAAAAAATGAGGCAACAAGCCATGAGCCACATGGCAAAGCATAAACAGAAATATGAGTTAATTTACATGTAAGAGTTAGTAACAAGCCTGAGCTATTGGCTGAGCATTTATAATCCATATTCAGCCTTCAGCCTCTGAGTGGTTATTTGGGGAGCTTTTGAAAGTGTATAATCTCACATCTTACTTAAGGCCTACCAGGCTGCAGGGGAGAGAGCCCCAGGATCCAAACTGTCAGTGACACTAGGCTGCAGTAATATGAATGAGGTGACAATGAATGGCTCCTTGACTGTAGAATTATAAGGCATATAATTACCCTTGGTGACAATGTGTATAGGGTTTGGCCAGCAAGTTCCCCAAATTGCATCATTTGCCTAAGTGATTAATGGCATGATCTCATTTCTACTGTTAACCAGCATTAGCAACTCTATTCACTCTCTTTTGGGTGTTGTTGCCATCTCTGTCTCATGACAAAAAAAGGACAGGAGAAGATTAAGTATGCCATCTGTCTTTTGAAGGTGGGTGAAAAATGTGGGATTAGGCAATCCTCACAACATAGATGTTAACATGTTCAACAGTCACTGTTAGGAAATGAGTACCCTAAGGAGTTTATCTCTGAGAGTTCCCATTGCCCCCTTCCTTCCTCCTCCTCCAATATGGGCTTCCTCAAAGGCAAAACTAAGTATAGGGACCAGGGAGCTAATACCTAGTTTGTTGTATGATATTTTGTTTGTGTTCTGAGAAGCAAAGCTTGCCTGGACACCAGGGGGTGGAGCTAGCCACTAACTAGTAGCCATAGAAGCAGGAAGATGAGGAGTTCAAGGCCACCCTGGGTTACACGAGATTGACTCAGTCTAAAAGAGAAACAGAGCAGTTGGTGGTGGATCACACCTTTATCCCAGTATTGGGAGGTGGAGACAGGAATATAAGGCAGGTGGAGAAAGGATCTGGTCCATCGAGTCTGAGGATGCATAGATGTAAGAAGTGGCTGGCTGCTCTGCGTCTCTGATCTTCCAGCTTTCACCTTCAATATCTGACTCCAGGTTTTTATTGTCAAGACTAAATAGGATTGCATTTCACTAGTCTCAGATCTGTACCCCTGAAGCTAAATGTTACCTAAAGCTTAATTTTTCAAAACAAAACTAACAAACTCCCAACCCCCTGTTTCTTTAAGGACTTTAAAGTATTCTTCACTCTAAAATCCTTTTGTTTAGTTTTCTTTCTTTCTTTCTTTCTTTTTTTTTTTTTTTTTTTTTAAGCTGGGAATCGAACCCAGGGCCTTGCCCTTGCTAGGCAAGCGCTCTACCACTGAGCTAAATCCCCCACCCTCTTTTGTTTTTCAAGGCAGGGTTTTAACTGTGTATCCCTGGATGTCTGTCCTGGAACTCGCTCTGTAGACCAGGCTGGCCTTGAACTCACAGAGATCACCTGCCCTGCCTCCTGAGTGCTAGGATTAAGGGTGAGCACCACCACCACCTGGTTTCTTGTTTAGTTTTCATTCTTCAGACATTGTCTTGCTCTGTAGAGCTGGCTGGACAGAAATTTGCTACACAGACCTGGCTGGCTTCATACATGCAGCACTCAGGAGTCTCTGGCTGATGAGCTCTGGAATTAGTTTGCACTGCCATGTCCAGCCTTTTCCTCTAGAATCCTCCATGGAAAAAAGAAATCCAGCTCTACTTAGTGATCAACAACACATTTACCAGTAACAATGTCTCCAGCCTCTTGATCACTCACAGGCCAAGAAGCAGGCCAGGCATGTGCTTTTATTAAATTTGTAAAAGAAATGCTATTCTTCTTAGGAATGTAAACTGAACTTCAGAACAATATAAATAAATGAAAGAATACAAGAGGCTCTCTCATGCATTAATGTGTTGTAGGCTTTTATACGTTAAAAAAAAAGTTTAACCAAAAGGTCATAGTATAGAGCTAGAACCCAGTAAGGCAGTGCAGTCATTATAGAAAAACATCTGTAAAAGAACTTATAGGCCAGAAACTGATCCACACACAGTCATCTGCCATGATTAAGGTGGCAAAGTAGACAAAAAGATGAGTCAATCCATCAGGAAGACATAACAGCCAATATCCTATGTATCTAACCAAAAATGCCCCATAGCAAAAGCCAAGGATCAAGATGCAGTGGGTACCGCAACAATGCTAGTTGAGACTGGCTTTCAATAACAGATGGGGTAGCAGGCAGAAGAGCAGTCTATACACACATGACGTACATGCAGCACTTCTCACCAGGACCCCTCCTCCTCTCAGCTATGTGCCTAGTACTGTTGTTATAGCAACCAGTTACCCAGCTGTGGCAGTTCACGTTGTAATAACTGCAGATACACACAAACAATTTATATACTCTATATAGATCATACGATTGTTTTAATGTCCACCTTTGCACTTAGCTGAAAATTATTTTTCTTTCTCCCCTCCCACCTCTGTGTGTGTGTGTGTGTGTGAGAGAGAGAGAGAGAGAGAGAGAGAGAGAGAGAGAGAGAGAGAGAGACAGAGACAGACAGAGAAAGACAAAGAGAGAGTGAGTGAGTCTGGGGATTACCTTAAATTTCTGAGCCTCTGAGCTCCACCTTCTAAGTGTGGGATTGAAGAAGTGAGCCACCATACTTGGTTTCCATTAGTGAAACTTTAAAGTAACAGAGCAGGCCTTTGAGATGACTCAATTGGTAAAGGCGCATGTGTGTGTACATGCACACACATGCACACACATACACACACACACACATACACACACACACACACACACTTTTTATTTAAAACTAAGCAGAACATCCATGAAGGAATCATGTTCCTGTCCATGAGGTGTTCACGTGAACAAAGTTGCTTCAGAATGGAGACTGCAGAATTTTACTCAAAAACAGGTCTTCCGCCACAAAGTCCTAGACATAAGGACACCATCAATTTGCCAGTGAGTCACAATCCAGAGTACACTAGTGGACTGTGATTTGTTTACACGGAATATCATATTGAAGGACCCTGCTTAGCAGTTCCCTGTGCTGCGGTTTTGAACAAGCTGTGTTTGTTTGGGTGGAATACACAAGATAAGACATTTCACAGCTGTGTGTTCGGCCCCATCAATCTTCCTGCCAGCACACAACTGGCCAGAGAGAATGGTGTGGGAGGCGGCTGATGGCCAGTTCTTTCACAAACACAGGCTTCCCACTCCAGAGAACCAGCCTTCCTAAGCTTTGTGCATTTAAACGTACTATATGCCCCCGTGTGTCCCCCAAAGAACAGATTACATACACGACTGAAGGAAAGTCAAGTGTGTGTAAGAGCGGCCATCTTTCACAATAAAACAGGAGCAGCACCCCAAAGCAGCACAAACCCCTTTGCTTGCTTCAAACTGAGGAGTTTGAAGAGCCTGCTGAATTTACACAGAAACTGCCCCCTTGCCCCGCCATCACTACGCTTTATAGTTAAGTTCTCTCCTGGTTCACTCGCCTCAGTGGGTCAGGCACAAGAGGTTTGTGGAACACTCAAAAGAGAGGAGGGGTCTCGTGGAACCTAGCCTCTGTCCATCAAACTTGGGATTCTCAAAGTTAAAGCAAAAACTTGCTGGAGATTCTCTACAGAGGTGTGTAGCAGGAGGAGGACTTGGACACGCTGATGGTTCCTGTGACTGTCCCATAGGTGGCTGGCTTGCTCATGACTGCTAGGAGCATATCCAAGGTCAGCTTACATTAAGGGACAACCGATCTCTCAGTCTGAGATGTGTTTAACCCAAAGGCATAAAAGTATTCAGTGAAGCCGGGTGGTGGTGGCATGCGCCTTTAATCCCAGCACTCAGGAGGCAGAGGCAGGCAGATCTCTGTGAGTTCAAGGCCAGCCTGGGCTACCAAGTGAGTTCCAGGAGAGGTGCAAAGCTACACAGGGAAACCCTGTCTCAAACAAACAAACAAACAAACAAACAAACAAACAAACAGTATTCAGTGGCTGAACAGTGAGTGTTACAACCACAGGATTCCACGGTCTACTGCTGAAAAGAGGGGAGCCTATCATGGGGGAGCCAGTTTTCACTCTTACACTCCTGGGCCTCCAGACAAACTGGCTAACTCTATGGATACAAAAAGTTGCTCAGAACTTCCCATGATTGGGCCTGTGTTATAGCTCAGTGGGTAGAAACACTTGTCAACTCTAATCCTGGGTACCCACACTAAGGAAAGAAGCAACTCCCAGAAGTTGCCCCTGACATCTACACACATGCTCTAGCAAGAAAGTATGGGTGTGACCACAAACACACACACACACCAAACAAACAAACAAACCGTCCTACATTTTTGTGTGGAAATGTGGCAGAGGGACCAAGAAATATATTCTCAACACACACACACATTGACCCGCACAAGGTCAGTCTTCCTCTCTAATTTCTTTCTCATAAAAATCTTTTATACAATTATGTGTTTGGTCTAAAAAAAATCATGTATTTATTAACTGATTAAGACCCAGTACTTATACTTTTTTCCTTGATTATGGTAAAAATGCAAAATTAACATAACAAAATTTAAAAGATCAATTATTAAAGATAATAATTAAAGATGCAGAATATTAAGGTTTCTCATCAGACCACTATACAATAGCTTTATTTTTCATAAATACAAAGTATTTCCGTATATTATTTCATTCACAATGTGTAAGCTGCAGTGTGTTGGTGACACTATCTGATCTCTAAGGGTGAGTTCCATTTTTTTATTCTTTATTGCCTGTACCTTATCCAACATGATGGTATTCCAATATGGACCAAGAGCAAGCCTATATTAGGAGGTGTGTATGGGGAGTGGGGGTATGCACAGTGTAGACACACAGTAATGCCACAATCCACCTGGTGATTGCAGCAATAGAATTTTATGAAAATCTCTTATATTCAAAGAGACCGAAACTTTTGCCAGACTTCACAGCCAAGTTAAAAATACACTTTGAGGTCACTTGAGACTTAAAACTGCTGTCCTTCTGCATACCCATCCTGTTTGTTTGGCCTGCCTTAAAGAGAACAATGAAACAACCAACCTCACCTGCCTTGGGCTTCCCCTGCAATGGCCTTGTACATCTTAAGCTAATGAATAGCTTTAATCCTAAATTACGTACTTTATAGGCCCCTGACCCAGAGAAAACAATGCACGAGTGTACATATGTTGCTATGATAATAATTTGCTGACAACAGCCAACGAAAGTCAAAAGTGATATTATAAAATGGATACCTGCCATAAATGCTGGAGAGAGCATATGCATATATTCCTTGATGGTGATATTTTCACAGTTACATTTGCTTTTTGAGTGCTTCTGGGTCAGCTGGAGCCAATAAAGGGTTCTTCCCTAGAAAACCCTGCTAATGATAGCTATAAAGTAACCCTCATTCTTTCCCCATGGGATGCTTTCCTGTGCTGTTCACTAGAGAGCAAAGACCTCGCTAGGCACAAGACAAACATCAGGCAGGCGTAAGGCACAAGAAACAGATTACAGACAAGTCAGAAATGATAAGCTGCAGATGGATGATACAGGGAGAGAAGGGGAGAATTCACACTTGGACTCACCCTCGGTCAAACTCATCCAAAAGGAAATCTCTGATTTCATTCCTTCATGGGACACAGATGCATTTTGGTGCCTAGTGTGAGGAATCTCTAATGCATTTAACCTATGTAGGGGATGGTCTTTTTGTTTGTGTCTTTAAATGTTAATTTCTAAAAAAAAATTCACATTTATTATTTTTGCGTGTGTGAGTATGTGTGTGCCATTGCACAGATATGGAGGTCAGAGGTTCCTCCTTCCACCATACGGGGCCTGGAGATTAAACTCAGGTCAGTAGGCTTAGAGGCAAGCATCTTTACCTACTGAACCATCATGCTGAACCTGTTCCTGACTTTTTGAGACAAGATCTAATATAATCCAGGCTGAGTCAGAATTTGCTATTTAGTGAATGACCTTCACCTCTTCAAATCTCAATCCTCCTATTCTCAGGCACTGGGAATATGGACTTGCAGCACTACCTGCAGTCAGTTCTAGTTGGAAATGATGTGGTAGGCAAATAATATTATTACAAACAGTAATGGCCTTGTGACAACCTGAGGTTTTTGTTTTTTGTTTTTTTTGGGGGTGTGGTAAGGATCTATGTTGGAGGGTATTAATAACTTGACTCCTAGGAGGCAGCCCTCTGGGCACACCTGGGAGGGACTATATGGACCAAGGTTAGCCTCTGAGAATGTCTTTGAGGGATTAGCTTGATTGGGTTTATTGAAGTAAGAAGATCCACCCACTGAGGGTGGCACCATTCCCTAAGAAGGGGGCTCTGAACTTTGCCAGAGTGGAGAAAAGGAACTGAGCACCAGAATGCTTGCATTAATTCATTGCTTTTTTTCCTCTTGACTATGGATATAATGTGACTAACTAGTTCAGGTTCCTGGTGCCTTGACTTCCAGGAAATGCCTTACTTCCATGATGGACTGTAATCTGGAACCGTGAGCTACAATACAGCCTTTCGCCCTTAAGCGGCTTTGGACAGGGTATTTTATCATACCAACAGAAGAAAAACTAGGACAACATGCTAATGCATTCTCTGCTGGACATTTCCAGGGAAGAGAACCTGGCCACTAACTGCTGCTCCAAAATCCTTTTCACATTCCTGATGAATAAGTTGTGAGGCAGAGAATGAGGGTGTCACTGAGGCTACTTGGGACTATCTCTGTCAAAGAACTTATGCTGATGGGTCAAAGGATGTTCCAGGGCTGGGGTGGAACTCAGTTGAGTGATTTTGTGGTAATACTTTGTTTGTGCTGAAAAGTGGTGATATTTTATTTGTGCTTTAATAAATTTTGCCTGGAGATCAGAGGAAATAGCAAGCCGTTTTAAGTAAACAAGCAGCAGGCAGGAACTCTGTGTTCAAGGCCACACTAGGGAACAGAGTCAAGCATGGTGACACATGCCTTTAATCCCAGTACCAACCATAGAGACCTGGAGGTCTGTACAGATAGACAGAAAGTGACAGAGCTGTGTAGGAAGAGGAAGTGAGGTAGCTGGGCTAAGATAGCCAATGAGAGGGCAGAAGAGCAAGGCAATAAAGGTGTGGGTAGACAGGAAGTCACTCGCATTTGGAAGCTGCAGAGCTGATGAATGAGGTAAGGTTGGCTGGTGGCTTTTCCTATTTCCCTGATCTAAGGCTTGCACCTCTATATTTGGCTCTGTGTTTTTTATTTAATAAGACAGTTTAGAAATTCATCTACATGGTTGCTTAGCATGCAAAAAGCCATAAACTGTATGCTCAGAACCACACAGACTGGATGTGGTGGTACATCCTGTAATCCCAGCACTTACGAGGAGGATCAAAAACCCAAGATCATGATGAGCTAGAGGTCAGTCTGGGATTAGAAGGCCTTGTTATTAACAAACAAGCAAAGCCAGCCAGGAGGTGATGGTGCACACTTTCCCAGCCCTGGAGAGGCAGAGGTAGGTGAATCTCTGAGGACAAGGCCAGCATGGTCTATAGAGCGAGTTCCAGGATGGCCAGCACTACACAGAGAAACTCTGTCTAGAAAAACAAAAACAAGAGTCCCAGTACTGAGCTTGCTTCAGACTGGAAGTAAAGCATTTTCTAGCACTTAGATAGCAGACATGGGCCAGTATGTCACCTGGGTCCTTCTGTCTTTAGTAACTTCACATCCAAGTCACAGAACTGTATGGAGCTCGTAGTGACTGAGAGTCCTCCAGACCTTCATTATTAGAGCACATCTGACCTCTGATGGAGTGGCTAACCTGTTTTTCCAGATGGAGACTCTGAAGACCAGAAAGGTTTCAACATATCTGAAGGACCCTAGATTATGAAGGATGCTCATGGATCTGAAGCCAGATAGACCCTAGACTAGTTTGTCTTCTAGTTCCTGCTGCTCAGTTATACAACAGAGTCTGTGACTCAATTCTTTCATCCCCAACAATAAAATACAGCTAAAATCCAGCCCCTAGGTTGTGACAAAAATTAGGAGACATAATACATATCAGGCAACTCTCACAGTGCCTAGCACAATGCCAACAAAAACTGTCTCCTTTCCTTCCATCCCACAGAACATACCAGATACAGAGCTCCATCCTTTGCTCTTTCTCCAGGACAGCCCCCATGCCTTCAATGTTTCTGCTAGAGCAAAACCGCTGGACTGTTAGCCAGGACCAAAGTGTCTTCATGCAAGAGAGTGATTCATTTGTAGGCTAACCCTGGAAAACAGACTTCACTATGGATTAGCCAGGACCAAACTGTCTTCATGCAAGAGAGTGATTAATTTGTAGGCTAACCCTGGAAAACAGACTTCATTATGGATATTCAAAAAGGCTTCCAGGAAACTGTCCCAGACAGCCCATTTCTATTTGGCATTTTTCCTTCTGTCTTTTATGAAGTGACTGAAATGAACCACACTGGATCCACAGCCAGGGGTTGCTGAGACTTCCTGTTCTTATACAGGCTTGGAGAGGAAAACTCTACACAGAGGTCATTTCTCTTTTGTTTTGTTTTATTTTATTTACTTTTGAGACAGGTGCTCATGTAGTTTAGGCTGGCCTCAAACTTTCTATGTACCCAACTACGATCTTGAACTTCTTTTTTTTTGAGACAGGTTTTTACTGTGTAGCACTGGCTGTTCTGGATCTCATTCTGTAGAACAGGCCGGCCTGGAACTCACAGAGATCTGCCTGCCTCTGCCTTCTGAGTGCTGGAATTAAAGTCGTGTGCCGCCACCACCAACACTACCACCTGGCTCTGATCTTTACCTCTCAAGTATTTGTGCTGTGCTGGTATCAAATACAGAGCTTCATGCAAACTAAGCAAGCACTCTACTACCTGAGTGTAGGCACAAGTTTCTGTTCTGCCAACAACTCCCAAATATCCAGTTGAGCCACTTCTCAAATTACCACACAGAAGTTTATATAAATTATAACTGCTTGGCCATTAGCTCAGGCTTATTACTAACTAGCTCTTTTTTTTTTTTTTTTTTTTTTTTTGGTTTTTCGAGACAGGGTTTCTCTGTGTAGCTTTGCACCTTTCCTGGAACTCATTTGGTAGCCCAGCCTAGCCTTAAACTCACAGAGATCCACCTGGCTCTGCCTCCTGAGTGCTGGGATTAAAGGTGTGTGCCACCACTGCCTGGTTAAACTTTATTTTATGTACAAGAAGCTATGGAGAATGAGATGTAGATAGTTTAGGCTCACAGAGACAACAGTGGAAACACTCACTTGGACACTCCTTCCATGATCAGGAGTGTGTGCAGTCCAATGATCCAGGAAAGCTACAGCCCCCTCACCTCTAATCAGGCCATCATCTGGTCTGCTTTCCTGAAAGAGTCTCATATTTGCTTACCCTTCCTCCTTCCTGGGCTGAGCACCCTCTGGTCATAAGCATCCCTTGTGGACACACTCCAAAATCACCATGAATGAAGGGCAGGCTTGCAGGATGAAGGTTTGGGATCTGTAAGAAACCTAAGTGCTTGCGGGAGCTCCAGAGATATGGAAGAAGTATTGGGAAAAGCAAGGGACAGACACAGTCGCAGAGATGCCTGTCGGTGATGAGGACTTGTGAGCTAAGTGCAGCGGTGTTTCCAGCTTGCTCCTTTGCTCCTCCACGCTATCTAGCTCTTAATCCCACCTGCCAGCCTTGTGAATGGGGAGGCACCTCAGACCCACCACCAGACCCTCTGAAAGAGCTACAAATAGGCACTTGGCACCTCCATTGGAGAGAGGCTGAGAGCAAGAACTAACGGTGAAGCAGTTGATATCTAAAGGTAGGTATGGAAATGAAAGCCCGAAGCCAGTGAGATGGCTCACTGGGTTAAAACTCTTGCCTTGTAAACCTGATGTCCTGAGTTTGATCCCCAGATCCAGACTCTTGAAAGTTGTCCTCTGACCTCCACATGCAATGTCATGGCATGTGCACACCTACGTTCAAACACTCATGCACACACACACACACACACACACACACACACACACACTAATAATAATATATTTTTAAAAAGTGGAACCTCATTTATGGATAGTGCTGGCAGGTCTGTGGAGAAGATGAGAAAGCACTGACTATCAAGCCTGGCTGGCCAGAAGACTAATGCTGGGATGGGGCTGGAGAGATAGATTAGAGGTTAAGAGCACTGACTGCTCTTTCAGAGGACCTGGGTTCAATTCCCAGCACCCACATGGCAGCTCACAACTGTCTGTAATCCCAGTTCCAGGGAACACAACACTCATGGCAAACACTAATTAAAGAAAAAGAAGAAATAGGGGTGGTGTGTAGCTAGAGCTTTTCTGTTAATAGTAAAGATGAGTGGGGACTGGAGACACAGGAAGCAGGACTAAGCTGAGCTATAATGCCACCATGTTCACAAGGGGCCAGAGGAGGGACCGGCAACCAAGGGAGTTTGGGGTGGGCAGACAACATTGAGTCACTAATAGCTAATGGGGGACGTCAGCATGGAATCATTACAGCAAAATGGGGCACTGAGTTACCTGCCAAGACATGTCTGTAATAGGAGAAAGGAAAGGCCAGGGCCACAGATTCCCTTCTCATACTCCCCCCAGAACCTCTCCCATCGCCAATGTCCCTTGCTTGAGTGGCGTGTTGTTAGGGTCAGTGAGCCTACACTGAAGCATCACCGCTGCCCAGAGTTCACGTCTAACTGGGGCTCGTTCTCACTGTGGGACACTCTATGATCGGGGACAAATGGGCAGTGGTGTCAGCCAGCATTACACTGTTGGACAAAGCGATGAGATTGCCTGAGCTTTGGGTTGATGGCTCGGTCAGTTGTGCTGGCTGTACAAACAGGAGGCCCGAGTTTGCTTCCCCAGCACCCACATGAAAAGCCAAGGGTGATGGTGGTGTGCCCGTAATCCCAGCGCAGAGCTCATAGGCTTTGTGAGCTTCAATCTAACTGCAGTGGTAAGTGCCATGTTCAATAAGAGATCCCTGTCTCCAAAATTAGGATGGAGAAGTGATTGAGGAGGACACCAATGTCAACTTCTAGCCTATAGACAAGTATGCACATGGTCATACATGTTCACACACATGTTCATATACACATGAGCACAGGTGTGTGCGTGAACACACACACACACACACACACACACACACACACACACACACATACACACCCCTGGACTTGTTTCCTGAAGCTATTTCATATTTTTCTTACCTGTTCCTACAAGACCAGGAACTCCTAAAGGTCCAGAGTTTGAGACACATATGTCTGTGTTTCACAGATGAACTGTAGCTCAGGATACCAGCTTTCCCCTTCTCCCCCTCAAGACAGGGTTTCTCTGTGTAACAGTCATGGCCGTCTTGGAACTCACTTTGTAGACCATGTGAGCCTCGAACTCACAGAGATCCGCCTACCTCTGCCTCCTGAGTGCTGGGATTAAAGGCGTGTGCCACCACTGCTCAGCAGGATACCAGCTTTTATACACAGCATCAGAAGACATAGCCTCCCTGGCCTAGCCAAAGCAGGGGACAGTCACACACCTCTGGGATGGCAATGATAATGCCTGTCCTGGAACTCATTACTCTGGTTCTACAAAGTAGAATTTGATCCTGTAAACCCTAGGGTAGGAACATATGGATAGCTTCTCTGTGTAGGTCCCAATGTGCATAAGGCCCTGTGGTCTGCACAGTGGTTACACAGCTGGCCATGTGTGACCATTACAAAGAAAGCTTTGTCCTCCGTGATGCAGAGGGTTCTGTAGTGTCCCCTTATCCTGATGACACTCTGCATTCTCCTTGGCTCAGGAGGGATGCTATTTAAAACCCTGCTTTGTGGACTTTTCAGCCCTCAGTCAGCACAAAGTCCTGCCAACACTGAGTGGACACAGATCTAGGTACGAGAGGGGCAGGGAAAGCCAATATTTTCTCTGCAGTGGAGAAACACCCACAGTTTCAAACTAAAGATCTAAAGCAGATTTAGACTGGTAATATTTTTAACTTTAACTAGCCTTTTGCTATTCTCACACTTTCCTGAGAATGTGTGGAGGATATTTTCCTTGTCTCTAAAAAGCCCGTGCGACTTCAGATAAATTGGGCCCCATGGAACCTTCCCAGGATGCAGGAGCACAGCTGCCCACTGGCAGCCTCCTTGGTGTGGTACCTACGGCAAGAATGATGTTTTACTCTGGTAGTTAGGGCAGGCCAGGTTTCTCAAATGCCACAGAGCCCAGCTGTTATGATTCAAAGTAAGTAAGCAGAGGGCATGAGCAATATTTGGCTTTGAAAAACTGTTATTAGGAGGTGGGGGGCAGCTCCTTTGCTTGGCTTGCTCTGTGTGAATTTTGACTTTCAAGTGGAGCTTGTAAATTTCCAAATGCATGTGTCACTGATACTCTGCAAGCTAAAAGTCCAGCGCCAAAAGCACAAATGCTTTCACCACGTATTTTAAAAAACAAACTATAGAGGATGGCCTCCCATAGAAATTGGAGGCGTGAAGAGAACATAGCCCTTGGTCCAATAATACAATGTCTATGCACTGTTACATCCACCTTAGGGGCTCTGGGATGTTCTCTCTCTTGGCTGCACATGCAAATCACTGGGCAGTTTCATATCAGTGCTGATACTGGGGGCCCACCACCAGACTCACCACATCTGCATATTTGCAGATTTCTTATGAGTCTCCCTGAGGTGATGCTAATGCTTGGTGGAAGTTCAGAAACCCTGGCCTGGGCATTCCTTCAAGGTTGTCTGTGTTATTTATGCTTCCTTTAAACAAGAAGATTATGTTCAAAGCCAGTACCCTGCATGGAATTCATGGCATTTGAAGAGCTGCAATTCACTAGTAACTTGGCCTTGAATGACTCAGTTGAGTCTTTGAAAAGTTTTACTTTTTTAAAAATAGGGTTTCCCTGTGTAGCCCCTGATAGCTTTGAAATCAAAACCTTCCTGCCTGATCTACTAGTGTGTTGGGGTCACAGACATGAACCACCAACCTTTGCCTGAGTTTTCATTTCTTCTGTGCAAAACAGAGGACACTTGGCTCTATTTTCAGAAGTTGAGAGGCTATGGTAAGAAGTAGAACATCTTCTGACATGTTTTATAAGGAAAAAAAAACCCAACACATTGATTGTTATGATTAAAATCCAAGTAAAAATAATACAAAGTTAAAACAATCCAGGGAATCAGTTGCTGGGATGATTCTGACTGTGAAAGTGAGGTGAGGTTGAAGGATGAAAATAAGATAAATTGAATTTTCAATGGGCCAGCACTAAAGTTGGCCTATTTCAAACCTTTCACTCAGCATCCAGGTCAGGAGTGATCAAACTCAACTCCTGGATAAGAAGTTCTACCTCTATGGACCTCACCTCCACTACCCATATGATGAATGTATTAAAACTAGGTGTAGTGGCTTATGTCTACACTCCCAGTACTTGGGAGACTGATGCAGGATGAAAGTCATGAGTTTGAAACCAGCCTGAGCTAGATAGTTTCAGAAAAGTCTGAACTACAGAATACAATCCTTTCTCCAAAAAATATCTAAATATAATAAAACAACAATAACCACCCAACAATCACAACGCTGGAAGGCACTGTGTAGGCTGCTAGGGGAGGGAAAAAAAAATCAGTTTTGCTCAGCCACTTCAATACCAACATGCCCTTTTATGCCCACTTATGTAATAGTGGAAATTGTTATGTGTTGTGGGAGGACACTTCTGTATGTTGCTCTCATTGGTTAATAATAAAAGCTGATTGGCCTATAGCCAGGCAGAATAAGGCTGGGTGGGAAAGCCAAACAGATACAGGGAGAAAAAGGGTGGATTTGAGACACATGCCCAAGAAGCAGGATGCTGGAGGACTGGTAAGCCACAGACCATGTGGCAATAAATAAATTAATAGGAATGGGTTAATTTAAATGTAAGAGCTAGTTAATAATAAGCCTGCATCATCGGCCAAACATTTACAGTTAATATAATCCTCTGTGTGATAATTTGGGAAGTGGCTGTGGGATGGGGCGGGACAGAGTTAAGCCTCCTTTTACAGTTATAGGGGTAACAGTTGCTTGATGGTTGGATTTGAGGCCCACTCCACAAGAGGCAATTCATACCTGGTATTGGAAAACACACTCCAAAGCCCATGGTGGGGAGATCATAGGCTGAAGGAGCAGGGTTAATTCTGTTGTTTAGCAAAACTGACAGAGTGTTGAACCACTCTCTAAACATATATATTTACTCCCACAGACAGTTAACACTCTAAGTCTTTTTTTCCCTTTTTTTCTTTTCTTTTTTTCTTTTTGTCTGGGACTGAGGACTGAACTCAGGGCCTTGCACTTGCTAGGCAAGCGCTCTACCACTGACCTAAATCCCCAACTCCAACACTCTAAGTCTTAATCAAAGAAGCCTCTTTCCAATGAATTGCAGCAAAAACACACAGTGCTGAGAATAAGTGATAGATGAGCGCTGAGACCAAAACAAGATATTTATACCATTCCTTCAAATGTTTAGGGAACACTGTGGCTCTCTCACAATGAACGTAAGTGTTAGAAAGAAAAGAAGGCCTGTGAAATGTCATCTCCAGGGAGAGACACAGCCATTGCCATCATGAACTCAGAGCAGTGGAGGATGACTGCATTGGCTCTGCATAAAAATAGAACCCAAGAACTAACTTAAGTTAAAATATGTAAAGGGACAGAGAGCTGGTTCAGCAGTTAAGAGTACTTGATGCTCTTGCAGAGGACTGGAGCTTAGTTCTAGTTATCCATGCTGAGTACTGGCCACTAAGGAAACCCACATGTCCATGTTCACACTGGCACACACACACACACACACACACACACACACACACACACACGCATCATGTTAAAACAAACAATAACAACAATTACAAAAAAAACAGGTGGTGATGGTGGCGGCTGCGGCGGCACACGCCTTTGATCCCAGTACTTGGGAAGCAGAAGCAGGTAGACCTCTGTGAGTTCGAGGCCAGCCTGGCCTACAGAGCTAGTTCTAGAACAGACAGCCAGGGCTACAAACCCAGTTTTGAAAGAAAAAAAAAAAACGTACCTTGTTTGTTTGTTTGTTTTGAGAAAGGGTCTCTTTATTTACCCTGGCTGGCCTAGAACTCGAAACATAGGCTGGCCTTAAATTTGGAGTGATCTGCCTGTCTCTACCTCCTGGGATTAAAGATGCCACTACACTTGGCAAAAAAGAAGGAGGAGGAAGTAGAAGGAGGAGGAAGAAGAAAATGAAAAAGCAAGTTTTTAAAAAGTTTTAAATAAATAGGTTAGAAGATTCTAACCTATTTCTATTTATTCTAGTAAATAAACTAGGAGATCCCCCTCTTAATGAGCCATGCTTTTTTTGGATGATTCACAAACAATCTGAAATTGTACGAGGGTGATGCAGATGTACAAACTCCTTTTTGTGTACTCTGTAACTTGGAGGAGCCGCTCAGACAAGCATGTGGTCACAAAATAATGCTGACTCAGAGAAATCTTTGAAGGCCTAAGCTGCTTCTTACTGGGAACAGAGATCACAACAGTCTGGAAACTCAGATGCATTTATGATTGGATTTCAAACTTGTTTTTTACCAAATGACTGTGACCCCAACATATCTACATTTACAGAAGTACACAGTGCAGAAGCCCACTTCACATCTCAGAACTCAGTTGAGCTGATGTCTAGTAAGCTGCCTGCACTTCTAGGAAGTCAATTTGGTTTGAAGATGATCTTAGAAGCTCAATAAGCCCACAGCAGCTGGATGGGAGTCTACATTTGCTTGGGTCCCTAAGAACCTGGAAGCTTGTCTGACCTCAAATTCCATAGTAGTACTGACAGAAGGGTGATGCTCATGGATGGGGCTCCAGGATAGACAGCAAAGAGAGTGAATTTTAGGACAAGAGAAGACAAGAACTGATATGGAATTCTGCCAGAACAGGGCTGGGATTGTGATCAGGAAAAACACAGAGGGAAGGAAAAAACAGATGCTGTGGCCAGCGAGATGGCTTGGCAAGTACTTTCTACCAAGTCTGAGCACCTGCATTTGACTGATAGAACCCTGCAAGTTGTTTTTCTGACTTCCACACTTGTGCTGTGGGATTTACAAGTACACACACACACACACACACACACACACACACACACACACACCCCATAAATGCAAAAGAAATGCAGAGATTAGAAACAGAACATCGAAACCCTTTGGCCCACATATACCTTCATTTGAGATAATAATTTTCAGAGATGTTCAACAGCCACAAAAGCACAGGATCTAGACCTATGCAAATTTGAATCCCTCTAGTCCTAACCTGAGCCTCGTTTTCTCTACTTAGAAAAAGAGGAACGTATCTATATCACTGGACTATCACTAAAAATGACAGTAGAGATAATACAAATGGCCTTGATGGTTCTTAGAATTCATACCAACTATCCAATAAACTTATTGAAAAGGTGGGATTATATTCCAAACATTACACTTAAAGACTGTTATTTTAGTAATGTCTCTTGAGTTCAATGCTGCCTATGACTTATGTCTCTGACTGAAATGTTACCTGGGTACCCAGTGCTATGCTTCAATTTTTTAAGAAAATAAAAATAGGGTTCATTCACTTACAAAGCATTTTGAGGACATCTGAAACTGAAGGGAAAAGAGAGAAGCAAATATGGTCTTCAGATCCTTGGCCTGAGAAACCGGGTGGGCGGTGATGACATTCACTGAGACCAAAGGGACTGGAGGAGGACCAGGAATGCGCAAAAACAAAGCATTCAATCAACTCGGTACCATTCTTCCCGCCCCAGCCAGCTGACCATCCGCTAGTCCAATGTTTTCATCACTGTCTCCCCCGACCTGTCCTCAGGAGCCCATATGCTGTAACTGTAATACTGACAAGAGTCTATTTCATCTGGCACAAGAAAAGGTGGGGGCGGAATGAAGAGACTGATGCATGAGGCAAGATCAAACACTCAACGGCACAGTCTTCATCGTCCCATCCTGAAGACAATGAAATGTGCAAGCTTACTGTGTCTCAGAACCCAAGGCTTTTAGGCTGGAAGCTTCCTGACAAATTCCTGCATCATAATTAGCCATGGAAAGTGTACAGGTAACTAATAGTTGCATTGGTGACATCATATGTCATTAAGTGCTTGGAAATTATTAATATGTGGCTCATCACTACACCTGAAACCCTGAAGGTAGAGACCTTGGCTGGCCTTAAGCACAACTGGACTCTAGGGCCTGCCTTAGGGCACCGTAGGTAGGAGGCACTCCATAGCATGTAAAGAATGTGTGTGCAGTTTTTTCAACTGTCCACTCCCCCTTCTTTAATTGGGCCCCCATTTTTGCGGACACATGGCCGCTACATTTACTCTTTGGTGCTTTTATAAGAAAACCAGGATGCCTTTAAACAACAGGAACATTTGTTTCATAGCTCCAGATGCTAAAAGTATGAAACCAAACCATGACCATGACCATCTTTCCCTTTCAAAATTCAGAACCCTTCCTGAGTCTCCCAGCCATTTTCTGGTCTTGGGGATATGGAGACAGTGTAGGATTGAAGAAAGCTTCAGATTTACTTAACACACTGGGTATGGCTGGTTGTTTCTTAGAAACCTGCCAACACATTCATACTGAGGGGAAGGAGGGAGGGATAACATGTCCGTCGTGGTTGGGGGGCGGGGAGGGTCTGCCTCTGGGACCTCACTCTCCAACCCTGAGGAAGATATTATGTCTATGTCTTCAGCAGACCCAGGTCAAAGAGAAGTGAAACCATTTGCCTGAAGTTGCCAAGGATTCTGTTTGGCTCTAAAACCCCAATTAATGGCAAAAATCCCATCGGAGGTTGCGGATGGTGAGGAGCTGAGAGAAGGGAGGTGTTGGGAACCTGGAGTGACCGACATGTCCTATGATCTGAATGACAGAGCAAAGCTACCAAACTACACAACGAAAGCGGTGGGTTGTACTGTGGGAAGGTTCTGACTCAGTCGAAACTCGGTATGACATGCTTGAGCTCCCTTTCTCTAGTTCACCTGCTCTTCTGTGGTGTGAGGGGCTCAGAGCCCTTAAAAGATGAGAAACTGTGTCTTAGGGAATGCAAATTTGGCCTTGTTGTTTCAGAACAGAGCATGTGTTCTACACACGTTAGAGTCAATGGATAAAGCAAGCTGTGGATCCTTGGCATCCACATTTCGCAGACTAGAAAATGCCTTAGTGGATGATAATAAAATGCAGGCAACAAAACATGGTCCAGCCTAAGGGCTCATTGCTCCCCGCCCCTTCCCAGTTCTCCAAATACTGCAGTCCACTCATGAATTTCATTCCTGTTTTCCAAGGTGCTATACTCCCTCTGGGGTCTTTCTAGTTTTAGGGACTGCATACCCTACCCCCGCACACACGTGAAAATACATCATCTTTTTTTCACAGCCATTCCACTGATTTTGTATTTTTTTTGGGGGGGGGGCTTTTCAAGACAGCGTTTCTCTGTGTAGCTTTGCACCTTTCCTGGATCTCGCTCTGTAGACCAGGCTGGCCTCGAACTCACAGAGATCCCCCTGGCTCGGCCTCCCGAGTGCTGGGATTAAAGGCGTGCACCATCACCGCCTAGCTTCATTTCTGGTTTTTATAGAGTTTATTTTCAGAGCATTTTCTTTTTGTTATTATTTGTCTTCTTGAGTCATGACTTTTTAAAATTTGTTCTTGGCACAGGGTCTCACATAGTTCAGACTCGCCTTGAACTTACTAGGTAGCAAATGATGACTTTCAACCACTGATCTTCCTGTTTCTCTTTCCCAAATGCTGGGGTTATAGGTGTGTTCCACCATGCCCCGGTGAGCTATAAGAATTCTTTATGTATATTTTAATTTGCATGCTCCCATTATTTATGGAACTGTATTACTGACTTTTACCTTGCTGTAAAAAGAAAATACCCAATAGACACAATGTATAAGAGGGAGGATTTATTTTTGCTCACGGATTCCAAGGGCTCAGTCAATGATCACTTGGAGCCATGAGCTTCGACCCAGCATCATTGCAATGGGCATATGGGGCAAAGGTAAACAACTTACTTCCTTGATGACTCAGAAGTGAAGAAAAGGAAAGTATACGCTCTGAAGATACAACCTCTGAATCCATGTACATAGTGCACAGACAGACATTTATCTGATTTCTAGTCATTCTTGAGACCTGGGCTCAATTCTCCTTTCCTCAGGCCTCCCTCTCAGGCCCCATCACCTTGTTAAAAAGTACAAGCACTTTCTTCTCCTTCACAGTTAACATCTCAGATATACATATATGCAACAAATTATATGTATATGTAATTATACATTCAGTCCAGGATAACTTAATGTCTTCTTTGCTCAGCTGTAAATCCGGGATGGCCCACTGTGACAAACAGCACATGACATCAATCAGTAGTGATTGACTGAAAAAAAAAAGAACTTTCTTTTGAAAGCTGTTCAGAGCCCAGTGTATTTTTTTTTCCCATCTGTTTTGATGGCTATTCTACAACCATCACTTACTAATTAGCTTGACTGATTGGGCAGGAAACTTGTCTCTCTTGGTAGGAGCGGAAAATTCCATGCAACATACTGTCATGGGAAGGGAGGAGCTATAACTGGGATTTTGAAAATGTTTTCTCTAGGTGAAAGGAAGGTCTCTGCAATGTGGGAGGAGGCAATGCCATTCATTCCTCTTTGTGACTCAGGTAGTTGTTTCTATATAAACATACAAAGAAACAAGCCGCCAGAGAAATGAGGCACAGTACGCCAACATCCATCAATTCATCACAGCAGGAAACAAGAAAAGAAGCCAGGAGTCTAGAAAGGCCTGTGAGACTTGGCAAAGAGCAGCATGAACACTTGAACACTGGTTCTCACAAGATCTAATTATTCCCACCAGAAAAAGAAAAGAAAAGAAGAAAAAAAAAAAAAAAAAAAAAACTTTCCAGAAAAGGCCATGGACTTCTCCAGCTCTGTATCTGTTAAGTATGGCCCAAGCTCCAGTGAAGCCTGAAGGCTAGGTGCTTGCTCTAACAAGGGCTTGATAAAAGGGTTGATTAAACTAACAAAAGGGAGTGTTTTGGAGGGTTCCCTTGGGTGACTCTGTAAGATCTAGTCCTGGTCTTGTCCAAGTGAAGGGCTGGTGCCAAGAACAAGTTATTTATTTGATCTTCTTCAAGTCAATCCAGGTGAGCATGTGACCATTCTCTCTCTCTCTCTCTCTCTCTCTCTCTCTCTCTCTCTCTCTCTCTCTCTCTCTCTCTCCCTCTCTCTCTCTCTTTGAGACAGGGTTTTCTGTGTAGCCCAGCTGTCCTGGAACACACTCTGTAGACCAGGCTGGCTTCAAACTCATAGGGATCCACCTGCCTCTGCCTTTTGAGTGCTGGGATTGAAGACATGCACCACCATACCTGGCTATAGCATGTGACCATTCTAACAATGTGCTTGGATAGAATATAAATTCCCTTCTGTAGAAAAGGAATTTATGAAAGAAACATATGAAAGATCACCCATTCATTAGTACTTTACCAAGAATTTAATGACTTAATGGGATTTTTCATCTACTGTGCTCTGCCTCAAAGGTTTAGATTTCTTGAAATAATACAATGGTTCCAAACAAGGGAAGACAGAGGTAGAATAATGAGTTCTAGGCAGCCTGGGCTACATAATGGGATTCTGGCCAGCCTGGGGTAGATAAATAGTAAGACTCTGTCTCAAAACAACCATAGCAGCAGCAACAATAACCACCACCATCACCACCAGCATAATAATTGGAATCTAGTCCTGACACTTACACGTTGGGTCCTTATCCCCTCACTTGTAAAGTGGGAGCCTGTGTCCATGCATCTTCATAAGAGGTTGGAAAAATAAAAGAGATCATGGTGGTAAAACATCTGAAGGCATAATGCAGATGTTCAGTACATATATTCTCTGACCCCTTTCATAGAAATACCACTGGATCTGTCAATAAATTTGCTTCAAGCAGTTATTAAATGCCAGGGGTTGTCTTAGGTACTGGGACTACAGTTATTTAGACAGATAGTAATCTACGGGCTAGTAATCTATTGGAGATAAATATATAAATACATATTTTCAGATTCTGATTATACAGAAAATAAGATGAGTCTTATGGGTTGAATATTTGTATACTATTCCCAAAATCTATGCTGAATTCCTATGCTTAGGGTGGGACAGTATCAGTAGGCAGGACCTATGGGAAGCAGTTAGGTCATGCAGGTGGGCTCATGAATAGTATTAGTATTTTTCATGACAAGCAACAGGAGAGCTTGCTCTTGCTAAAAAAAAAATAAAAATAAAAAAAAGACAGTGATCTGTAAACCAAGAAGCTGACCCCTACCACGAACTTTGATATTGGACTTTCAAACAGATGTTTGTCATTTAAACTACCCAGCCTAAGGGATTTTTGTTTGAGCCTGAGGTAACTAAAACAGCAGGGTTATACAATAAAGAGGAACTAGAGAATGAAACATAGTTAAGGAAGGCTTCCCTGAGAAACTAACGTAATATCTGAGACTTGGAAGACAAGAGTGTGTCCAGCCTACTTAGCCAGGGCAGGAACAGACCTAGTGTCTGGAAGTTACAGAGAAAGCCAGTGGGACTATGAAGGACACAGGGTGGGGTATAAGGTTCTTATGGGGAGGGCCCAGATCAAGGAATCTCTAGCTACATCTGGCATTGAACAGGAAGCCGTTAGTGCATGTTAAGCTCCAGAGCTATTTCATTACATGAACTTAAGAGCCAGATATGGAGCCTTCTCGAGGTATTTGTGAAATGTAATTACTCAGACCCAACGTGGACCACAGATGCCTACAAAATGACCATAAATTCATTGGGGTCTAGAATCAGGGTTAGACTGGATGTGACCACAGCAGAAGAGTGGGATGGGACAGGAAGCCAGTGTCCACAGCACACTCTTTAGACAGCAGTCTATAAAACAGTAAGGGAGAAAGAACTGACTTCCTCATGAGAGTGGCAGAAAAAAGGGGTGACAGGGGTGGGGCTGGGACGTGGTTCAGTTGTAGAGTGTGTGCCTAGAATTCACAAGGCACCTCCTGAACTGAGAAGGGTGCCCAGATCCCCTGTGCTAATTAATGGAAGTAGTAGACTCTAGGTCATCCTTGGCTACACAGCAAGTTCAAAGCCAGGCTGAAATACATCAGACCCTGTTTCAGGAAAGAAGAAAGAAAGGAGGAGGAAGGTGGTGGCGGGGGGACCCCTTCACAAACTTGGAGTAGCTCCAAATTCAAAGATGCTGGCTAGAAAGATCTTCAAGTATTAACCGAGGAAAGAAGCATTGTCATCAGCCAGGGCCTGTCCTGTCTCCATACTGGTGGTCCACACCCTAAAGCATTCTGATCCCAGTCACAAGGTGAAATACTGGAAAGAGAAATGGTAAACACCAGAACCTTCTGAGAAGACCTCTGCTCTAAGCAACCGAAGCAGTAAAACTATGTGGCTCCAGGGACAGCGCAGAAACTCTCCTGCACAGGAAAGTCCCGATGGCTGGATGTAGGGCTTTATTCCCATAAATAGGAAGCGACAAAGAGAAAGACAGAGACCTGACGTAGGGTTCTTAGTTACTTCTCTAGTCGCTGTGGTTAAATTCCTAACAGAAACCACTTACTGGAGGATATGTTGAATTGGGCTCAAAGTTTCAGGAGCCCAATTTCAAAGTTCATTACTCAGGGGAGGGTGGGGTAGCAGGACCATTAGGCAGTGCAACTGTCTACAAGGCAAAGGAGCTGGAAGTCATGGATGCAGCTGGAACCAGGGGGGGATTTAACCTTTAAAGGCCCATGTTTGGTGCCTGGTGACTTTTTTTCTAGCAATCAGTCCCCACCTGCTAACACGACTCCAAGCCCGGAAGTGAGCACTCAAAACATCTCAGATCCAAACCAGAACGTAAGTCCATCATGGCATTCAGTGTAGAGAGGGCCAGGGATACAGCTCAGTTCTAGAGTGCTTGCCTAGCTTGTCAGAGGTCCTGGGTTTGATTCCCAGCACCATGTAAACCACAACTGAGCAGTATGGCTCTCACCTGTAACCACAGCACTTGGGAAGATCAAGAGTTCAAGGTCACCCTTGGCTATATAGAGAATTCATAGCTAGTGTGGGACACAAGAGACCCTGTCACAAACAAACCAAAGGGAAGGGAGCTAGAAAAATGACTTAGCAGGTAACATCATTTGCTGCATGAGCAGAAGACCAGAGCTCAGATCACAACACCCACATAAAAGCTCTATGTGATTCACACACCTACTATCCAAACATTCAGGAAGCAGAGACAAGAAGATCCCTGGGTTTGCTGGCTGCTATTCTTCATGTAAAATGGGAGCTCCAGGTTCAGGGAGAAATCTGGCCTCAAAGGACTATTGCAGAGAGTGATAGAGGAAGGTACCCAATGCCCTCCTCTGGTACACACCCATACACACATGTATGTGCAAGTTACCACACACACATACAATACCTAAACATATATACTGCCTTAGTTTCTTTTCCAGTTGTGATAAAACACCCTGACAAAAAAAGGACAGAAAGGGTTTATTTTGGCTTATAATTCCAGGTTACAGTCCACAGAAGAAAGAGCTGCAGGAAACTTGTTATATCATATACATAACCAGGAACAGAAAGCAATAAATATATACGTATATGCTTCTGCTCAGCTTGCTTTCTCTGCTCTTACACAGTTCTCTGCCTAGGGAATGGTGCCACCCACAGTAGACAGCTGTTCATTCCTACCTCAGATGATGCAATCAAGACAACCTTCCACACACATACCCAAAGACCAACCTAATCTAAACAATCCCACACTAATACTCCCTTCTCAGATGATTGTAGATTGGATCAAACTGACAGTTCCCACTAACCATCACTTACACACACACACTGAAATAATAAGTCTTTAAAAATTAAAAGGGGCATCTGTCGCGAACACAAGGTACTTTCTTTCTCTTCCTCTCTTCCACTTCCATTCTCCCTCCCCCCAGCCCCAGTACTGGGTCTTAAACCTAAAGCACCGCATGTGCTCGGCAAATGTTCTACCACGAAGCTCCGTCCTCAGTTACACTGGACAGTGTCTAACCCCCACAACTGAGGTCCACTGATCCTTCTCCAAGGATACCCTGTTGAAGTCCTAAACCCAATACTGTACAAACAAAACCCAGAATCTTCCTATATGAAGCCAACAAAGCTATGGCGAGTTAGTGAAAACAAGCTATAAAGATTAGATTCTATGATTCACTTTAACTTTTTTCACACTTATTTGTCTGTTTGTATGCACACAGGCCACAGCATATGCATCATCACAGGACAACTTGTGAGAGGGTGAGATCAATTGTGAAAATTGGTTCTTTCCTGCCGACATGTGGGCGGGAGCAAACTCAGGTCACTGGGCTTGGAGGCAAGCACCCTTACCTGCTGAGCCATGCCACTCACCCACAAGGGCTTATTATGGAAGTGAAATTATTCAGTAGCAACATGCATATTAATAGGAGATAATTCATTCAGTGCTTTAGATAGGAAAATACACGAAATAATTTCTAATGACTATAGACAGCTAATCTATATGAAGGTATGACATTCATCATCATTTTCCCTGTAAACAGCAGCATGATTAAAATGGATGGTATAGGCCTTTAATCCCAGCATTCCAGAGGCAGAGCCAGACTGATCTCTGAGTTTGAGTCCAGCCTGGTCTACAAAGCAAGTTCCAGGACAGCCAGGGCTACACAGAGAAACCCTGTCTCAACATGCCCCCTTCCCCCACCAAAAAAAAAAAGAAAGAAAAGGATCTCTAAGCTGGCTACACACCTATAAGTCCAACACTTGGAAGGTAGAGACTAGAGGATTATGGTCTTGAGACCAGCTTGGGATACAGGAGACATTTGTTTAAAAAAAAACAAACAAAATCAAACAAACATATAGTGGAATACACATACACAGAGTCATATACATAAATACATACACACATACATATATTTATATATAGTCATATACATACATATATGCAGTTTGGCCAAGTGTATCTTCTTATATGATTATTATGTCCCCACCCACCTTCTCTCCCATCAGTGTCTTGCTATGTTGCACAGGCTGGCCTTGAACTCACAATCTTTCTGATCCTACTCCCTGTGTCCCAGAATAACAGGCATGCACTGGAGTCTGTCTCTCTTACATGATAAACTAATAGGTAATACAATTTAAAAACACTCCTCCCCTGGCAGATTTAGAAGAGTCATGAATATGCTAATGTGTTTAATGTGTTTGGTTAACTTCCAAGAAGAGGCTAGAAAGTGTTGGGTTGGAGATGTTCAGGGCAGGACATGTTGCTGAACTAGAATGCTGTACAGTACAGTTGTAGAGAAGCCACTCTGATAAATTCTCCACTGCTCTGTGGCACATGAAAACCATCATACACCTCCGGAGAAGATAGGAATATGAACCAAATAAACTATTAGTTTATAAAAACAGGAGAAAGTTAGGACAACAACTCTTCAGGTGCATAAAGAGTTAGCTAATTAATCAGTTTTCAATGACCAGGAAAGTTACTCCACAGTTCATCACAAGAGATGAACTAAAACCAATTAAGTTCCCAGTCTGCTTGGCAAGGTCTTCAGCTGCCACGGGAATCCATTGCTTTCCTCCTCAAAGGAAATTTGTTTTAAGCCAAATCCTTCCTTGTGTCAAGGAGTACATGCTCAGAGCTGAAGGAGCGTGCCAAAAATAATTTATACTGGGTAGTCATTGTGGAAGTAAAATACAAAATCCTTCTTTTAGCCAAAAGTTCCTTAGAAAATGAAAAGCCCACTGGGTGGTCGTGGGGCCTCACACCTTTAATCTCAGCACTCGGGAGGCAGAGCTAGGCGGATCTCTGTGAGTTTGAGGCCAGCCTGGTCTACAGAGTGAGTTCCAGGAAAGGTGCAAAGTAACACAGAGAAACCCTGTCTCAAAAAACCAAAAAAAGAAAAACCCAGCCCCAGCTGGGAAACAAGGGCTTGCTCTTCGGGAT
Source organism: Onychomys torridus (assembly GCF_903995425.1). Taxonomy (NCBI): domain Eukaryota; kingdom Metazoa; phylum Chordata; class Mammalia; order Rodentia; family Cricetidae; genus Onychomys; species Onychomys torridus. The sequence goes on along the minus strand of NC_050458.1, from coordinate 21,356,328 downwards.
CCTAGGCAACTCTCCCACCCAGATCCTTGGGTTCTGTATTCACTGTAGGAAAGGACTCTAACCCTAGCTACTTTAGCCAAGGAGGCTGGCATCATTTGGAGCATAAGACCTAGTGAGATGTGTTCTTCAAATGGAAAGCGGATAGAATCAGACGGTAATACTAGAGCAGCAGTACACTGCTCTCTGCTTCTCTGAGTCAGGCTTAGTTGCCCCTCACCTGTTTAAAAGTGTGCAAGCCAATGCCAGAGTCACAGGCTAGAATCTAGGCAGGTGGAGATCTCCATGTTGCCACTGCTGCCCTGGTTTACAGCACTAGGTGAGGATATGGTGGGAGAGGGTGGAAGCACTGAATGAACGTGTGTGAGGTATGATGGAACATTCCAGTCTTTTGCATCCTCTCCTCATACAAGATCAGCCAAGATCAACATCCTCTGTGAAATGCTCACAGAGGATGGAACAAAATGGTGTTGGATAAAGACTCTTAGAAACAGAAAATCACATGTGGGGGTAATACTGTGGGTTACAGATTTAAACAGGGAACAAGTGAGGAGGACCAGGGATAAACGGAATCGAGGTGCATTCACCAAAGTCAAGGCTGTATGAAGAACCCTTATGGAAACCAACTTCGTTGTATGCTAATTAAGAACACGTGTTTTTAAAAAAGGACCTTGAACACAGGTTCCCTGCACTTGTGTGTAATGTTTTCCACTAGATTGCATAGATTGTTAAATGAAAAACCTTAGCATCAGGCATGGGATATTTCCCTATGAGGGAGCCCCCCCCCCCAAGGGCCCCTAAAGGAACATGGGTTATTGACATTGCTCTTGACTGTCCCCTGTAGATAGATAGCAAGTGTGATTGCTGAAGACACAATACACTTGGTTTGGAGGACATAGAGAAATCAAGCTGGAACTAAGAAGAAAAGTTATCACTGCACTTACCGAGTGGTAGAATTTGCATGCTGTAATACCAATCTACTAAGCTGGACGTGCCTACTGGGGCAACAGTGGCCTGACTGTTGTGGAGGTAACCACTGGTTTCTGATTGGTTTGCTAACTTAGGAGGATTCTCCTGCCTTTGTGGCCAGAGTGCTGGGACTACAGGTGTGTGACACTATGCCTTACAGATTTGACTCTTTCTTAGGGGAGGGAAGACACAGGGGGAAACTTAGAAATGCAAATTAAGAAAAAAAATCAATCAATGCTCCCTGAAGATGCCAGAGCAGACAGAAGAGAGTGAGCCCAGAGTCGATTGATCGTACCTTCATCCCTGCTGCCGCTGCAGGTCCACTGGGGTCCACAGCCTGGATGTGGCATGGCTTACTTCCTCGCACCACAAAGCCCCAGCCAACCGCATCACCGACAATCTAGAGAGGAAAACCACAATTAGCAAATAGCAGACTGTCCCTGGCAATTTGCCTGTCTTCCCAAGAGAGTGAAGTCCGACCCCAGATTAACTACGTGTCTTGACATATCTTTTTTCTTCGTTTCATCTCTAGTGTGTCAGGAAAATGGAAATGTAATGGAGACACATAACCTGTTTGTGTTGGGGAGGTCACTCCCCCGGAAACCGCTGGCAGCATGCCTCTTCCTTAGGCTGACAGCCAATTTCATATCACACCCCAGTAGACGTCTGAGAAGACCATAAAGACATCACTGGACTTTCTCTCTAGATTCAATGTCTACCTCAACATGATCTTTCCTTCATAGCCAAATGACAGACTTTGACCCAGCTACATCGAAGTCTAGAAGAACAGCTTTAACTACTAATGGCAGGGAGACAGAAGTGTCTTGGCCTCTTTTCAAAGACAGTTTTCAGTACCAAGCAAACCAAGTGAGAAAGAAAATGAAGTTCACAGTTTACAAACAGACTCTGGTCCAAACATCGTTCAGCACCAAAGCATACCCTTTTCGACAGAATCAGAACCGGCAGGTAGGTCCCCTGAATGGCTCCAGGGGCATCCTTAGGACATATACAACCTGAAACGCCCTCACAGTCAAGTATTAGGGATGCTGACTCTTAAATAAAAAGAAAACGAATGCACTCAAAACATCCACTTCTCAACAGCTGGAGACTGGGGAAAAGAGAGAGGGCAAGTGGGAATTCAGATGGAAATTCTTAAGACACTTCGGCGGTTTTAGGAGTCACGACTATGAATTTAATATATCTAGTTTTACTTCCAAATGTACAGTGTGCCTTTTTGATACAGACATAACAGCCCCTTTTTAAAAAGATTTATTTATTTATTATATATACACAGAAGAGGGTGCTAGATCTCATTATGGATGGTTGTGAGCCAACATGTGGGTGCTGGGAATTGAACTCAGGACCTCTGGATGAGCAGTCAGTGCTTTTAATCTCTGAGCCATCTCTCCAGGCCCTAGCCTTTCCTTCTTATGTTAACTCAGCCTGGGAGCGGTCCTCAGCAATGTTCTGGGGTGTGAATGAACGTGTGGGAAAACGTTCTCTTCTTTGAGGTAATAACGAAAGTTGGGAAACAGGGGAAGAGAGAGGAGATGTTCTTCAAGTTTACTGATATGGATGCTGCAGGCTGAGAGCAGAAAGCAAGTGGAATAGGGGAGATGGAACCGATAAGATCATGTGAACAGGCCTGGGGATGTCTCTAAGTTGGTAGAGTTCTTGACTAGCATATAAGAGGCTCTGGGTTTGAGTCCCCCACTGCATGAACCCAACACAGACTGCAATCCTGGTACTTCAGAGACTGAGGCAGGAGAGTCAGAAATTCAAAGTCATCCTGGGCTACACATAGTTTGAAGCTATGTAAGCTCCTTCAGAAAAATAACTTAGATTCCATTTGAATAAGGTCTGGGAATGGCAGGACGAAGGTTGTGGGAACACCAAGAAAGGAAGAGTCCTCAGCTACAGGAGACTACACAGGGCTCCGCAGTCACATGGCTATACACCTCAACACATGCTGACATTTACCCCACTGCTTTCTCCTCCTTAGCATAATCCTAACACCTTAATGATTTTTAGAATTAACTGTAATGAAGAAAAAATTTTTTGTATTGTCATCTGTTTTAAAAGTACTTAATTAGAGGGCTGGAGAGATGGCTCAGAGGTTAAGAGCACTGACTGCTCTTCTGGAGGTCCTGAGTTCAATTCCCAGCAACCACATGGTGGCTCACAACCATCTGTAATGACATCTGGTGCCCTCTTCTGGCCTGCGGTCATACATGCTGCATATATAATGAATAAATAAATAAATAAATTTTTTAAAAAGTACTTAATTAAAAAACAAAACAACAAAAAAAAACCAAAACCCCAAACCAAGGGGTTGGGGATTTAGCTCAGTGGTAGATCACTTGCCTAGCAAGCGCAAGGCCCCTTGGTTCGGTCCTCAGCCCCCGAGGGGGGGATGACAAAAAAAAAAAGTACTTAATTACATTAGAATAAGTGCATAGTTGATATTTAAAAGGACATGTCAAAAAGATCTTAAAATGTCACTAACAAATCAAGGGAGGTCTGAATGCATTTCACTGCATTAGAATTCAGAAAGACTACTATTATAACCAAGTAAAAAACAAAATGTACAGATGAGTGTAGCAACACACATCTTTATCCAAACACTTAGGATTCATAGGCAGGAGGATCCCTGTGAGTTCAAGGCCAGCGTGGTCTACATAGTGAGTTCCAGTCCATCCAGGAAGGGGGTATTAGAGAAAAGTATTCAGTTTGGTCCCTAGGCCACACACTGACAGGTGGGTGTGCACATGAGCAGAGCTTACCGTGAATGTCTTCCTTGCATATGGAGCTCCAGGAGTCAAGAGTTCCTCAGAAGTAACTGGTCTCTTCAGCACTGAGAGACAGACATAGTGTCAGAGAATGCACAACTCTTGAGTCTTTCTCCTAGTCATTTTTTGAATAACTCCTCTCCACTGCTAACCAGTAAGAGTGGCAATGACCTCCACCTCACATTTATCCCTCAGCTGAGCAGACAGGAAATACCAGCAAAGAACTGAAACCTGCCTTTTGAACCACGGGGACACAGGGAGGTTGAGGAAGTGAAGGAAAAGAAACCAAGATGCCTTGGAAGGAGACCAAGAGAGGAATGGAGCTTTCCTATAAAAGAAAAGGCTATGCTTCCAATTCTTCCGGCTCTTTCTTCTAAGTCCTTATATGTATCTAGATATGTCAAAACACCAGCAGTCCACCAACCATACTGCAGATACTGGCTCCATCCAACTCCATGTCCCCAACATACTGCATACCTCCCCATTACAAAGCTTCATTCTTTCTTCTAATCAATAACCTGGAAACATAAGAATGCTGCATCGAGCTCTGAGGAGCCAGACCGGAGACTCTCCTGAGTACCCTCCACGAGCTGGGCTACTTCCCTGCATCCTGTCAAATCCATTATTCATTTAATCTCTACCTGAACTAATAATGATCGAAAGCAGCGGTTCTCAACTTGTGGGTCTCATCCCCTTTGAGTATGGAACGACCTTCACAGAGGTGGCCTAAAACCAGCAGCGGCATATAAGATATTTATAGTACAATTCCTAACAGTAGCAAAATACAGTTATGAAGTAACAATGAAAATAATTTTGTTGTGGGGGTCACCATAACATGAGGAGCTGTATTAAAGGGTCGCAGCATTAACAAGGTTGAGAACCAGTGTTCTAAAGAGTCTGGCTCATCACTGTGCTAATCTCATTCTTTTTAACCTGTTTTTATTTTATTTTATTTTATTTTATTTTATTTTATTTTATTTTGGCAGGGTCTTGCTCACATGCGGTGTAGCCCAGACGGCCTCAGGTTCACTACAATCCTGCCTGAGCCTCTAGTGCTGGGATTGAAGCTGTGTATCACCATGCTTGCTGATTTTGAAAGTGAAATTAGATATAATAAACTCATAATAAAAAATCCTAAAACCACAGATATGCCTGATGGTCTTAAGGCTTCAAGATAAAATAGAAAAATCCTAAAACCACAGAAGTAAGTGCCTGGTAGTCTTAAGGTTTAAAGATATAATACTTGGTATTAACGCTTTTAAACTTGTCTTTCTTTTTTTTTGCCAATTGTTTTAGATGTGAGAAAACTTATTCAGAAAAGTTAATCTGTGTATGTCCCAGATGCTGTGGTAAAAGCATGGGTAGTAGAATTAGGATCCAATTCAGGCATGGCTACCAGAGCCCATATTTTCAGCACCTGTCACCCTGTCTTCCTGAGCTATGCTGTCTCAGAAATCCCGAAAGGTAACAGTTTGGAGGGCTGTCTGTCTATTCTCAGCTCACTGAGGTTGTCTGCCAAGGCATCTGAGACAGCTGCATAAATCCCCCTAGTGATGAACATCTCCATCCATCCTCTAGCAATGAATTTCCCTGTCTTTTCTTTGATCATTTGTAATGGGAGAGGGGGTTGTCCTAGCCTCCAGGGTAGCTAGTGGGTATCGGGCACAGGGACCATCCTAACATGGGTACATGCACAGCAGAGATTTAAGTGCCACAAAAAATGAAAGGAGCCAGGGCCAGACTCCAATGTGGAGAAGTGCCCACCTCTAGTTCCCTTTACTGGTGGCATTCATTCATTCAGAGGTCAGACACTGGCCCCCAACAAGTGTGCCACCGCAAGGGCCAGGCCTACATGATCCCCCAGGCAGCTGGGCCCAATTGCTGGGTGAGCCCCTGGCTTAAGAAGCACTCTCCCAGAGAAGAGCTAAGAACTGCTTCTAGTGAAGGGGACAGGTGGTTGGGATTATTACTTTTGCTTTTCAGAAAGCTTTGAACATGAATCAATGTTTGCTAAGGACGAGGGAGCAGGTCAAATATCATGATGAGAAAACGAACGTCTCAGGAGACAGAGCGGGGGTAGAAACAGCAGTGAGTGTATGAGGGTTGAGATCTTATTGCTTAGCAGACGAGCTCCTCTCCATGCCTGTGACTCCTCAGGAGGTTATGAAAATTAATGACATTTCTGGCAGCAGGGCCAGCCGTTTATTTTAATGTACTTTTTCTTTTTCTTGTGTTGAGAAACAGAATCTTTGAGACCCAATCCTGCAGATTTCCCTCTTACTCATCACCATGACACAGATTATGGCAACAGCTATGGTTTTGTTCTTTTGGGAGAGTGGTGAGGTCAGATACTTATATCTACTATTAAATATATATTATTCTGATATGTAGAGATGGCTAGTATTTTTATTTATCAGAGAGTGTGTGTGCCTGTGAAAGAGTGTGTGTGTGTGTGTGTGTGTGTGTGTGTGTGTGTGTGTGTATGTGTGTGTGTGTGTGTATGTGAGAGAGAGAGAGACAGAGAGACAGAGACAGACTCACATAGAGGCTACGATAGGGCACATGTGTGGAGGTCAGAAAATTTTGCGGCATTGGTTCTTTCCTTGAATCTTTACATAGGTTCTGAGGGTTCTGGGGATTGAACTCAGGTTGTTAGCTTGCATGGCAAACACTTTTATGATGATTAAAAGTCCTCATGGACGCTGATGAACAGGTTTTGAAACTATAAGACACCAGTGAATTCCAGTGGGTGGGCTTCTAATATACCCACCCTTCTTCCTTATGAGCATTAGGTACTGAGCACAGTGGCACCTGACAGTAATCCAGCATCCAGCAGGGAGACTGTAGCAAGTTCAGGGCCAGCCTGGGCTACTTAATGAATTCCAGACATGACAGGACTATATAGCAAGACCCTGTCTCAGCAAACAAACAAACAAACAAACAAAAAGCAAAGGTAAGGAAGAAAGAGGAAGGAAGGGAGGGAGGGAGGGAGGGAGGGAGGGAGGGAGGAAGAAAGGAAGGGAGGGAGAGAGGGAGAGAGGAAGAAAGGAAGGGAGGGAGAGAGGGAGGGAGGAAGAAAGGAAGGGAGGGAGAGAGGGAGAGAGGAAGAAAGGAAGGGAGGGAGGGAGGGAGGGAGGGAGGAAGAAAGGAAGGGAGGGAGAGAGGGAGGGAGGGAGGAAGGAAGGAAGGGAGGGAGGGAGGAAGAAAGGAAGGGAGGGAGGGAGGAAGGAAGGAAGGGAGGGAGGGAGGAAGAAAGGGAGGGAGGGAGGAAGAAAGGAAGGGAGGGAGAGAGGGAGGGAGGGAGGAAGGAAGGAAGGAAGGAAGGAAGGAAGGAAGGAGAAAGAAGAAAGAAGGAAGAAGGAAAGGAAAGAAAAACAAGTTCTACACAGATTCTTGCTTGCCATGGTCTGGGAAAGCAGTTCTTTCTCTGCTGCATTTGCTAGTTGGCTGAGGCCCTTTTGAGAACCAAGGAACTCCTCTTAGCTGCTGATCCCAGTGCCTGGGAGTGCTGGTGTTGGACAGTCCCCAGCTGACTTTGAAAGCCATCTCTCTGAAGGCAGAATCTGGAGCAAAGTCATGCCTTCCTTTTGGGGGCACCAACATTGAGTAACTGGTCAACAAGAAAGTGTCTGGCCTGGCTCTCTCTGAGCCACTCTGTGCACAGGGCATCCTGGTGCAGGATTGCATTATGGGTCAACAGTAGCCTCCCATGAGGCTGCATCTCAGCCCATGTGCTATTCTTTCCCAGCCATTCAACAGGTGTTGACTCGGGACACTTTCATAAGGTGCCTGCTCCTCTGATCTCTCTTTCCCATGGAACTCAGCACGCATGTGGGCCCAAGCCTCCACAGAGAGGAGCATGGTCACCCTGTTTTCACTCACCGGATTTGGGGTTGCAGAGCACAGGGGGGCTGCTGCTGAGCGTTGGGCTGCTGCTGAAGTAGCCACTGCTGCCGCAGCTGCTCATGCTGCTCCGCCGCACGGCAGACACGATCTTGATCTCTTTGCTGGGGCTGACTGCAGAGGGGAAGCAAACACAGTCACTGAGCAGGGGGTCTCAAGACCCAAAACTCCTGGGCATCCAGCTACAAAGTAAGAATTGGAATGTCCAGGTCTGACCAGAGAGTCACAGATAGCACAAATGAGGCCATTCCCTTTGGTGTCCTGGACTGTAAAATGAAATAATAGTATTCCATGGGATGGGTGTAAGGAAAAGATCATTTAATGTATAGGAACATCCTTCTCTCTCCCCCTCTCTTTCTTTTCAAAATAGGGCTCATTGTGGAGCCTAGGCTAGTCTCAACCACTAGAGTCTTGGAATTATAGGACACACCACTGTGCCTAGTTTACAAGATATTTCATCTTAGGGTATTTGAATGTATATGTACATATTCGTGTGTATGTTGTATGTGCATATGTATTCTTGCACGTAGAGGTCAGAGGTCAATATCCAGAGTCTTCCCCCACTTATTCTCCATCTTATGGTTTGAGACATGGGTTTCTCTCACTGAACCGGGAGCTTGATGATGAGGCTAGACTGACTGGTCAGGTCCAGGTACCCTGTCTCTGCCTCCCTAGTACTGGGATTATAGCTACATGACAACACACCTTTTCATCTTGTTTTTTTTTTCTTTAATCTTAATGTACCTCTTATCTGAGTGCTGCCAATATAAATACAGATCATCATGGTTGAATGTTCAGCAGTTTACCAACTGGTTAAATCTGGGCCATCTCCCCAGCTCCTACAGGACAGGAATTCAAGAACTACCAAACCCAAGCTTTCCCTCCCTGGGTACACATCCAAGGCCTCTGACATATGTGATACATACTACACCGGGGTAGCAAATGGCTCCTGATTTAATGACAGCTAGCAATCATTTGGAAGCATGGTAGACAACGCTTAAAATGGTGCATACTGAGGCTTTCAAACTGTTATGTGAGATAGAGTCTTCAGTTTTCAGATTCGGTTCTGCCTGCCACCAAGCAGGCTGGCTCCGAAGGCCTGGAAGTGAGGAACAGTATGAAGGCTGCTCTGGCTGCTCCCTGGCCCCGTGGGAAAAAAACAAACAAGCAAAGGGCGAACACTGGCTTCCCAGGAATGTGTTTCTCATCTCCTCTTATCATCTCTGCTGCACCTCTTCAAGAAGCAGGCAAGCCTCTGTCCAAAGGAAGGAGGAATCGCTGCTCCGTCTCCAAATGACCTTGGAGCACAGACTGCTGACCTGCAACTGGTTTTGATTTTCTACTTAGCAGCTCTTGCTTCCTTTTCAGTCTGAGCCCTGGCTGTGCCTGAGGACTTTGGGGTCCATGGGACTCAGAAGAGGGCAGGATAAAGGAGAGCTGTGGAGACGAAGCTATGTCTACCACTTGGAAACCACTGCAAAGCCCTGGGCTGTTTCCTTCATCTGTGAAATGAGAGTAGGAACAACCACTTCCTGAGGGTTAGAGGAAGAATTAAATGAGAAAAGTCATGCAGCCAAGTCCAAGGCACAGAAATGTCTCCATTCGCAGGGATACATCTCCTCATTGTTACTTCCTGTTCATAAGCAAGACATGACAAATCCAGTTTGTGCTGAGTTAAGCTTATTTTCTTTTTCCTTCCTTCCTTCACTCCTTCCCACTTTCTTCTTTACTTTCTTCCTCTCCTTTTCAATTCCCTCTTTTCCCTTCTTCTTTTTGAGGCAGGATCTTAAGAAGTTATGTGTCCAAGCCTGACCTTGAGTTCCTGCCTCCATTCCCAATAACTAGGATTCCAACCGAGTGTCCCATGCCCACCCAGTGCTTCTGAACTGTAAATTACCAAGGTCCTTGAATCAATGCCAAGTTTTCAGAAGAGCTGGCATTCTTCTTAAACATCTCATACTTCTGTAGGTGGGGTGTGTGTGTGTGTGTGTCTGTCTGTCTGTCTGTTTCTCTGTCTCTGTGTGTGTGTCTCTGTCTCTCTGTCTCTCTGTGTCTGTCTGTCTCTGTCACACACACACACACACACACACACACACACACACACACACAGAGAGAGAGAGAGAGAGAGAGAGAGAGAGAGAGAGATCACATACATGTGAGCTCACAAGTGTGTGTTTATTTTTAACACAAGGTCTCATATTACCCAAGTGGATGCAAATACTATAGTGGAACATGACTGATTTTTCTAATCCTCCTGAGTTCTGGAATATACAGGCATGCAACACCACACCTGGGTGGTGCTAGGGATTCAACCCAGGGCTTACCTGACATAAAGCTGGTAGATTTCCGATTGTCATGGCTCTGCTTCCTCAGGCAGAAGGGACTGTCATGTGTCTCCTGCGAGGACGGGGACTTTTCATTGAGCAGTTCCATCAGTCTTCGCCTCCGACGGAAGTTCATTCTGAATTGGTAGAGGAGATTGCTGTCCACAAATGGGTGCTTGTTGGAGACTGGGGACAAGAAACAACCCATGAAGAATGTGTGGCATGCTGGTCAGAGAGCGATACAGCCAGAAGACTCTAGCCAACCGGGGCAAAAGTCCCAAGAAAGAGACTACACAAAGGCCACGTGCACTTGGACAGTGCCCACACACAGTCCCAAATTCTTCTCACATGACGTGTTCTAACAGAATGGAGTAGCCAGCTCCTCTGTGACACAGCCCCCGACTGCAGCCCCAACCTGAGTTCTCTTCACAGTGTCCTGCTGGCTCCAGGGTCCCCTCCATCTGATCACTCACCTTACTGTCTGCCCTTATTGTTTACGTCCCTCATTTTTCCACCTAACACTAGGCATCTCTGGGAGATGACCACAGCTTCATGTAACCACGTGTGCCCAGCATCCAGCACACTGTTGTCTGACTCATACGAACACTTGAATTCTTTCTTTTTCCTCTTTGAGACAGATTCTTTTGTAGCCTAGGCTGACCTCAAACTCACTGTACATAGTCAAGGATGACCTTGAAATCCCGACCATTCTGCCTGTCTCCTGAGGGCTGGGATTATAGGCCTGTGCCACTGCACACCATTTAAGCATGATAGGTAAACATTCTACCAACCAAGCCACCTCCATCTCTCTCTCTCTCTCTCTCTCTCTCTCTCTCTCTCTCTCTCTCTCTGTGTGTGTGTGTGTGTGTGTGTGTGTGTGTGTGTGTGTGTGTGTGGTGCTGGGGACCAAACCTAGAGCCTTGGATATGCAAACCAGATCCTCTATAACGTACAGCTTCAGACTCACAGCTTTCAATTTTTTGCACTGAAATAATTACAAACTTACCCAGTTTCAACAATAATACAGAGAACACAACCTTGCACCATTTCTGGTCAGATGAAATATTCAGAACAAGGAATGGGGCTGGAGAGCATCATGGGGATTGGGAGAAAGGTATTAGACAAAATGATGGATTATTACTCTGACTTGGTGAAATTATTTTCAAATTACCTGTGAATGATTGCACAATTCTGAAAATATGTTACAAACCACCAAATTGTGGTTTGTACATTTTATTGTTTATTGCTGTGTGAGTTTGTGTGTGTGCATGCGTGCAGGTGTATATGGGCACACATGTGTACAAGCATTGTGTGCATATGCACATGGAGGTCAGAGGTCTCAGGTATCACCTGCTACTTTTTTTAAAAATTTTTTATTTCAGTTATATATTTATAATATGAATGAGTTACAATAGCAGATTTGTGATGAAATCCTAATAAAAATTAATCTGATCCTATAGCAAGCAAAATAAGAACTATGAGCTATCACCTGCTACTTTTAAAAAAAGTATTATTATTGCATTTATATATTTGTGTATGGAGCAGGGATATGTGGAGGTCAGAGGATAAATTATGGAAGTCAGTTGTCTTTTTCAACCATGTAGGAGTTGGGGATCAGACTTGGGTCATCAAGCTTAGTGGGATGGCTAGTGAGTCCATAGATTCACCTGTCTCTGCTTCCCCAGCACTGAGATTTCTAAAGCCACCATACCAGGCTTTGAAACTGGGTGGTCAGGATTGAATTCAAGTCCTCACGGCTACACAGCAAATAGGTTTACCTACCGAGCTATCCACTCAGCCTCAAATTGTATACATTAAATGGATGGATTATATAGTATTATAAAATTCTTTTTAAAAAAATTAATAACAGATCGGGCATGGTGAAATATCCCTATCTCCCCCACACTCAGGGACGTAGAGATAAGAGAAACTCTAAGATAGACATTTCAAATTTCTTAAGAAATTTTTTATCTAAAATGCTTTGGAAATTCAATGGATGGAGATGACCTGTAGCTTGTGGTAAAAACAAAATTCCTTAAAAACTAACTAAAAAATGATGAACACATATTAGATACTTAGTTTAGGAGATACAGAGGAAAAATCCAAATCAATAATCAAATCCAAAGAATTTTAAAGTTCAATATACTTTTAAAACCAGGAAATCATAAAGGGGCCTTTAAGTGGGATGGCTCAGCCTTGTTTCTATTGAGATAAATGCAAGACAAGGACCTTACCCAGGGAAGTCCTGACAGAAATACCATCATCACCCAGCAGACTAAAATCAGGTACACTGTTCTCTCCTTGACCCTGAAGACATACCTCAGGTAGTCAAATCTGGAGGAATTTTTAAAATTTTATTTTTGAGATACAGTTTTGCCTATAGGCCTCACTGAACTGGTACTTATTACATAGCCCAGTATGGCTTCAAATCTATAGCAATCCCCCTGTATCTGTTTCTTGAGCGCATGAGCCAGTATGTATGGCAAATGTTGGGAGTATTCTGCAAAGGTTGCTAAAGAGCAGGTGAGATAGCTCAGTGGGTAAAGATGTTTGCCACCAAGCCCGATGACTGAGTTTCAGTCCCAGGATCCACATGATGGAAGGAGAGAACTGACTCCTGTAAGTTATCCTCTGACCTCTGTACATGCACCATGGCACACACGAACCCCTCCATGTCCCTCCCACCCACAGATAAACAAACAAATATATAAATCGATAAATGTAATAAAGATCTAGAGTTTTCTCACTTAAAAGATAATAGTTTGTTTAACAAAAGCCTGAATGTCTATGACCGCCATTGATACCTCATCTGCAGGAAAAATAAAAAAACTTTAAAATATTTATTATTAAACAAATTTCTTACTTAGGGATGTGAGATGCAAAAATTCTCATGGAAAATGACATAAGCTACTACCTACCCCAATAACCTCTTTATCTGCATTACCTAAGTCACAGTTTCCTTTGATATCTCACAAAAAATAAGGCAGGGTACACTGTAATTATCAATGTACAATTCCTCTGAGCCCACTATTAATTATTATTATCATTACTAGCAGTACTGCTTTACAGTGCTGGGAGCCGAACACAGGGCCTCCTGCACAGTAAAGAAGTGCTCTACCACTGAGTATATTCCCAGTCCTTTTTCTATTTTTTAATTTTGTGACAGGGTCTTACTGTGTTGTCCAGGCTGATCTTGAACTCACTGTGTAGCCCAGGAAATACCTAAACTTGGAATCCTCCTGCCTCAGTCTTCCAAATAGCTAGAATTTCAGGCCTGTGCGAAGAGGTTCAATTCCTGTTTATGTTAATGTTGGTGGTTCATACAGACGATGAAATGAACATTGACATGGAAGGATAATTTACCAACATATCCACCTAGTACCAGTTTGTAAAATACTTTGCTTTTATATGATATTTATAAATAAGAATTCAGAATGTAGGATCCCTATTAGGATAGTACCACAGCCAACATTTAACCCAATGACTCTTCTGGGTGCTTCACAATCTTAAAGTGCTGATAAACTATTTAGTCAAAAGAATAATGCTGGCTTTAGAGGGGAAAAAGGGCCCTGTCAGAAACAAAAACCAAGCGCGCACACGCACACACCACCACCACCACCACCACCACCACACCACCACCACCACCACCACACCACCACACCACCACCACCACACCACCACCACCACCACCACCACCACCACCACCACCACACCACCACCACCACACCACCACCACCACCACCACCACCACACCACCACCACCACACCACCACCACCACCACCACACCACACCACCACCACCACACCACCACACCACCACCACCACCACACCACCACACCACCACCACCACACCACCACCACCACCACACCACCACCACACCACCACCACACCACCACCACCACACCACCACCACACCACCACCACACCACCACCACACCACCACCACACCACCACCACCACCACCACCACCACCACCACACCACCACCACACCACCACTACCACCATACCACCACCACCACCACCACCACCACCACCACCACCACCACACCACCACCACCACCACAAGACAAGCACACTGAATTCCCAGGTGGTTCTGCAACCGCTCAGATTTAGCTGATTCTAGCCTAGCACAGTGTAGACTGAGGAACAAACCAAATACATTTTCATGAGTATCCAGATTCTTTGTGCATAGCCATCTCTTTTGCATAAATCTGTAGGTAAATTATTTTGTGTGATCTTGTTCTCAGTTTAAAAAAAAAAACAAACCACGGTGACTTCCACAACAGCATTTAATTATGACCTACACACACACACACACACACACACACACACACACACACACACACACACTTTTGTTCTCCCTTGACATCGTGAGTTAGATAAAACATCCGCTGTGGTATTTCATAACTGTTAAGTACTGTATGAGAATTCTTTGTTCTGGGCTTGACATGACACTTGCCATCATGCGCACAGAAGCTCTGATGACCTAGCAGGGACCTCAGCCTGCAGAATTACACAGCAGACAGCTAGCCTATGGAAGTGGAACCCACTCGCTCTAGGGGAAGAGTCCAGAGATCCTCATAATACCTCTGGCCTTCTGAGATTTCAACTGCTACTCCCTCCTGCTGATACAGATGGAACCTTAAAAACATTAAAGAACGTAGGAAATAGAAATTCAATGGGGATGGGACCTTTTGGTGGTGTAGCTGTTCATGGGTCACTTCGACTCCTGTAACCCCAACAAGTTCATTTATTTCTCCAAGGTAGGCTTGATAAGTTCTTTCTTAGGTTTCTGAGCTCCGTATCTGTTTGAGGTAAACAGACATTTCTCTTCCATCTCCCCAGGGAAGTCATGGAGCAGTCCATCAGAAGTATTTTCAGTGTGGTTCAGAGGTAGAATAGTTCCTAGCAAGTGTAGGGCTCTGGTTTGAGTCCGGGCCCTATGAAAGTTTCAAACTAATGAAAATACCTAAAGTCAACTTGTGGCCAGATATCATGGCATACATCTGCAGTCCCCACACTTGGAGGCAGAATGTTGCAGTATTTTAGCAAGTTTGAGGCTAACCTGGTCTAAATAGTAAGTAAGTTCCAGCCTAGCTGGGGTTGGGGGATTGGAGGAAGGAGATGGGATATAGCCTACCTTTTCTTTTAATCAAATTTTTATTTATTTTACATGCCAACCACAGTTTCCTCTCCTTCTTCTCCTCCTGTTCCTTTCCCCTACCTTCCTTCTGCCCTGCTCCATCTACTCCTCAGGAAGGGACAGGCCTCCCAGGGAGTCAACAAAGCATGGCAAATCAAGGTGAGGCAGGACCAAGCTCCCCCTCTGCCCCCATCAAAGCTGAGTGAGGCATCCTACCATAGGGAATAGGTTCCATAAAGCCAGTTCGTGCACTAGGGACAGATCCTGGTCCCACTGCTGGGGGCCCCACAAAGAGACCAAGCTACACAACACGATGACCTACTTTTAAATGAAATGAAACGGTACATTTCCCACCACCTGTATCGTTGCTAAGACACTATTTTGCCTTGAAAGATATCTTTTTCTTTCTCATTAAATGTTTGAGTTTCATAAGTTTCTTTTGGGAATCCAGTTCTAGATGTAATACTTGTGACTCCAGCTTTGATATGGCATGCTTTGCTGATACCTATGGGAGGCCTGCCGCTTTCTGAACAGAAACAGAGGAGGGGTAGATTGGGGGGAGGGCGGGAAGATGGGAGGAGAAACTGCGATCAAGATGCAAAATAAATAAATTTAACAACAACAACAACAAAGCTGACTGCATTGAACTCAGGGTCAGCCTGGGCTCCACGGCAAGACCTTTTCTCTAGCTGCCAAAAAAGAAAACCAAATAAAAAATGAAAAACGGAAGGAGTACAGCTAGCGGGTCAAGTGACGGCATCAGTAACACATCTATTCGAACAATGGAGCACCTGTTAAGTGGCATGCCCGGCCCCAGATCTCTGTCTTAGCACTGCAGTGGGCAGATGGCACCATCTGCTTGTGGGAAAGCTCGCCAGCTCCACAGTCTGCTAAAAGAGACATCACTGCTTATAAAAACAAACAAGCTGGGGCTTTGACCTTAAGTAACTCTCAGAAAATAAGAGACGCCCTCCAGTGAGGAACACAGGTTTCACACCATTTAAGGAGGGTGCGTGCGTGCGTGCGTGCGTGCGTGCGTGCGTGTGTGTGTGTGTGTGTGTGTGTTCCACATGTGCATGTGTGGATGCAAGTGCACAATTTGTGTGTGTTTGTGGAAGGTAGAAGTTAACTTTGAGTGTCTTCCTTAATCACGCTACATTTTTTTCTTTCTCGAGGCAGATCTCTTCACTGAACCTGGAGCTTGCCAATTAGCTGCACTGGCTGGCCAGCAAGCCACTTGTTTTCTTGACATGGCACAGGTGGAGGTCACAGCACACCTTTATAGTCATTTCTCTCTTTCCACCTTTCCATGAGTTCAGGACACCAAGCATGTGGGACAAGGACATCCCTGGCCCACCTTGCTGGCCCTCCTTTAGTTTTTGTTGTTGTTGTTGTTGTTTTGTTTTGTTTTTGGCTGAGACAGAGTTTCATGTAGGCCAGGCTGGCCTGGAACGTGCTATGTAGCTGAGGACGACCTTGAATGATTTTTCTTTTTCCATGTCCCAGTAAGAGCACAGGTCTCAGAGCTAGACAATCCGAGTTTGCCTCGAAGCTCTGCCACGTTTGCTAGCTGAGTGGGTGATTTGGGTAACTCATTAAACCTGTCTCTCATCTGCGTTGTTTGTGGTGCAGTTTCCACGTGAGGAACAAGTGGGCAGTTCATGTCAGAGATCTGGCATGTACCTGACCTGGAGCCCTTGAGCGGTTCTTGGTCTTAAACTTCCAAACACTGAAACCAGCCTTGGCTCATGTCAGCCTTCCCTCCTGGGCAGGACTGTTACCTTTCACCCACTAAGAAACATGAACTTGAACCGGATAGCTAGATTGAGGTTACAGATAATCTCACTGAAGACACCTAAATCAGATCTTAAGTCAAAGGCAAGCCTGAAATCAAGGAGTTAAGATGTGGTAAGTTTTGAGACATAACTGTAATAAGGAAGTCAAACTCTCTTTATAGCCACCCATTATATAACATCTGAAGAAACAACACCTAAATGTGAAAGTTTACATTCTAGGCGAGTGCTCTACCACTGAGCGAATTGTTTTTACACTTTAAGAAGACATTTTTCTATATAAAATCCAAAAATCATTTGCTAAAGCTGGGCATGATAGCTCATGCCTGTAATTCCAGCAACTGGCAGGATGAAGCTGGGGGGCACATCTGAAGTTCAAGGTCATTTCCCTCCTTTAGGGAGCCCATGACCAGCTATATAAAACCCTACCTCAAAAAAGACCACTTGTTCTAAGTACTTGCTTATTTGTCTTTTGTGTGTGTGTGTGTGTATATGTGTGTGTGTGTGTGTGTGTGTGTGTGTGTGTGTGTGTGTGTGTGTGTGTGTGTTGCTGAGGAATGGCCTCTGGGCCCGAGGCACACCAGGCAAGGTGAGTGTTTATTACTGACCTACATCTTCAGCCATTTTATAATTGCATTTTAGGACCAGCCTTCTCTCTAGGCTGGTCACAAACATGCCATCTTTCTGCCCCGGCTTCCTGAATAGCTGGGCTGAAAGTATATACCAACAGCTTGGCACAACTTCTCTTGATATTGGTTGAACACAGAAGAGCATAATCTACCATCTGGGGAAAGACAGGAAAGAAGAAGGATCGAGGAGGAGAAAGAGTCACCGTGACTCTGAATCTCAAAATCTTTCTAATTCTTCATTCCACAGATCTCAGGGCTGTATGGGAAAGTCATGTCAACAAATGTCCCCAGGCAGAGTTTGACATTTGTTTCCTGGGACTACTCATTTCTCCTTTTTTTCTTTTTTTGGTCTCATGTAGCTCAGGCTGGCCTTGAACTCCCAATCCTCCTGTCTCCACTTACCTTCCTAGTGCTGAGCTCTCAGGCATGCATCACTGTCTTCTCTAGAGACAGTGTTCTAAGAGCACATGCATCTCCTTCTTTCTTCCAGTTTAGCAGTATTTGTTGAGCTAGCATGGAGGGCGGGTGAGCTTCACTGGAGAATAAAATGGGAAGCAGGAACAGACCCTCCCGCCAAAGAGGACTGACTAGGCTACATTCTAATATGGGAGCAATACTTTTTTGCCAGCTAATTATTTTATTTTTTCATTTCACATCTCCTTGCCTGGTTCTTATTCTTTTTCTGTCTGTGCATTTCATCCCCTTTTATTAAAAATAGATTCTTTTCTCACACAATACATCCTGACTAGTCTTCCCTTCCTCTACTCCTCCTTCATCTGGATCCACTCCCTTTCTGTCTCTCATTAGAAAAGAACAGGCTTCTAAGAAAGTAAAATATACTACGATAGAACACAAACCATCACATGGAAATTGGACAAGGCAAACCAACTGATGGATGGTGGGCAAATGCCTCAAGAGAAGACACAAGAATCAGAGACCCACTTGTTCACACACTCAGGAGTCCCATGAAAATACTAAGCCGTAAGCCAGAATATCTACGTAGAGAGCCTAGTTTAGTCGTGTGTAGGCCCTGGCTCGCTGCTTTGGTCGGTGAGCTCATAGGAGCTTTCCTCAGTTGATTTAGAGGGCCCTGTTCACCGGGGGTCCTCCAGCCCCTTTGGTTCTTACATTCTTTCCTTCTCCTCTTCCCCAGGGTTCCCTGAGCTTGGAGGGGAGGGGTTTGATGGAGCTGTCCCATTTAGAGCTGTGTGCTCCAGGTCTCTCTCTCTCTCTCTCTCTGTTTATCTATCTATCTCTCCCCTCTGTCTCTGTAACATCTTACCGTGGGTGTATCTGCTGCAGGAGGAAGCCTCTCTGATGATCATATACATTTTCTAATTGTGATCTTATCAATAGTTGCACTTGACAGATGATTTTTTTTCTTTTCCTTTTGAAGTCCTGGGGGTTGAACCCAGGGAGGGCCTCCAGCATAGTGGGCAAGTGCTATACAACTGAGCTATACCTCTACCCCAAAACAAAAATGTTCACTGTCCCAATTTCTAATTTCTGGGACCTTCTAGGGCTTCTTTTTTGCTCTGGAGAAATTCTCAAGACACAAGGCTTGGTTTGGCACTGGGTGCTTTACTTTGTATTTGAGTATTTATTCACCTAAATCTTTGCAGTTGCCTAGTAGTTCTTGGGCTCAAACCCAGTGCCCGAGGCAAGTACTGAGCCACATCCCCAGTTTGCTCTGGCATTAAAAGGGATATTAAACAGGAAAAGCAGACATGGCCAGAAAAGCGAAGCCATGTGAAATGGAGGCTCTTGTTGCCTAAGATGCTTGCAGAAGCACCAAGCTACTGGTTATGGACCAGACTCCTATGCACCATGTACCGTAAATATTCAGAAGGTATGAGAGATGTGCAATCTGATCTACCAAAATAATAGTGACAGTCCAGATGTATTTTCTGTGGGAATAATGAGGTGGCATTTTTCCCCTTAGAAATTAGTAAGATGGGGGCTGGAGAGATAGCTCAGCAGTTATGAGTACTGGCTGCTCTTCCAGAGGACCAGGGTTCAATTCCTAGCACCCACATGGCAGCTCACAGCTGTCTGTAACTCCAGTTCCAGGGGATCTGACACCCTCAGACAGACATGCGTGCAAGCAAAACATAAATGTACTAAAAAGAAAAATAATAATAATAAAGAAATCAGTAAGATGATGTTAGCAGATATAAAGAAATAAAGCAAGCTGAACATCTAAAGGGACCACTGGATTCCATCCCACCCACACAGGTAGGCTAAGAACAATAGAAGATCAGCATCTTGAGTTCTATAAGCTCAACTGAATTGTGATTCTGAGCCACTTATGGAGCAGGAAGGAGGAAGGTCACTTTTTTTCATCCTTGACATGTTCATTGGGAAGAGATGACAACACACCACACCTGGAACCCTAGCACTTGAAGGCTGAGGAAGAAGAGGCCGAGTCTGAAGCCAAAACTGTCTACATAGTGATAATCTACCTCAAAACAAATGAAATCCATGGAGGGATTTGCAGTTTTGTTTCAAACCAAGCATGTGATCAGTGTAGCGTATATTGTATATTTTCAAAAAATTGTCAAGATTAAAAAAAAAATACGTATTTATATGTTGGGAAGAGAAGGCGAATTGATAATGGATGATGGCAGAAAACTGTCTTCTTGTTCTGACGAGGTCTCAGAGGGCTGGCCTGGAACTCACTCTACAGCCTGGGTTGCTCTCCCTCAGGCGATCTTTTTGTCTCAGTCTCCCCAGTGTGGAAATAACACACAGGTGTGCATCACAAAAATTGGCTTGGAAGTTTTGTTGTTGGTGTTGGTGTTGTTTTTGAGACATGGTCTCACATCGTCCAGGCAGGCTGGCCTAGAACAATGCAGACAGACGCCCTTGAACTCCTGATCTTCCTACATTTACCTCCCAAGTGCTGAGATGACAGCAGTACATCACCGCTCCTGACTCAGAATGCTATTTATTTTTGAGACAGTCTGAGCCATGCTTCAGGCTGTAACCACCCACTTCACATCATCCTAAGAGGAAGTCGTTTGAAGGACCCCGTTTCCTAAAACAGCAGAAGTCCTTGACGCAAGAAGATAAAGCAACTGCTTTTGAGTGCTTGCTCCTCAAAAGGATGGTGCTAGGTACTTGGGATATAAAGCTCTTCAAGAGGCAATAACAACAGTGAGTCACCGGCTAAAATAATTACTTCCTTGGCCCTGACATTATAAAGAGGACGTGAAGGCAGGAAATTGATTTTAGGAAACAGAATCCTATTAGCCGGTATTACTAGAACAAAACAACACTGGAAGGCTCCAAGTTAGGATACACATAATTATCTAGTTGACTGAAGCAAAGAGAGGATGTGATTAAGTAGAGAAAAAAGGATTCAAAGTAACTTGAACCAAGATAAGAGGAGAGAAATCAAAATGGAACACTTGATGGCACAGCTTCCTGCTATTTCCAGTTCCCCGACAAGAGACGTCAGGGAACAAACCTGTGTGAGCAGGGTGGTCGTTTGTTGCTGTGAAAAAAATACTTGGACAAAGGCAACTTGAAGAAGGATTTGTTTTGGTTCCCAGTGCCTGGGAGCAGCCCATCATGATAGAGAAATCATGTCCGCAGGGCTTGGAGCAGATGGCTACATTGCATCCACAGTCAGGAAGAAGAGGGAGATGAACACTGGACTCAGTTCTTTTTCTTTTACAGTCCTGGATCCCAGCACAGGCAATGGTGCCATCCATAGTGGGTGCAGCTTTCTACCTCAATTATCCCCAAAACAACAGTCCACAGGCATGCCCAAAGGCCTATCTCCCAGGTAATAATTCTAGATCTTGTCAACTGATTATCATAAACTATGTTTTATATTTCTCTCTGCATTACTAAATAACAGACATGTGCATTCCAAATATGACCCGTCTTTCTTTTTAGTTATAACTCACAGAACAAAGGGTAGGTTTCCCAGAAATGAGGTTTGTTTTTCAGAGCCCCAGAATGTGCTGTAAAGCAAAGGGGTCTAAAGACAGAAGTATTTTGTTGATCCACGCTTGGCAGCACAGGCCTATGATCCCAACTCCTCTAGCAGTTCATAAACTCAAGGTCATCCTGGGAAACTTAGTGAGACCCTCTCTCAAAATAAAACAAAACAAAAAAAGCTAATGGGAAGTATGTTTACTGAGCACACATGAGAGCCTGGGTTCTGTCCCTAGCATTAAAACAAACAAAAAATAAACAAAACCACATTTTAAAAAAATGAAAAAACGGGATGCATCAGACACATAATTCAAGAAATTAAACTTGTAACGCTGTCTTAATTACTGTTCTATTCCTGTGAACAGACACCATGACCAAGGCAACTCATAAAACGGAAGTATGTAATTGGGGGCCTACTTACAAATTTAGAGGGTTAGTCCATAAACATCATGTCAGAAAGCAGACAGGGATGGAGCTAGAGCTTTACATCCTGATCCATAGTCAGCAGGCAGAGAGAGGGGTCAGGGCGACAGACAGACAGACAGACAGACACTGGGCCTGATGTGGGCTTTTAAAACTTCAAAACTTCTCAGTGACACATCTTCCAATAAGGCTACACCTACTCCAACAATTCTCAAACAGTTCATGCAAACATATGAGCCTATGGGGGGACACTGTCATTCAAACTACCACAGACTCTGTTCTTGAGCTTTTGGAACTGTCGGCACAAATCCGTGTGAAATACTTCAGGGGTAACTTACTTAAAAGTGCTTGTCTGTCATGTACAGGGCCCTAGGGTCTACCCTCAGAGAAGCGAGAGGGAGGAGCAGTTGAGACTTTATGTAGATTATGGAGCGTAAGACATTAAGGTCAGAACTGGATGAGGTCAAACATACGTGAAGCTTTCCCTGAAAGGCATCCGATTGTGCAGATGCTGACAACAGCGATAACAAAGGCAATCAGCTACCACCAAGTGAAGGATAAGTATACTTCCAGATGGTATCTTTAGTTCTCTGTAATATGTCTGGAGAGTTACTGTGCTGTTCTAGGGTTGGGAGTACAGCTAAATGGCGGCATGTACAAAGTCCAAGGTTTGAGCATCAGCACTGCAAAAAGAGGGGAGAGTAAGGAAGGGGAGGATGACGGGAAGAGGGATGGGAAGTGGAGGGGGGAAGAGGAGGGGAGGGAGGGGGAGGGGAGAGAGGAGGAGAGGAGGGGAGGGGAGGGAGGGGGGAAGAGAAGAGAAGAGGAGAGGAGGGGAGGGGAGGGAGGGGGGAAGAGAAGAGAAGAGGAGAGGAGGGGAGGGAGGGGGAAGAGAAGAGGAGAGGAGGAGAGGGGAGGGGAGAGAAGAGGAGGGGAGAGGAGAGAAGAGAAGAGAAGAGAAGAGAAGAGAAGAGAAGAGAAGAGAAGAGAAGAGAAGAGAACTTGAATAGCCCAGATGTACTGACATTGAAATATCAACCAAGAAAACTGAGCTAAAATGAGGGACTCTATGATGGCTGTTCTTGGTTGTCAACTTAACTGCATCTGGAATTAACTAGCCCCTAAATTCCTGGGTACACCTGTGAGGGGTTTGTTGACTGAAGATCCCCCTTAAATCTGGGTCACACCTTCCGGTTTCAGCCTATATAAAGAACATGGAAGATGGGAGCTCTTGCTCTTTGCCTGCTTGCCCCCCCACTCTTGCTGGCAAGTTTATTCCTCCACTGGTCTTAGAACCTACTTCTTAGGGGTTCCGGCATCTCCTGAAGACCAGCTGAGACAAGCGGTCTCATGGACCAAGCAACAGTCATAGTTGGAACAGTCAGACCACAATGCTAACAAATCCTGTTTATATAGAGATTGATACCGTCTACCCATTCTGATTTTCTAGAGAACCCTAACTAATAATATAGGCTCAGAAGGAAGAGCCAGAGAGGCTCCTGGGAAAATTTCTAGAGGATACCCAAGAGCCATGGCATAATAGCAAGGATGATACACCATGAGGGCACTTACTACAACACAGGTGGGCCTAGGTCACAGGTAGAAATCCTACCCAGAGCCCCAGCCTCAAAGCTGGGGGGGGGAGGGGGACCTGATGATTCAAATGGTGAAAAAAGCTTCTGCTGGAAATGATTCTCTATTTTGTTGGTTTTGTTTTGACAAGATCTCAGGTAACCCAGACTGTCTTGGATTTTTCTACACAGCACAGGCTGGCCTTGAACTCCCAACCCTCCTGCCTCTGCCTCCCTGGTCCGGCAATTACAGACAGGGACTGTCATGCCTGGCTCTGATGCTCTTTGAAAGAGAGTTTCCCCACAGTCCTCGTACTACCCTCTGCAAAGTGAGTTCAGCCAAGCTCATGCCTGTCAGTATTGAGAAATAAATACTGAAGAAGGGAGAGAGGGGTGGGGCATTCCATAATCCATACTTTGATATCCACTGCACTGTGAGATCTGCGAGATCTGCAATGCTCTGTTAATAAACCTGAGACCCAGCATGTGGGCCCCACTAAGTAGTACGATCACTGAAACTAGCTAAGTACTTCCATTACCTGAGAAAAATCAAGCTGAGTACCCAGCAAAAGACTGTACACTTCTTACACAGTCCTACCTTGGGATCCACAGAACAGAGTCTAAGACCCCCAGATACCAACATCCATGGCCATTCAAGTCTGTATATAAAATAGCCCCTTATTTGTATATAACCTCTACATAGTGTCCTGTAAATTTCAACTCTCCTCTAGATCGCTTACAACACTGAACACAATGTAAATGTGATACAGTTGCTACTGTATTGTCTTGGAAACAATGACAAGAAGTTCAGTACAGATGCAATCTTACTTCCCAAGTGTTTTCCCACTATAGTTTGTCAAGACCCCAGATGCAGAAACTGCAGATATTGGGGCCAATACACATCAACTGCACAAAGACTGGGTGCTTCTATCTTAGGACATTCTCATGCTCTAATGAAAAGCACTGGGCAGACATACAAAACCAGACATGATGGCTCATGTCTGCAATCCCAGCAATGTAAAAGGCAGACACAAGAGGACTGTTGTGAATCCAACGCCAGTCTAGGTTGTGTAGTGAGGTCCTGGCTAGCCTGGGCTACAGTGTGAAGTCCTGTCTCAAAATGAACACAGCCTTATGTGTGGATCAACTGAGGATCATAGCATGGGGTTAACGAGTGGCATGCGGTCAGGAGGGCATGAGGGAGGAGTGGGTAGGTTCCTACACTTACTAGCCAAACATAGCCTGAATCTACAGAAACAAGAGACACACACCTGGCAGACTGCAGCCAAGAAGGATAGGGATGCAGCGGTAACATTTCACAAAAGAAAACCGTTCAATCACAATCACTTTCTCATTTGAAAGGCTGCATCAAATGAGTATCTCGCCTTCCCTTTATGCTTTGGAAGATGTTGAGGCTTGGTGCAGCGACAGGCCTGTGTTTCTTTACTAAAATCAACACTTACAATATGGGCCAACATCCTTGCATATGACATTATGAAGCAACTTTGTTCCCTAGTTTTGCCATTGCAGGGGGCTTCTGACTATGTCCAGTTTTCTTCTTCTTCTGGATTCAATTGTAATAAAGTAGAAAACAAAGCCATAGCATATAACAGCAGGAACATTATGCCCCTATACACCTTGTGTTATTATTTTTTTTTAAAGACAGGGTATTGTATATCTTTGACTAGCCTCAAACTGATAATGTAGTTGACGGTGACCTAAACCTCTGATCCTCCTGCCTCTACCTCTGGAAGGCTGGGATTAGACATGTACCACCATGTCTGATTCATATGGTGTTGGGGATGAAACTCAGGCTTTGTACATGCCTGACAACCACTCTACCAACTGAGCTACATTCCAGTCCAAATTCCTGGAAATTCTATATAGAGAAAACAAACAATATATTAGATTATGGCTTCTGAGAAGATTATTTTGGACTATAAAAAAAACAAAAAGGAGGAGGAGGGAGGAGGGGGGAGGAGGAGAAGGAGGAGGAGGAGGAGGAGGAGGAGGAGGAGGAGGAGGAGGAGAAGAAGAAGAAGAAGAAGAAGAAGAAGAAGAAGAAGAAGAAGAAGAAGAAGAAGAAGATTATAATTAAGGAGAAGTCGAATTTAAAAGGAACAAATTATCTGAATAAACACTTTCTAAAGAGAAGAACTAATGATGGCTGTGGTGATACCAGCCTGGAGTCCTAACTACTGGGAGGACTAAGGCAGGAATACAGCAAGTTTAAGGCTGGGTAGGCTACAAAGTGAGTTCAAAGCCAGCCTAGGCAAGAAGGGTTGGGGATGTAGTTCAACGACAGAGCATTTGCCTAGGATGCACAAGACCCAAGGTTCATTCCTCAGTGCTGTGAGTAAAAGGAATACAAAACAAAAATAGCTCATATACAAATGAAATATCACTCCATATCATCAGCTACTACAAGATTGTTAACTCAGTCCAGTTATAATAATAAACAGCTAATCAACACTGGCAAGGAAGTGACGTAAAAGGAACCCTCGTAACTCCTGGTGGAGTGCAAACTAGTACAGCTTCTGTGGAATGTAATACAGAGGTTCCTCAAAACCCTCAAAGCAGAGCTGCCATGATTCAGCTGCCCTGGGTAACAAGGAAGTCAGCATATAAAAGAGATACTTTGACACCCATGGTTATGATGGACTATTCATAGTAGCTAATATATGGAATCAGTGTCGGTGCATTTTATAGAGGAATGAGGAAAATATAGTGTATCTATACAACATCATATTGTTCAGGCACAAAAGAAAAATGAAGGGGGCTTGGGGAACAGCCCGGCAGGTAAAACAAGAGGATATAAGTAGCAGTGCCCCAAAGAAAAGGAAATGTGCTGGCTAGTTTTACATCAACTTGACACACGATAGAGTCATCTCAGAGAAAGCCTCAATTGAGAACATGTTTCCCTTAAGATCAGGCTGTAGGCGAGCCTGTAGGGCATTTTTATAATTAGTGATTGATACGGGAGGGCCTAGCTCACTGTGGGTGGTGCCACTTCTGCGCTGGTGGTGCTATTAGAAAGCAGGCAAAGCAAGCTATGAGAAACAAGCCAGTAAGCACTCCTCCATGGTTTCTTCATCAGTTCCTGCCTCCAGGCTCCTGCCTTGAGTTCCTGCCCGGACTTCCTTTCATGATGAACTTGTGGAAGCATAAGCTGAACAAACCCTTCCCCCTCCAAGTTGCTTTTGGTCATAGCATTTATTACATCAACAGAAACCCTAAGACAGGGAAGAGGGCAAAAGAAAGAGAGCCTAGCCTCCCAAAAAGCTTCTCTTTGACAATACTTTGGCCAGGCTGCTAGGATCCAGTCTCCGGTCCTGCCAAGCCTCGTTTTAGCACAGAATTCTGCCACATCATTTTAGAAGAATCCTCTCACCTTTGATGGCTGACTAGGCTTAATACCGAACCAAGCTCCTCAGCCTTCGTATTTGTGTGTGTTTGTGTTGGGAATTAAACTCAGGGCATGATGAACTCATTGAGCTATATCCTTAGCTTTGGTTCTCTCTCTCTCTCTCTCTCTCTCTCTCTCTCTCTCTCTCTCTCACACACACACACACACACACACACACACACACACACACACACACACGTCCCCAGTGGCTGACAACTAAGAGAATTTCATGAGCACAGTTATGGACCATGTTTACAGTCAAAACATGTCTTGACTTTCTTGTGACCCATGTATAATAAGAATCCCTTTGACCATTTTTTAACTTATATTTTTGTTTTCCCAGCTTATAAACCTATAAAAGAAACTACAAAAACCACCTGAAAAACCTCATTTACTACAGAGAAACATTTTATATTAAAAATATGAATAGCAGCTAGGCGGTGGTGGCGCACACCTGTAATCCCAGCACTCGGGAGGCAGAGGCAGGCGGATCTCTGTGAGTTTGAGGCCAGCCTGGTCTGCAGAGCTGGTCCAGGACAGGCTCCAAAGCTACAGAGGAACCCTGTCTCAAAACACACACACACACACACACACACACACACACACACACACACACACACATATATCACATTTTTATTTAACCCTTAAAGCTTTGAAGCAGAGTGACTTCAAAAGCCACTAAAATCACACACAACACTAGGATTTTGTTTTTATACTTATTTACACTCACATGTGCCTGTGCTCACTTGCCACTCACTTGTCAGAGGACAACTTGAGCAAGTCTGATTTCTCTCTTTTTTTCACCATGGGATCCTGGAATCAAACCCAGGTTGTCAAGGTTACTTATTTCCCTGGGCTATCTCTGTGGATACAAGAGGCGTATGTGTTATTAAACTTGTATTGACTCTTTTTTTTTTGAAATGGGGTCTTAGGCCATCCAGGTTAGCCTCAACTCTATGTACAGTCAAGGAGGACCTCAAACTTCTGCTCCCTTTCCCCCTACCATCCCAAGTGCTGGTGAGTGACTTCATGCTGTGCACATGCTGGGCAAGGGCTCTACCAACTGAGCCATATCCTGTTGGGGTCCACAGAGGTTTCCTAGTGAGATCTGAGCTTGCTTTACCCAGCAGGGCTGCATATGAGGATGGATTGACCATGTGCGTGGTTACCAGGTGTTTGGAAAGGGTCTGCACTTGGCTGTGTTGGTGGAGGTCTTTTGCTCCACTCCTTGGCATTTTTATAAATAGCCCTTGAGAAGAGACTGAAGGGGCCTCCTGAGGCTATCCTGTGTTTCTGTCTGTCTCTCTCCTCTATATTTCTCCCTAAATCTCTTATCCCTCAGTCCTGAAGAGTACCCTAAGGGGAGGAAAGTGGGAGCTGATCTCCCACAATATCCAAAGACTATTTTTTTTATTATTTTATTTTAAAGAACTCAAGAAGGGCAGAAAAAAAATTATTTTTCTTTAACCCTCCTCTCCCTCTTCCTTCTTATATTTTTAAATATTTATTTATTTTTGTCCAATTGTTTGCAACCTTAGGCTGACCTCCATCAATGACCTTGAATATTGTTTTTTTTTGTTGTTTTTTGTTTTTGTTTTGTTTTTTGTCGGAGCTGAGGACCGAACCCAGGGCCTTGCGCTTGCTAGGCAAGCACTCTACCACTGAGCTAAATCCCCAACCCCTGACCTTGAATATTGGAATGATGCCACCTCTCTCTATCTGAACCTGGCATCTTTCTTGACTAAGCAAATGTCCCAGCTTCCATCTTCCCCTAAGATGGTATAATCATCACTACCCTAGGGCAGCTGGGAGGACTGCAAAGATGATGTATGTAAAACTGCTCTTCTGTGTATTGCAAGGTTTAATATAATTACAGACTTAAAAGGAAAAGGCAGAAGGCTTTATAAAGTGTTGATATTGCTGAAGTGCTCTGGCCAAGGTGGAAAAGAAGGAAATGCTATGTGTGGACACGGCCAGCAGGAGCCTGATTATCCAGGCTCAGCTGCTGCAGCTGTGAGCGCTTTACCCTTGCGATTATCTCGCTTCCAGCTCTCTCCACTTACAGCTAAGATAACCAGTTGACAGCTAAGGCAGCTGGGGAAACAGTATCAGGCAAGTGTACCCACCACACTTCAAAAGTTACACAAAATCCCAAGGTTGTTACTGTTTGAGAGAAGGTGGATTTTATGGGCTAAAGAGTTTTTTGTTTATTTAGTAAGTTGCAGCATCTGCCATCCATGTGAGCTGCTGTAATACAGTTAACAAGGTTCAGATTTTATGAGCTAATGATTTTTTTTTTCTTAGCCTAGTGGGGCTAACAATAAGCATCTGGTCCTCCTCAGTGGGTAAGAGGGAGTTTCTAAAACTGCCCTGATTTGAACCTTGAATCTACTACTTTTTCTTTTTTCTTTTCTTTTCTTTTTTTTTTTTGTTGTTGTTGTTGTTTTTCGAGACATGGTTTCTCTGTGTAGCTTTGCGCCTTTCCTGGAACTCACTTGGTAGCCCAGGCTGGCCTCAAACTCACAGAGATCTGCCTGGCTCTGCCTCCCAAGTGCTGGGATTACAGGCGTGAGCCACCACTGCCCGGTAAATCTACTACTTATTAGTTCTCATCTTTAGCAGGTTATTTAACCATGTGAAAATGAGGCCGCTTGGACCAGGGAGGTGGCACAGTGGATAAAGGCACTTTCATGCAAGCCTGATGACCTGAGTTCAATCCCCACAGCTGACGTAAAGATGGAAGGAAAACACTGGACTCCTCTGACTTCCCTCTCTCTCTCTCTCTCTCTCTCTCTCTCTCTCTCTCTCTCTCTCACACACACACACACACACACACACACACACACACACTAGCATACTCATACCCTACCGCTTCCCACGGTATCATATGAACAGACAATAATAAATAACTGAGAGTGGACATGTATTGGTTACTTTTCTGTTGCTGGGACAAGCCCTATGACCAAGGGAATTTACAGAGGTTTTTGTTTGTTTGTTTGTTGGGGGGTGGGTGGGTGGGTGGGGCTTACAGCTCCCAGAGGAATAAGGGTCCATGATGGCAGCATGGAGTCATGACAGACAACAGCGGTCAGGATCAGGGAGCTGACGGCTCACATCTTCAAAGCCGAAGCAGAGGGAGCAAACTGGAAGTAGGGTGAAACCTTAAGCTCTTAAATTCCACCCCTAGTGGCATATCTCTCCCGGCAAGGCTACGTGCACTGCCTAAAGCCCAAACAGTGCCACCGACTGGGAACCAGGTGTTCAAATACTGGACCTAGGGAGGACATTTCTCACTGAAACCACTGCAGCAGATAACACCCAGCTTAGGGTGAGCAAAATAAGCATGTAAAGGACCAGATGTTACCCCAGCGGCCCATAGATAGTAGGAGCTCTATAAATGGTCACTATGATTTACAGGTGAGCAGCTCACACACAAAAGCTGGTCTCTGAGGCCATCAGAGCTGAATGTTGTGCCGAGAGCTTTTCTTAAGTGCTGTGATTCGATTCTCACCATCAGGTGATGGGGGAAAGTGCAACCTAGCATCCCCAATAAGCACTGTCTGCTTACAGGGCTGTGCGCTGGCTAGCTTCTGGAAACTTGGCGTTTTGGAAGGCTTCCTAAGTCACTGACTGATAAGGCCACTCCACCCACTTGCAACACTAAGGTACACTATATCCACAGGCAGCGTGATTCATGAGAGTGCCTGCTTTCTTTCCAAGAGTCTGGAATGCTAGCAGTCATGGCTGGTGGAGCAGGCAGTATGCAGATAGGAAGGACCCGCAGTAAAGCGCTTGGGCTCCGAGTCTCAGTAGGGCTCCCCTGGACAGAGGCTTTGGATATGTGTTACTGCCCTGCGCTGGAGGCAGGAGCCAGTGCCCTGAGACCATACAGGAAACCTGTGCCTCCACTTCTCAGGTCACATGCTCTCTTGCTGATCTTGCCATGTATTCTTGCACGATTGTCTATCTTAGCCATTATATGATGAATCTTTCTAGTGTGACACTGTCCATGTGGGGTGTTCAAAAGCTCTCTGGTCAGGAGAACTCAGAAGGATCAAATTAGAAGCTAACCTCATACATTCATAAATCTGTAGATGGGAAAGTTAAATATGGTTACTCGGTAGACAAAGCGAGGCTCAAAATCCAGGCTGTATATCCTCCACAATGGGGCACATTCTATTATGCCAGAGCCACACCAACTGCCCACATACTGGGCCAGAGAAGCTCCCTCCTCCTCCTGTTTCAGAAGAGGGCATTGAATCCTCAGGAACTGGAGTTTTGTCAGGTTGTGAACCACCACGTGGGTATTGGGAACCCAACCCAGGTCCTCTGCACAAGCAACAAGTACTCTAAACCAGAGCCATTTCTTCGGCCCCTCTTCTTCATCTTCCATAAAGGTTTCATCTAGCTTACGCCGGCCTCAAATTCACTATGTAATCAAGGGCGGCCTTGATACTTTTGAACCTCTTGCTTCTTCTACCTCCTAAATGTTGGGATTACAGACAAGTGCCACCATGCCTAGTTTTTGGGGTGTTGATCATCAGTCTGAGGGTGTCAGTCACACCAGGCAAGCATCTACCAACTGAGCTGTGCCCATAGCTCATAAGAGCTTCTCTCTTAGGCACAGTGCTTATACTTGCTACAGCCTATCTGGGCAACCTTGGCAAAACAGCTTAAAAGGCCTTGAACTTCATAAATGTTTACTATTAAGTTTCTGTACTTACATCAGTGTCCCAGAACTACTACAAAAACTATGGTGTATGTACATATGTATTTTTGAAATCAAGTCTCACTCTGTAGGCCAAGCTAATCAGAAACCTACTATGTAGGTCTAATTGTCATCCAATCTACAACCTTCTTGCTTTGGCATTTCCTCCGCCAGTACTGGTATTTCAGACATGTGCTAAGCCTCTATGGGTTTAATCAGAATACATACAATCATATGAGTGAAATACATACATATAAGCTACCTAGTATATTACAAAATATTTAGCCCAGGTGTATAGTAAACATAAATGCATTAGAAAGTAAGAAAGAGCTGGGCCTGGTGGTACAGGCCTGTAATCACAGCCTCTTGGGAGGCTGACTCAAGAGGATTGCAAATTCAAGGCCTACCTGCACTATTAAGAGTTCAAGGTCAGCCAAAGTAACCTGGTAAGACCCTGTGTCAAAAATGAAAAGTAGGGCTGAAAACTCAGGTGTGGTAGTGCACTCCTACAATCCCAGCACCCAGGAGGCTGAAGTGGAAGGATACAAGTGAGTTTGAGGCCAGCCTGGGCTATAAGGTGACTTTGGACCAGTGTGACAAATAGATTAAGATTCTTCAAAGGGTATGTGCACAAGCTGCAGGTGCACAGCTCAACACACACACACACACACACACACACACACACACACACACACACACACGATTGTATCTATACCTTAGTGGTAGAGCATTTACCTCCTATGTGTGGGGACTTGAGTTAAAAACAAAAAGAACAAATGAACTAGAAAAGTATGAACATATGTTCATCATATAGGCATTTGTAATTATGTATATATGCCTACACAGACACATGCAGGTCCATAAATATGAATGCCAGCTAATTACTCATCTAACAAGTCTTGCCTTAACAAGAGCATCACTTACCATTCATAGGCAAAGTTAAGTTCTTCCCTAGAGGGCCTGATGCTCACACTGACTAGTTTCAACCTAGGGAACCACTTTCATTCAGTCAAAGCATAAGGGGTAATTTGCTTTAACCTCTGAAATTATTATTGGCTAGACATTTCATTTTCCTACTTCTGAGTCAGTGATCTAGCAGTAAAATCTGTCGGCAAATGAGTTTACTTTCCAGATTCTACATACAGAATCTGTAGTCCTCCTACAGCTGGGGGGTCCTGCTCCCACACTCAGATTCTCTATTAATAATGCCTTGATTTTATCTGCGATGGCTCACCTGTATGGCATGGAGGCTACAGCATTATAAAACCACACTGTAATTGAGGTATAATTACTCATCCCTTGGAAATTACTTGTAAAAAACTCATAGCATCTGGTATCTTCTCTCCTGTACAGAATGAGTCAGAGACTGTAGGGTAGGAAACTGGTTTTCTCATAGAACTTGCTATCATCTGGCTTTTTCTTCCTGGAGAAAAATGATGGTAGATTCAACCCCAAAACTGTCTTGACTCTACCTGACTCCAAGTTCACACTTACTAGCAGTAATGCCCACTTGATGACTGCCACCTGAGCGGCTTCCAACCCAACTGTTTAATATAGTCATATCTTTATTTCTTGAACCCTAAAATGGAGATAAGACTAGCTGCCTTTTAGTTACCAATTCTGCATTGTACTCTTACAGCTTTGTTAAGATGGTAGATAGCGTATCAAATGCAGTAAAAATGTAAATCTTATTAGATTTAAGAGTTTCAACTAAATTCCTAAGAATACAATGATCAAGGGCTGGAGGACTGCCTCAGGTTCAACTCCCAGAACCCATCCCAAGGCTCAAAACCATCCAGTTCCAGAGGATGTGATGTCTTCTTCTGGCCTCTGTGGGTACCAGGCTTGCATGTGGGGCATATACATATATGCAGGCAAAGAACTCACACACATAAAGTATCCTCTGCTGTTTATGGATTCTTCTAGTTCCACTATATAGTCTATAGTCACAGGACTATCAGCTGCATACAGCAAGGGAACAGCCTGCAACTCCCATCTTCATTGAACTTAGTTTATCCATGGACATAGAAGGTCCTCAACAGTCAGGTGTGAGTTTAGCATGGTAGTAGTGGACATGATGGAATGCCCTGGAATACATTGGAATCCAAAGGAGCCAACGCCTCCACATTGGTGGCTTTCCAAATACTTGACCCCAGCACACAGTAACAACTAATTTTTAGATACATGACCGTATCTCACTATGTATGCCTCTCTGTAGGTACATATACTATATGAACATCAGTATTTATATCATTTGTATTATAAATAAGAGCTTTGCAAAATAACACTTGTCTACTACATAATTGTGCCTTGTTCTTTTCTACTGTAGTTGGGCTTAGTACCTTTCACGTTTTAATGTTGAAATTGATATGTAGCCAAGGATGACCTTGAACTCCTTATCTTCCAACCTCTACCTCCCAATGCTGAGATTACAGACATATGCCATCATGCTCAGCATCTTAGGTACATTCTAATCTCATGGGGATCTTGGTGAAATATAGAAGAGGTTCAGCAGAACATGGATAGGGCAAGAGTTTCTGCATTTCTATCATGTTCCCAGGTAAAGGTCCACAGAAGGCACAATGTGGGGTAAAAACGAACATGTGTATGAATTATTTGTAATGCTGGAAGTGGCTTTTGAAAATTATGGCACAGGGCCAGGGAGATGGTTCATTGGGTAAAGGTGCTTGTTGCCAATCCAGATAACCCGAGTGGAATTCTGGGAACCATGGTGGAAGGAGAAAACAGGTTCTGGCAAGTTGTCCTCTGATACCCACACATGTGTAATGGTAGGCGTGCATTTCATGACCCACTACAGGGATGCATTCTAGAGTTAGGAAAGCATTGCTCATTATTTCTCAAGTTTCATATTCTTAGGACAGAAATTCTCAGCTTGGAAGGTAGGAGCTCATGGCCTCTACTCTACTGTTTCTTTGGATTTGGGCTAAAATGACCACATGCTTCCGACTTTCTCCTCCTTGTCCCAAGCTCACACCTTGCAGGGAAATGAACTGAGTGGGCTGTTACGAAGAGCAGGACCATTAGATGAGAGCTCTGTGATTCCTCTTGTTTATGTCTACATTTGCCCAATGAGGCCATCCTCATAAGAGAAAGTAATTGGCTGAACCTGGTGGAGTTCAGCAACAGTCAGCCTTTGTGTAAATGAATCTTCCAGTCCTGTAGCCCTGCCTAACAGTGTGGCCACAGCTTCAGGTGAGACTCCCATGAGAACCACCCAGCCAAGCCTCACCCTAATTCCTGGTCCACAGAAACTGTCATTTGGTATGCTATCTGTTAAACTTGAAAGTTACTTGTTATGCAGTAAAGATAATACAATTCTTCACCAGAGGTTATACTGCATCATTACAATTTATCCCACAGGAAGAAAATGCGCACAAAGCCCTTTTGAAAGCATTCTCTCTTCACCACTCAGCTTGTATCACAGTTCATTCTCCCATCCCAAACACTACTTCCCTAAGGTCATGGACAGTAGAGCTGACAAAGAAAACTATTCATTCCGTTTGTGAATTATTTTCATGCTTATTTTTGAGAGACGATTTTGTGTAGCTCGAGCTGGCTTTGAACTTGCTATGTAGTCAAGAATGACCCTGAACGTCCAATCTTCAAAGTGACTATCTGACTGTGAGGGCCAGTTGTATATAGAACTGTGATGTGATATCATATCTAAGCAGAGCTTTGGAAGCTCCATAAGAATCTGCCTTCCTGGGCTGGAGAGATAGCTCAGCCACTAAGAGCCTTGTCTGCTCTTCCAGAGGACCCAGGTTCAACTACCTGCATCCAGACGGCAATTACGACCCCATCTGTCCCTCCAGTCCCAAGGTGATCTGACACCCTCTTCTGGCCTCTGTGGGCACCAGGCACTGATGTGGTGCAGACGCACATGTAGGCAAAACACCCACAGACATCAAATTAAAAAGACTTGGCCTCTCCTCTGTCGTGTCTGCTGAAACAACTGCAAGGTAACATATCCCTTTACACTGATCTCACAGTGATCGGGCAAGGCAAGGAACAGACTTGAACTTGACTCTCAACATAGAGGGAAGTGACACTGTCCAGAGGCACAGCTGGCTTACGGACCCGGGAATGAGTGCATGTTGTTCCAAACCACAGGTGATGGGATCATTTGTCACTGCAGCAAGCGCTGACTGATACACTCACCATGCTGTATGATGCCATGCTCCATAAGCCTCTGGCACAGCTGCTCTCCCTCTTTCCTGGTGGTGGCCTCACCTTCCTGAACCAACCAGTCTAGGAATTCAGAAGCCATGAAGGTTCTCTCATACTTCACCCCTTCCTCTTCTCTGGGCTGGAGGAGTGTAGTTTCTGGACTCATCAGTCTGGGAGGAAAAAAAAAACAAGGAAAAGAAAAGCTAATATAAATAGAAGGAAAATAGCTCATCTGAAATCGGACAACACAGGCTTCCAGGAAGTATATCGGAGGCTTCCGGGAAGTACCACACAAGAGCTGTCAGACAGACAGATGTAGCTATCATATGCGGCTACGAATGTCAATTCCAAGAGACGATCTGTGTCAGAAAAGGAACAAGATGCCTTTTCTCCTGGTATTTAAACAAAAACTAGAAACACAAACTGCCCGTCTAACATTCATAGGCTGCATTCCAGTTAGCCACCTTGAAAGGCAGTGGCAGTGCTGGGGTCTGGCTCAGCTCAGTGTTTACTGTGCCCTGAGCTTGGTTCCCAGCACCCAGCTACACTCACACCCCCAAGGGAATAAAGAAAGAAGGGAAGTGAACCAGGCTTTTTTATTGGAGGGGTGGGTGTCACCAACCAGCTCCCAAATCATGACACAGAGACTTAATATTAGTTACGAATGCTCGGCCTTATCTTAGCTCTTGTTTTAATCTGTTTCTCTTCCATCTACATTTTGCCTCGGGGCTTTTTTGCTTTCTTTCATTCTGGATGCCCTACTTTCCTGCTTCTTCCATGTCTGGCTGGTGGCTGCCTGACTTCTGGCCCCAGGCATCCCACTTCCTTTCTTCCTCCCTCTCTCTTCTCCCCTGTTCCTAGACTCCTCCTACTACTTATTCTCTCTACCCGCTAGCCCTGCCTATCCCTCTCCTGCCTAGCTAGTGGCCCTTTAGCTTTTTATTAAACCAATCAGGTGCCTTAGGCAGGCAAGGTGAAACAATAACACATCTTTACAAACAAATGCAGCATCGACAAAAGCAACCTTGACAAAACAAAACAAATGCAGCATAAAGAAATAGAACACACATATAAAGAAAGAATGGGTTAGTCAGGGCTTTTACCATGCATTGGCCTATCTTTCTAACTTGGCTCACAACATCTCTCCAATTCCACGGCCTAGACCACCATGTTAAAATAATTTCGGAGTGACTGCATGTGTCCCCACCTCCAATTTACGTGTCTGTAAAGTGATGGCACCTGGAGTTGGGGACTTTGGGCAAAAATAGCTTTTGAGACTGAAGCCCTTATGATGAGATTAGAAGAGACGTGACAGAGTCAGTATGATGGCTCAGAAAGCAAAGGCGCTGTGTGGTGGTTTGAAAAATGGCCCCCGAAAGGAGTGGCACTATTAGGAGGTGTGGCATTGTTGGAAGTGTGTCACTGTGGGGGCGGGCCTTGAGGTCTCTTTTGTTCAAGCTTCCCTCAGTGTGACAGTCAGCTGACTTCCTGTTACCTGCAAGATGTAGGACTCTCAGCTCCAGCACCACATCTGCCTGCACACTGCCATGCTACCTGACCTGATGATAATGGACTAAACCTCTGAAACTGTAAGCAAACCACCCAATTAAATGTTTTCCTTATGAGAATTGCTGTGGTCATGGTGTCTCTTCACAGCAACAGAACCCTAACTAAGACACCATGTAATGCAATGACCTTGCTTCCCAGAATA
This sequence comes from Onychomys torridus, assembly GCF_903995425.1. Classification (NCBI taxonomy): domain Eukaryota; kingdom Metazoa; phylum Chordata; class Mammalia; order Rodentia; family Cricetidae; genus Onychomys; species Onychomys torridus. Next base: position 21,318,826 of record NC_050458.1, on the reverse strand, counting down.
AAGAATCCATTCAGTATAACACTGGAACAGTGTTATATACAGTGACCATCTATAGACAATGATGCAGTTCCCTGCATCTTCATGGAGAAGCTGAGTCTGTTCTAACATCCTCTGAAACTGTGACTAGCCTCATGACAACAGGATGAAGCAAAGTGACATATAATTGTAACAGGAGGCTTCCAAACAAATGTCAGCCTTTACCTGGGGGTGCCACCCAGAAATGACCCTGGAAGAAGTAGGTGTAGGCTCCTAGGAAGCAAGGCAATAGCCAGGGCCAACTCTCAGAAGCATGACGGAAGCCATCTGGGACCTGCCAGCCCACCAGAAACCCTCTGTCTGACCCACCAGCAACCACACAAAGGAGCCCAAGAGAAACCAGCAGAGCGACTCCAATGTGACACATAGAACTGGAAGAAACAGGACATCAGGGCTGTTTGAACTACTAGTAGTTTTTGGATAAATGACCAATGAAACACACTGATATAAATGGAGAATGAAAAAAAAATGTGTGATATACTGCGCATCTCTGAACACTTGAAATAGCATTGCCAAGACCTAGAAACAAAATTACATCAGAGAAACCCCTGAAGAGCAGAGCTGGGAGCCTGTGTTGGTGATGAGAATCCAGCAGGGATGGCAGAAGGACGCACACACAGGACCAGTAAGGACCACCACCCTTCCTCCACTTCTGTAGATACTCACGTTATTGTGAATGAAAATAGAAGAAGAAACACCAGTCTCTCAAGTTTTCCTATTTTATATGTTACTTCCTGTGAGAATTCTCAGATCTATATAAATCTGGACACTGTATTTCTTCTAGAACCACCAAGAAATCATCTGTTTACTTGAAAGTGAACATTTAGAGGTCATGGGCCCCATATGAGCTGTTTACAGGTGTTTCCTAACATAACCTGTTTAACCCCCACCCCCCGCCAAAAAAAAATTGCTGATGAATAAATTAAGCTACACAGCATTAAACGACACCCTCACAAAGCTAGGTGTGGTGGCGTATGCCTTTTATCCCTAATGCTCAGGAGGCTAAGATGAAAGGTTCTCTCATCCATGACCAGCCTGGGCAACACAGTGAGACTCTCTCTACCTTAAAAAAAAAAAAAATGCTCTTTAAATAAATAAATAAGTAAAACCCTCTCCACAAGTTGATGATTTGCTGGGTAAAGGTGCTTCCCCTCCTAGCCTGAAGCTCTGAGTTCTGTCCCATGGAAGGATTGAACCTATTGCTGAAAATTATCCTCTAAATATCATAGCATGCACACATGTACACACAAAATAGATGAATAAATAAGTAATGTCATTAGAATGATTTTTTTTAAATTCTCTTTCTAGCGCAGGCTCTTAGCCTTCAGCTCTGTTTCGGCTTCTTCCTGCACGGCCACTTTCCTCTTAGGGTGTCAAGAGGACAAGCGGACAGGGTTACTCCATGCTGCTTCTTGTAACCAGAAATACAACCTGCCCTGTCCTTTAGAATTCCTGCTAAGCAGCTGGTGGCCTCTGGACAAGAGGCTGGCGAGCTCCTCCTGCCATTGAAAACCCCCAGAGTCCTCAGCTCATCTCCACTCATTTCCCTTACAATCCAGGAAAGTCCTCATCCCGGTTCCTCTTTTTAAGACCAAGTCTTAGTATTTAGATGAAGTCTCCGTGTTAAGGCATGAGTTTGACTGACTACTTGTTCTGTTCTGGTATATAAAAATAAAATTGGCTCTGCAGTTAAGAGCACTGGCTGCTCTTCCAGAGGACCCAGGCTCAATTCCCAGCACTTACATGGTTGTTTATGGCCATCTATGACACCAGTCTCAGGGGATTTGACATCCTCTTCTGACATCCATAAGCATCAGACACTCACTTGATACACAGACATACACGTAGGCAAAACATTCAAACATTGAGTATGATAATATATTTTTTTTCGAGACAGGGTTTCTCTGTGTAGCTTTGCGCCTTTCCTGGAACTCGCTTTGTAGACCAGGCTAGCCTCGAACTCACAGAGATCCTCCTGGCTCTGCCTCCCGAGTGCTGGGATTAAAGGCATGCACCACCACCGCCCGGCGATAATAATTTTTTTAAAAGAAGAAAAAAATTTACACTCAAACTTGGTGGCTTGAAACAACCACCATTTAACTATCTCTTAAGTATTCTGCAGGTTGGCTGGGATTTAATTTGGCAATACCTCTGTGGCTCTAGGAAGGAGGCCACTCACATAATTGTGTGAAGGGGTGGCCAGAGCTGGATATTCAACCCTGCACTAACTACATCTTGATACAGCCCCTGTCCTGGAAGGCAACCCGAGCTCCACACAAGGCAATACCGGGCTCCAGGAAGCAGAAGCAGCTGCTGCCTGGATGCTGACTCCACCTCTTCCTTCTCCTCCCTTCACTCCACTTCTGGCTTTATTCTGCTGTAACTCATACATCATATGATGACTCACTGAGCTGGTACAATTCAGTGGTTTTCACTATGCAGCAACCCACACAATCCATGTGAGAGCATTTTCATTCCCCAATTTAAAAACAAACAAACAAACAAACAAAAACCCCACAGCTATTAACAGACTATATAGCCCAGGCTGGTCCAGCTCTCTGCATGCCCCTGCCTCTGCCTCCCAAATGCTGTAAGTATAGGTATGCACCACCATACCTGTTTTTCTGTTTTAATATTATATGGTTTTTGTTCATCCCAGCTTTAGAAGCAATAGGTTATACATACATACAGCATAGCCTATACTCTTTAGGTTTGTGTAAGTATACCGCATAATGTTCACACAACAACAAACTCACCAAATAACAGATTTCTCTAATTATGTCATTAAGCAATACATGAGTGTACAAGGGTTTTGTGTGTGTACATTTCAATTTTTTCTTCATTATATACCCAAAAATGGAATTGCTCAGCCATATGGCAACTGTTCAGCCTTTTGAGAGACTACCAGACCTTCCCAAATTTTCCACATTCTAGCCAGAAAATCATTATCATCTGTTCCCTTTCATTATAATCATCCCATGGGTGTGATGTTGTATCACATTGAGGTTTTGATTGGTATGACCCTGATAACTAATGACTTTGATCATTTTTCATGCATCTATTGTCCATTTTCCATATCTCCTTTGGGGAAAAAATGGCTTATAGGTCCTCTGCTTATTTTGTCATTGATACAGTCTCTTAAAGCCAAGGATGATCTTAAACTCCTAATCCTCCTGCCTCTACCACTCAAATGTTGAGGTTACAGACCTGTACCACTATACCTGGCTGGCTATGACTCTTTATTATTGAGTTTTATGAATTCTTTACATGGTCTGAAGGTGAAAGTCTTACTAGAAATACAGTGTTTAAATATTTTTCTCCTACTGTGATTTATCAGTTCCCATCTTTTATAGCACTGATCATAGCAAAGGTATTTAATTCCATCTATCTCTCTTACTTTGTTGATTTTGCCTTTACCTTGCCCAAGCACAAGAGGTTTTTGGGGTTTTTCCCCCCATTTCTTGTTCTCTTTTCTTATATTTAGTTCAATGACACAGTTTGACTCAGTTACATAAGGTGTGAGGTAAGGCGCCAATTTCATTCTTGCATGTGGCTATCCAGCTGTCTCTGTACCAGGAGAGTATTTTCTCCCTGTTGTATCTTGGCATTGCTGTCAAATGCCAATCAACCATGACAGCCTTACTGCCTATGCTCGAAGGTCAGAGAATATCATCAGGGAGAGGCAACATACGTGCCATCTCTTTAGAGAACCACAAACCTGCCAAGACGGAATGTCAGAAATGCTTGGGGTGATCGTCAGGGAATAAATGCAGTTGGCGTATTGTAGTCTCCAAATGGTACTTGAAATAACTGTAGCTCATCACAGTTCTGTGTTATCTCTATCCCCATCTATGTACTCAGCCAGCACTTGCATTGTCTCTATTTACTTATCTACACGGTACTTTTTTTTTTAAAGTATGAGGTCTCAGATCAGAGAAGTACTTGTATGCTCACTTGGCTGTTTGACTAATTCTCCACATGTAAAGTGGGAAGAGTCATGGTGTCTAGAGTCAGAAAATGGCTCCGTTACTAGGCAAGCCTGATGCCCTGAGTTTGATTCCTGGGACCCACATGGGAGAAGTGAAAACTGACTCCCCCCAACGGTCCTCTCATCTCCACATGTACCCCATGGCACATGTGCACACACCACACAGAAAAATGTAAGGATCTAAATATATCAAATACAGACAAAATATAATAATTTAAAACATAATTGTGCCTAGTTGGGAACTTTTTGCATAGTTTAAATATGATAATGCAGACAGATAGTGCCTGGTCAGACTCAGTGGCTGATGCCTGTGATCTCAATATTCAAAAGGAGACTGAGACAGGAGGATTACTGTAAGTTTGAGACTAGTTGGAGCTACAAGTAAGTTCCAGGCTGGTGTGGGCTATAGTATAATATCCTATAACGACCCCACGCCTCAAAAAAAAAAAAAAAATCACTGTGCCTAGTATATCAGAAACCTGTACTACAAACCTGTAAAACAAATTTAATCCTGTGGATGATGGTGACTGTGTTAAAAGTTTTATGGGTCTATGATGGGGTGGGGATGGATTCAAACCCCACTTTGCATCAAAATGAAGATTCTTTATATAATTCCATTAACAAGGGCATTAATTCCATTTTTAGTTAGTAATCCAAAGTACGGCTATTGCCCTAGAACATCTTCCCTTTTATGAAGCAAATTGATCTTTAGTAAAGCTATTCATATGCTGCACCATAATAATGGCATAAAGCCATACAGTTCATCGACACAGTTACACATGGCTGAGCCTCGACTACTGCCAACACTCAGCAGATTCTGCTCATGCTTCTGAGCTCATTTCCACCTCTTCTGATGTGTACCCGAGTCAGAGTTCCCAGATTCATGTGAACCCAGAGGAAAGACCATACAATAGAAGGAACTACCCCATTCCGGTGCCAAAATAGGAATAGAAATGAGCTGATACCGATCTCCTTGCATGTTGAAAAAAATTCAAAAGGGTCAGGCAAACCTTGTGTCATGTGGGAATATATGAGAATTGTGTGAAGGGCCAAAAGTTGGGGCAAGTAAGACATGGTAGTGAATACTTCCAGCACTCAGGAGGATAGAGGCAGGAGAATCAAGAATTCCAGCCCATTTCCTGCTACATAAAGAGTCAGATGCCAAGCCAGGTATAGGGGTGCACATCTTTAATCCTGGCACTTGAGAGGTAGAGGCAGATGAATCTTTGTGAGTTCAAAACCAGCCTGGGATACAGAGCATGACCTCCCAATGCTGGGGCAGGAGGACCATGGGTGAGGCCAGCTGGGGTTACATAGCAAGCCTGGGCCATAAAGTAAGACATGGCCTCAAAAGGGGGACATATTTAAAAAAATAAAATGAAGTCATGTTAATATGAGGATCGATCATCCTATATACATCACAACTGTGACTGAAAATTAAATATATGTTCACTAAGATATTAATAGTTACCTCTGGTGGTAGGCTGGTAATGATTTCTTTTTATCCTGACATAGTTCTCCATAACTCAAATTCCTCCCCAAGTCACTTGCCCTACACTTTTGACCAAAGAAAGTTTTAATCAATCAAGAAGTCAAAATACAGTTAGGCTTATGGTTAACCAGATGCTTGGCTACTGAAAAAAAAATGCTTCTATTACTGTCCTGCATAATAAACTAGTTTATTTAAATGATAGTTCATTAATTTTTTATTTTTTTTGAGCTGAGGACTGAACCCAGGACCTTGCGCTTGCTAGGCAAGTGCTCTACCACTGAGCTAAATTCCCAGCCCTAGTTCATTAATTTTATCATATATAAACTAGTTTATAATAAACTAGGCATAAATTATATACATGTGTTTTGAATGCACGATTCTGACTGACTTGTTTAATTAGTAAGATAGTATTGATTAGGGATAAATGCTTACATGAGGATTGGAAGTTTTAAGTACTCTGTTAACTTCAAGAACATGGATTTATGTACTTACGTATGCATATCTATTGCTATATTGTTCATAGTTAGATTGTGAACTAGTAAACTGACGACTATTCATTAATATTTATGAGTGTAAACACTGCACACTGGGAAAAGTGAGAGAATGGGGGAAGACAACACTGGACAATGACAATAAATGTCCTCTGCCCCATCATCGCCCCCATGTACGACATGAAACAAAGTATATTCACTCTCCCCTATATACCACAATCCCTCTGTTCTTAACAGCTTTTTTTCCTCCTTCCTCTTCTGGAGGCATCTAAACTATTCCTCACAAGTAGGGCTCAAGCCAAGCATGACAACTCACATTTGTAATCTCAGCATTCAAGACTGAAGCAGAATGACTTTCATGAGTTTGAGACCAGCTGAGGGTATCTGATGAGTTCTGGCTTGCGCAGCCTGGACTACGTCGTGAAAATCTCCCTCAAAACACCAGGAGAGTGGCTGGCCCCATGATTCGGGATGTTTACTGCACAAAGGAACCTGGCTTTGGAGAAAAGGAGAGCTGAGAGCTAGGCCCAGTGGCTCATGCCCAGTGCTTCATGGAGATGAGGGCCGCTCTAGCCAGAAGGAAGGGGCAGAGGAGTGGAGGGAGGTCTCACATCAAGCACAGAACTACAATCTTGTTTTCCACCATTAGTGAAGTCCTCAAGTCTCCACCGAAGTATCTAAACTAAGCTGCAACCTACATAACCCTTTAACTCCTTCTCCCTAAACAAAATTAAAACAACAAAAAAAAATAACTTTCAAAGACTGAACTTAAAGTCGTGTTTTTTTTCTTCTATATTTATTGTGTATGTGTGTGGACCCCATCACACACACACACACACACACACACACACACACACACACACACACGCACACGCGCACACACACACACACAAAAGTGTGCAGGATATCACTTTGTAACCCAAGCTGTCTTGGAATTACATGTATCCTGGGTGTGGTGGTTTATAGGTAAAGCCCACATAGACTTGTTTGAATGCTTGGCCCATAAGGAGTGGCACTATTTAAGGAAGTGTGGCCTTGTGGGAGTAGGTATGTCCTTCTCGGAGGAAGTGTGTCACTTTGAGGGTCACATATGTTCAAGCTAGGCCTAGTAGGAGTCTTCACTTCTGCTGCCTGAGGATCAAGATGTAGAACTCTCAGCTACCTCTCCAGTGCCATGTCTGCCTGTACACCACCATGCTCCCTGCCATGAGGATAATGGACTAAACCTCTGAAACTGTAAGCCAGCCCCAATTAAATGTTTTCCTTTATAAAAATTGTATGGTCCTGGTATCTCTTCATAGCAATAGAAACCTAGACTAAGACACTGGGCTAGACTTGAAATTTGGCCATACTCCTGTTTCAGATGCCCAAGTACTTAGATTATAGATGTCAATCACTACACAGAGCTCAACTTTTGCTTTGTTTTGTTTTGTTTTTTGTTTTGTTTTGTTTTGTTTTTCGAGACAGGATTTCTCTGTGTAGTCCTGGCTGTCCTCAAATTCAGAGATTTACCTACCCCTGCCTCCCTAAGTGCTGAAATTAAAGGCTTGCATTACCACACCCAGCTTGAGCTCAACTTTTAATATTCCTTTTTTCTTTTTTGCAGTAACAATACAAAAAGTATTGAACCTAAGATCTCATGCTTGCTAGGAAAATGCCCCAACTCTGAGCTACAGTCTCAACTGCACCCCCTTTTCTTCAGAAGCAGAGTTGGGGATCACTGAGGGGTGATTATAACATTTAAGCATGGTATTTAATAGAAGGACACTCATGAGAAGGACTGTACAAATGCAAGGCATGGGTGCAGCTTCTCAAGACAATGTAGTCTAGCCCCTGCCTTAAGATAGGGTCTGGGGGGGGGGGTTGGTTAGCTCAGTGGTAGAGAGCTTGCCTAGCAAGTGCAAGGCCCTGGGTTCAGTCCTCAGCTCTGTCAAAAAAAAAAAAAAAAAAAGGTAGGGTCTCATGTAATTCAGGCTGATCTCAAACTCTCCAGTGTAGTGGAGCTAGCATCAATTCCCTAGTCCTCCTGTGTCCATTTCTCAGCTGAGGAAGTACAGGCTTGTGATATCATATGCTTCTTTTTTTCCCTTTCTTTCTTTCTCTGCTTTTAACACAGTCTGGCTAAATAGCCCAGGGTAGCCTTGAACTCAGGAGAGCCTCAAACTCCTTACATTGAGTCTCCTGCTCCAACCTCTTGACTGCTATGATTATAGATAGGCATAAGCCATCACACCCGGTTCAATATTTAGTCTAAGTCTATCTATCTATCCATCCATCTATCTATCTATCTATCTATCTATCTATCTATCTATCTATCTGTAATTTATCTATCAACCACCTATCTATATCTATCTCTCTCCAGGCCCCAGCCCTTCCTTCTTATGTTAACTTCCCAGTGCTCAGCCGGGGAGCGGTCCTTAGCATTGTTCTGGGGAGTGAATGAACGTGTGGGAAAACGTTCTCTTCTTTGAGATAATAATGAAAGTTGGGAAACAGAGGAAGAGAGAGGAGATGTTCTTCAAGTTTATTGATATGGATACTGCAGGCTGAGAGCAGAAAGCAAGCGTATCTCTATCTATCTCTGTCTGTCTATCTATCTATCTATCTATCTATCTATCTATCTATCTATCTATCTAACTATCATCTATCATCTATTTCTACAGAACTGGCATTTGAACCCAGGGCTTTGTACATGCTAGGCAAACTCTTGAGAGTCGTTGTCCACATTTTTTTTTTTTTTTGAGACAGGGTCTCTCATTGGTCTGAAACTAAGTTAGCTGGCTAGTGAGCTGCCAACATCCTCTAACTTCTACCCCCATGCACTGAAATTACAAGTGTGCCATCATACCTGGGTTGTTGTATTTTTTTATCATGGGGGCTTCTGGGGGGTTGAATTGACTAAGCTCTCTCTAGACTACCCACTTAGCTCTTTATTTTACATGGAGTCTCTCTGCATTAGTCAGGTTGGCCTTCAACTTGCTGGAATCAGAGGCCTACACATCCTGGACAGGTATAATACATGATTTTTACCCCTCCAACCAAACGAGAAACTCCTAAAGACAGAACACCATGGTGTCCTAAACGTTTCTATTTCTTAGAAAACTAAATTGAGAGGAGGTAAACATTAGATGTTTAATAAATATTTCCTACCCAGCTGAGGGAAAGCTAAGCAAGTATCACTGGCAACAGTCATGGGACGTGACTTCTCTCTGAAGGATAATGGCCCTTCCTCTTTGCTTGCTATTTTGAATTAGATGGAAGCAAAGAGAACACTAATATTCTGAAAGCTAAGCTGTAATTTTCACATTCCCCAGGGTTTTTAGTGTTCTCTGAAGAGTCATTTTCAGAACCTGTGTGCATCTGAAAAAGAAGCCACTATGGATTTTAAGCTACAACCATTCTAAAAAGGTTTCATTCAGCTACTGCCGTCTAGCCAAACACTGCACAAGAGCAATGGAGACCAGGTGTGGCTGCCCTCAGCTCACAACACCACAAGCCTCGCAGCCTGTCCCAACAACTGATTCATTAGAAAAACAAAATTATTATTTATTGTGCGCATTTTCATAAGTATCAGACAACAGAAGTATTAGCTGTGTTATAGAAATGATATGCCTTCTCACTGAGAAATCATGAGAGATTTAGAGATTAATGAAGGAAAGACTTGTGTGTGTGTGTGTGTGTGTGTGTGTGTGTGTGTGTGCGCGCGAGTGCGCCCAAGAGTAGTACACTGATGTTTTGCCTACTTTTATGACTGTGTGAGGGTGTTGGAAGTGGAGTTACAGACAGTTGTGAGCTGCCATGTGGTTGCTGGGTCTTGAACCCAGGTTCTCTGGAAAAGCAACCAGTGCTCTTAACCAATGAGCTATCTCTCCAACCCCAAGGAAAGACTTTAATAGTACTTGTTCCAGTAAGGCTGATCACCAAGGGACAGCCCCCTCACATAGAACATTTTACCGCCTTATCTAGACCTTAGGCTTAGGCATTCCACATAAGCTCTCATCCTGAAATTTCTTATAGGTCCTAGCCACAGGTTACACCTTGAACAATTTAAAAAGAGACACCAGATTGCAAGTCTGGTCACTTGGGCAGACGGGAGATTCATACAGTAGAGATATTGCCAGAATTCTTTGTTTGTTTCTCTTTTTTTTTTTTTTTTTTGGTGGTTTTTCAAGACTGGGTTTCTCTGTAGCTTTGGAGGCTGTCCTGGAACTCGCTTTGTAGACCAGGCTGGCCTCGAACTCACAGAGATCCACCTGCCTCTGCCTCCCAAGTGCTGGGATTACAGGCATGCGCCACCACCACCTGGCTTCAGAATTATTTAAGTATACCAACATTGTTTTCCAATAGTTCTTTCACCAGTCATCTTGCCTACCTGGCAGAATTAAGATTTTCCTAATAAGAGCACAGGAGGCTTAATGCCAAGACTGGGACTTGATGGCTATAACTTTGAGCTGCACCTTTGAACAGCCCCTCAGAGGCATATTCTTTGATATGGGGATGGACCTAATGGCCAGTTGTAAATCAGGGTTGTTTCCCTTTCTTACAGGAATAAAGCCTAAATGAAGGTCAATCTTGGTGAATAAATATCAGCAGAAACTTTCTCAGCAACCCTAAACTCCAATTATAGTGCAGAATTTTCTTTCTCACAGTTTCTAACATATCTGGTTAGTATACTTCTTACCTTTCAATCATATTAGAGACCTCACTCTTTTATTACACTCTGCTTTATAGAACTTAATATTTCCTCAGCAACTTTATCAGTAAATCCTTCACAGGCTCAGTTTGACAACTTCAGGTTCTCCCACATCAGTGGGCCATGAAATCCCAGCATTCGGGAGGCTGTGGATGTAGCTCTGTTGATAGAGTGATTACTTACTATGCACTGAGTAAGCCCTGAGTTCAGAGCTTTATTTGCACCACACCAGCCAGATGTGGTGGTGCACACCTTAGAATCTTAGCACTCAGGAAGCTGAGGCAGGAAGGCTCAAGGCCAGCCTTGGCTACGTAGTGAGTACTAGGCATCTAGGGCCACACAGCAAGGCTTATCTCAACAGACAACTGCAAGGAGTGACAAAGGCTGGTACTGCTGTGATAGAGAGAGAGAGAGAGAGAGAGAGAGAGAGAGAGAGAGAGAGAGAGAGGGAGGGAGGGAGGAAGGAAGGAAGGAAGGAAGGAAGGAAGGAAGGAAGGAAGGAAGAAAGAAAGAAAGAAAGAAAGAAAGAAAGAAAGAGAAAACTGTATCTGATGACAAGCAGGAGCCCCTTTCAGGTGAACCATCAATGTGGCTACAGGATGTATGGCTCTGTGTGTTCATGGAAGCACTATAAAGCAGAGGAGAAATGGCCCCTGCTCTTTTTACAGTAGGTCGACCTGGGGATGACACGCATGATGACACCCTTGTCTATCATGTGTGAGGTCCTCAGTTTAATCTATGGAACCACAAAACAAACCAGGTCACATAATGTACTATTCTAACTTATAAGCACTCCCTTAAGATAGATTTTTGTTAGTTAGTTAGTTTTGAGGTAGGGTTTTATTGTGTGGCTCAGGCTACACTAGAACTCATTATGTCACCAAGACTAGCTTTAAATTCAAGGAAACCCACCTGTTCGAGACTGACTCCTGAGTGAAGTTCTTAGGACATATAGATTTGAAAATCAAGAGTTCAAGGCCAGCGTTGGCTGCATAAGAAAATTGAGGCCAGCCAGGGCTACATGAGACCATGTCTCAAATTTTGAAAAAGGGGGTTGGGGATTTAGCTCAGTGGTAGAACGCTCGCTTAGCAATCGCAAGGCCTTGGGTTCGATCCTCAGCTCAAAAAAAAAAATTTTTTTTTTTGAAAAAAGAACAAAATGAGTTTCCCTGGGAGATAGTGAGACAGCCCAGAGGATCAAGGAACAAGACACATATGGGCTGGGTCAGGGAGGGATTGGATGTGGGAGAACGGGAGATAAGCATAGGCAATATGCACATCTAGAGGTGAGGGACAGTCATAGAAAAATCGGAACCCACTCATGAGGGATGGCAGCACAGAGATGCTAGTGTGCACTGGCGATCAGTCATGTGGACATTTCCCGTTCTAGGGGTCTTGTTCCTATTCAGCAAGTGCACAGGCCCTTCCCCACACTCTGGCAGGTCCTGCTCACTGGGAGCATGGAGAATAAAGCAAGGTTCCTAGGTAGGACCACCAGAAGGGAGGAAAGTAAGCAAGTTTCTGAATAGCTAGAACGTACTCTCACATAGGACTTTGAGTTGGTCTGCTGGCTGGAAGCCATAAGAGGTTATCTGCACCGAAAGGCCAATTGCCATGGACGGAGGTGGGAGGTGTGTGTGGGGGGTGTTGGGTGGGACACCCGCAGGCTGGGGCACACACTGACCAGGAGAGTGGAAAATCTGCCACAGTCGAGGAATGAGCTGGAAAAGAAGAATGTGAGTCCTCGTGGTTACTTCTGGTTAAACTGTCCCAGTGCAGGAAGGAAATAGGATGAATAAAGGCGATACCCCTTGGGGTCACACAGAGGGGATGTGATCTGGTTAGTTACATTTATTTCTGGACTATTCTTAGCTCTCTATCTATAGCTCTAGAGCGGTAGGGGCTCAAGGAAGTTGTCCTGGATTTAAATCTGTGTCTGGCTGGGATCTAGGATCTCAGCTCCCTTCTGTGTTTATAGTGTGTCATACAGCTCAGGTTGGCCTTGAGGATGGCCTTGAACTTCTGATTCACCTGCATCTGCCTCCTGAGTGCTGGAATTGCGGGTGTATGACATTTTGCTGAATGGATGAGTGGCAAGGACTTGGTGCACATGAGGCAAATTCTCTACTAACTGAGCTACATCTCTCTAGTCTTTCCTTTTTTTTTTTTTTTTTCTTTTGGAGACAGTCTCAGGTAGTCCAGGCTAGTTTGGAACTCACTATGCAAGATGGCCCTATACTCCTGATCCCCCTGCCTCCAACTCTCTAGCTCGGAAATTATAGGCATGCTCCACTCCCTCTGACTTTGAGTTTCAAAGGTAATGAAGACCATGACGGCTCAACAGAGTTCTTGTGAATTAGAATTCATCTGTTTAAAGCACTTACCATAATGTGTGGTACCCAGCAGCACCCCTACCTCCCACCCAACAGTTGACTTGCAGAGGTTGGACAATAGTCCAAACTGCAGGATAACTAAAAAGCCAAGAATCTGCTGTGGTAGGCTGAAGGAAGGTGATGGTTGAAACAGAGAATCCAAAGTAGTTAAATTACTTAACAAAAGAATATAGTCTAGAAGGGGTAGGTTAAGTGGGGGGAACACCTTTAATCCTAGCACTCAGGAGGCCGAAGTAAGCAGATCTCTTTGAGTTCGAGGCCGGCCCTGTCTACAGAGAAACCCTGTCTTGAAAAACAAAACAAAATGATACAGCCTAGATCCTTTCATTTTTGTCCATTAAGCCATGCATTTCCAGGCAATGGGCTCCAGCAGCCCAGACTCCTTCCTGTCAGTCCTCATAGAGTGAACTTCTCTTGGGTGGAGCAGGCTGTTGACTCCATGCACCCTTCTCTTTGCCTTCCTTCTTTGTTCTGATCAGTTTTTTTTTCCTTCACCCATCTCAGGAAGCTGACTCTGAGTGCTTAATAGGCTCTGTCTGCACATTTCTCCTCGTGGCAAGGATCTTACCCTTAATTTGGTTGTTTGCAACGATCCCCATGGCATGCTGAGCGATGCTGCTGGCTCTCCCTGTTCTGCCATAGTAACACTTAAGGGGCGTTACTTTTTTGAAAGTGTGCATTCCCGTGGGGTCCACAGTATCACCCTTCTTGGAGAGTCGTAAGTATATGGCCAGAGGACCAACTCCATGTTTCCTAAAAAGCCTAGAGAACATACACTGGGTGCCCCTCTTCCTTCCCTTTGTGTTTGTCATTTGGGTTGAGTTACTGGAAAATGGCTGCCATGGCCTAAAGGCTAAATTACTTTTAAAAAGAAGTTTCATATTCTAGAAAATGACGAAGCTAATTTGCTTAGGATGTTAAGCCAGAGTAGACTATAGAGATGTTTTTAAAATGTTTCACCAGTGGCTCCACAGGGTAATAATGGGCTCAGTTCCCCACTAAACTATATATCCACTTTATGGATATTACAGTCCAGTTCATCGTCAAAGTTTAGCTGCAAATTAGCTTTAGTAAATGTTAAAATAATAGTTGGATTTTGCTTTCTTTGTAGTAGGAAAGTATTTTTTTCTTTTTTTTTTTGGGGGGGGATGCTCTAAAATGACTAAGTGGCCAATGTGCTGCTTTTTCCAATTGGAAGGATAATGCCTTTATTGTCCCTCCCAAGCCCTGCGAGAAGGGACTGTAATTAAGCATGGATGTTTTCATTTAGCACACAAAGCCTGAAAAACAATGCAACAACACGGTCTTGCCATCATCCCAGTGTTTCGCACAAAGCCACCAGCCACGGGAATCAGTACCACAGAAAGCGTCAATGATGGAAGAGTCCCCATCTGCTGTGAGAGATCCAGCTGTGTGGTCCACTGGTACCACTGCCCAATCATCCTCTTTTGCCTAGTTTCAATATGTCCCTGATCCCTCCTGCTCCATGACAGTTCTTTCCCTCGGACACTGAATGCTGATCACACTGCCCTACCTCCTTTATCCAACAAGAGTGGGTTTTGACTAGAAAGGAGTTTGTAAACATTTTCCAGATGGACTCCATGACACTCAGTGAGAGCTAGGTTTAAAAAAAAGGGGGGGTGGGTGTTCAAAGCACCCTGGAAATGGTCTTCAGTTTCCATAGGTTAAGGGCAAGCAAATCTAATTTTTAAAAATTATCAATGACACCCTTTATTACTATTGTTGTCAATGTTATTTTAGTATGAAGCAAAGTTGGGCTTTATTAATAAACAAGACTGTATACCCCAGGGGTAAGTACAAGCTTCTTCATGCTCACATTTTTTTTTCCTAATTCCAATTATGAAAAAGCAATGAACCTATGCTATAAGCAACTTGTGGCCAGAATAAATTTTTGATGTTAATTTTACTTAATATTAGAGGTATGGGAGGTACACATGTAAAGGCATTCACTTGGAAGTCAATGGAAGCTGTGGAATTGGTTCTCTCCTTCCACCTTTATGTGAGCTCCCAGAATTGAACTCGGGTCCTTTGGCCTGCACAGCAAATACTTTCACTTGCTGAGTAATATAGCTGGCCCTCAGGATGAGTCTTGAACAACAGAAAGACTTTAAGTATTTTAGTTTGCTCATTTCTATCTTTATTTATTATTATTTGTTCGGTTTTTTGTTTTGTTTTCTTTGAGACAGGGTTTCTTTGTATGGTCTTGGCTGTCTTGGAACTTGATCTGTAGACCAGGTTGACCTCAAACTCAGAGATCTACCTGCCCCTGCCTCCCGAGTGCTGGGACTAAAGGTGTACACCACTGCGTCCGGTTAGTCTGCTCAATTCTATTTCACTTTCCTCACCTGTGAGTTGATGGTGACCATGCCTCCTTCCTAGAGAGGTTAGAAGACTCAAATGAAGCACGTAAGAAAGAAATAATTAGAATTGAACCACAAGTATAACAAGGCTGAGGGGTGTTGGCTGCGGTTAGTAGTCACAGCTTTTGAATATTCATAAGCAGAAACTACAACTAACAAGTATAAACAAAATGGCCTCAGAAGAGCAAAATTCTTGTTTTATTCCAATATGAACAATATGAACAGCTTAGGGAAGAGAGAAAGGGAACTGCCTGTTGCTTCCTTAATAAGAATAACCACATATTCATTTATCTAGTTATCTTTTCATCAAACATTTAGGGGAAGGTATTTACATTGGATAGTGAAGTTCCAAGATCAAGTCATGTTGGAGAGACTGAAAGCCGAGACCCATTACAGCTTCCTTGGAGAGCCAGCTGCACCACGGAACCAAAGGTGATACAGGAGAGATGAAGGGAACCATGAACTAGTCAGTGGACAGCGTGTCAGTTTCAACCATCTTAATATTTGAGATGCACAATCAGTGAAAATACAAACAACAAAGATGACATGAAGACCACCAACACATGGCTTCCCCATTTATAGGAAACAGACAGTTCAGCCCTCCTGAACTAAAAAGGAGTTAAGATCTCCATTCTGATCCAAGGACCGACCAATTAGGGTCCCGTCAGGAAGTAATAGGATCATACAAATGTGCTAACAAAAGCCAGTTGATAGCCCATCATGGTGGCATAAGCCTGAACCCAGCATCCAGGAGGTGGAAACTGGAAGATGAGTCAGGAGTTCAGGCCATGTTCAAGGAGACTACACATTGAGTTTGGACTTACCGGGGTGGGAGGGCGGGGAGTGGGGTGGGTGTTGAATGAAAATGGTCCCCACACACTCATAAGGAGTGGTATTATTATTGGAGACTTGGCCTTACTGGAGGAAGTGTGTCACTGGGGGTGAGCTTTGAGGTTTCAGAAGCTCAAGCCAGACCCAGGGTTGCTGCTCTCTCTTCCTGCTGCCTTCTGATCCAAATGCAGAACTCTCAGCTACTTCTCCAGTAACATGTCTGCCTGTTGGCCACCATATTTCCCACCATGATGATAATGGACTAAACCTGTGAAACTGTAAGCCAGCCCCAATTAAATGGTTTCCTTACTAAGAGTTGCTGTGGTCATGGCATCTCTTCACAGCAATAGAAACCCCAACTAAGACACAGGGCCACATGACACTCTCAAAATAAATAAATAACAAGCATAACAATATAAACAGAAAGGCAGTGTGTAATAAACAAGCTACTACAACCAAGAGGAGGACTAAGGAAAACTAGGCTCAGGTCTAGCCAACTGGGTTGGTCATGATCATTAATACCACTAGCCCTGATGGTTATGAGAGAGGGTTTATATAGGGCCCAGAGGACAGATGTGAGGAGAGGGCTGTTTGCCCACCACTGTGACCATTCAACAGTGGGCTGGGAACAGAGGAATTCATCACAGTGCCTCCCATTGATGGAGCCAGACTAAAGGCAGGAGCCCATGAAGCCTGTTGAGGTCAGCCTTTGGGACCTTAGAAATAGGGAGAGAAATGACCTGAAAGATGGACAGAAATATTCCACACAGGCCAAGAATCTTAGCTTGGGTAGTTACTAGGCCACATTTAATATACATGGAAAAATACCCTATGTGTTAAAATACAAAAGTCCTACTATAGATGACACTCCATTAGGCTGGTCCTCACAATGCAGCTGAAGGGTAGGCACTTTCTTCTCATAACATACAAAAAAAACAGACTTAGAAAGATCTGCCATCGAGTGACAGGAAAGGAACTCTGGCCATCCTCCTTTGATTTCAGAAATCCTGAGTTTACCCCCAGGCTACCAAACTGAAAGTGAACCACAGAGAAGTAACGCCAGGGCATAGAGGAGCATTTAGCAGAAGTTAGCAGTTCCATCGTCTCCACTAACTGGACCTGGTCTTCTGTTCAAATGGCCACTTGTTTAAATGAAGTAATTTCTAAACAACCAACCAGAGCTAGAAATCTGGGGATGACAAGCTAGGCCTGATGACTTCTGACAAGCACAGATGGCCGTTGCCTGATCTGCATATTAACAAAGCTCTAATTTAACTGAAAACACACCAGGCAGAAGGTGGCATCCCTCCTAAAGGAAGGAAATGGGATTTCTACAGCCACTTGGCATAAACCAAGTGACACTTTTCTCAGGCTCATTTAAAAGTCTATTAAAGGGCCTGGGGAGATGGTTCAGTGGGTAGGGTGTCTGCTATGCAAGCGCGAGGACTTGAGTTTGGATACCCAGAACCACATAAAGTCAGACATGGCAACAATGCACACGTAATACCATAGCTTCTAAGGCAAGCTGGGAGGCAGGCACAGGAGAGCCCTTGGCAGCTCAGGGATCAGCTGGTATGGCGTATGCAATTGCAAACAAGTGACTCCACCTCAACTCAAGGTGGAGAGCCAGGACCAACATCTGAGACTGTTCTCTTACCTCTACATGAGCAACAGGGCACACATGCACCTGTGCGCTCACACACATGCATGAGTATGCATAGACACACACACACACACACACACACACACACACACACACACACACACACACAACTTTTTTGAGTAGTCTACTAAGAGATAAGGATGTGGCCTGATTGGTAGAGAGCTTACCTAGCATCACAAACTCTTGGTTTGCTGCATAGCACCATATGAAACCAGGTATAGTGGAGCACACCTGTAATCCTAGTATTCAGGAAGCACGGGCGGGAGAATTAGAGCTTGAAAAGTCATTCTCAACTACGTAGAAAGTTCAAAGCTAGCCTAGATTACGTAGACCCTGTCTCAAAACTAAAACTAAAAAACCAAAGGTGGGAACTCTTGACTCTGCACTGCTATGGGCAAGATGAAGACAGATTGAGAACTTCACCCCAGTTTTGGCCAAAACAGTAATTAAATTCATTTTTGTGTGTGTGTATATATATATATATATATATATATATATATATATATATATATATATATTTTGTTTGTTTGTTTGTTTGTTTGTTTGTTTTTTCAAGACAGGGTTTCTCTGTGTAGCTTTGCGCCTTTTTCCTGGAACTCACTTGGTAGCCCAGGCTAGCCTCGAACTCACAGAGACCCACCTGCCTCTGCCTCCCAAGTACTGGGATTAAAGGCGTGCACCACTACCACCGCCTACTTAGTCTAAGGTTTTTTTAAGTACCCTATGAAAAGTGAGGATAGCTATTTTAAAATACTTCCGTTTTTAAAAGTTTTCTGTTGGAATGGTGGTGAATGCCTGCATTGGCAGCACTGGTAAAAGGAGAGGAGCAGGTCAGCCTTGGTTACGCAATGACTTCCAGGACAGCCTAGGCTACATGAGACCCTAGCTCATTTTATTTATTTATTTATCTGTCTGTCTGTCTGTCTGTCTATCTACCTATCTATCTGAGTTTGAGGCCAGCTGGGCTACATAGCAAGAACCAAGCCAACCTGGGCTAAAACCAATCTCCAAACAAACAAACAAATGTTTGAGAGGTAATTATTGCTCCCTAACGACCAGCCGCAATCATGAATGGTTACAGGTGAACTTGCTGGCAGGGAAGTATGGTAAATTTGCAGTCATTAGTTAACCAGTTCTTTTTTTGTTTTTATGGGCATTCGTGTTTTGCTTGCAGGTATGCCTGTGTGGGGGTGTCAGGTCCCCTGGAACTGGAGTTACAGGTAGTTGTGAGCCACCATGTGGGTGCTGGGAATTGAACCCAGGTCCTCTGTGTTGTGTGCTGCAGAAGTATGAAGGAGAAAGTCTGCTGACTGTGACAAAAGCTAATGCTTGGAAGAAGCCCAGGAGGATCTTCCAGAGGATAAAGCCAAGGTGCAAGGAGGAGTCTTGGTGATTGGCTTTTGAATATCAAGCCATTTTCCTGCAATAAAGTTTTTGTGTGCTATTGTAGCTTTTCCATTCCCAGTACAGTGTGGATTGATCATTCTTTGGGCACAGTTCTTCCCTATACAATTAAGGCATTTGGCTAACAGTCACACAGGCAAGGCTTCCTTCCTCCAGGTTTTTTGTTTCTCTTTTTTTAGCATTAGAATCAGATACCTCCTTTAGCAAGGATCCCAGGCCAGGGCCAGCTTCAGACAAAAGCATTTTATCTGAAATACCTCTCAGACATCCAAGGATAAACAGCAGACAGGATAAGCATTCCAGACCACCCGCTAGTCTCCTGAATTAAGGGAAATATCCATATGGAGACACTCACTAGGCCAGGAGGACGTAGTTAGGCACACAGCTTTGGTTCTTATGCAAATTAAGCTCAGACACTCCTTTCTTACACAGCCTTAGTGGTAGCTCCAGACTTCCCTTTTGACATTTAACTTAGAACAAAAAGGCTTTTTGCATACCAGGTACATCAAGCTGTGCCACAGCTGCCTAGATACCCTCATCCTGCTAGGAAATGGCATAGCCGAGTTATACTGAGACAGTTAAAGCCCTGAAGTAACATAGGCAGTTTTATTTTACTCATGATTTATACTAACATTGTAGACTCCTAACATTTTACCTAACCACTTCTAGGAACGTAGTTTGAGCACACAAATTCCCTTTTTCTGATATATTAACCGAGCTTAACTCTTAGTTGACCCCACCTCCTTTAACCACTCCACTTTGGGTGGTAAAAGAAAGCCAGACAGTCACTGCCTGAGGTACACTCTTCTCTGCCTTTATGACCCTGTAAGAAGTCAAGCCTTGTGACCTTGCTTGGGCCAGAGAACTGCTGCTTTGTATAGGTGTATAACTGAAAGGCTCAGAGACATGGGGGAGGACTGGTGGAATGAGGTGAAGGATGGGGAAGAACTAGATGGAGAGAATTACGACAGAATTTGGAGGGTACAGCAGAAAAATGTAGAGAGATATTGTTGGTTAAGGCGGCGGCAATGCCTACGGAGAAGAGTGCTGGACAGAAGAGTCAGTGCACCATAGTTACCTCTTTAGAGCTTTATTGGGAGAGAGGGAGACAGGGGGAGACAGGGGGAGAGAGAGATAGGGAGAAGAAGAGAGAAAGGACTGCGCCAAGGGGGGACGGGGGCGGGGAGGGGTGCACAGAGGGCTGGGACACTGTCACAGGCTGATGACTTCATTAAGGACAGAATCCTTATAGATATCAGGCAAGAAAGGAGCCAAGTATGAGAATTGAAGCTGTGGAGATAGATTTTGACTCAGAAGAAAAGAGTGAATGGACTAGAGAGGTCAGTGTACTTGGATTCATTCCCTCAGATCAATTCTCGCTGCTGGTAGTGTCTCTTCTGGAACCCTGGGAAAAAAGACTGTTAGAGGCTGGACCCCAATACTCTTTAATACCTCTGGAAGAGCAGTCAGTGCTCTTAACCACTGAGCCATCTCGCCAGCCCCATGTGAACAGTTTTGTTTTCTTTTTTTAACATGATCTTCAGAACAGTTCTTAACATGAGTGACTGAGTATCAAAGTCACCCTGGTCACATAAACAGTGGTAAAAGATAACATTTAACCCAGTAGTATCAAAATCACTGGACACCTCAGATACACAAAGGCAAGAAATATTTTATTTTTATTATTATTATCAGAATAATAATAATAATAATAATAATAATAATAATAATGTTCTATGTAGCAGCTGGGTATGGTGGTGCACACATTTAATACCAACACTGGGGAGGCAGAAGAAGGTAGATCTCTGAATTTGAAGCCAGCCTAGTCTAAATATTGAGTTCCACCATGGCTATATAGAGAGACCCTGTCTCAGAAAAAAAAAAAAAAAAAAAAAAAAAGTTTGGGCTGGAGAGATGGCTCAGAGGTTAAGAACACTGCTTGCTCTTCCAAAGATCCTGAGTTCAATTCCCATCAACCACATGGTGGCTCACAACCATCTGTAATGAGATCTGGTGTCCTCTTCTGGCCTGCAGGAATATGTGCAGATAGAATACTGTATACATAATAAATGAATAAATCTTTTTTTAAAAAAAAAGGTTCTATGCTGCACACTGCCATGGCATACCTATAACACTGATACTAAGGGGGAATGTGAGTTTAAGGCCAACCTGAGCTATACAACAAAACCCTGTCTCAAGCCAAGAAAAAAAAAAAGAGTCTGGGGGTTGGGATTTAGCTCAGTGGTAGAGTGCTTGCCTAGCAAGCACAAGGCCCTGGGTTCGGTCCTCAGCTCCAGCAAAAAAAAAAAAAAAAATTCTGTGAAACCACTACTCAGGCTGCCTATTAAACTGAAAATGTCCATACGATAATGGAAACTGTTCTGTTACAGTTTGCCAAATAGTTGAAAATATTTCAAGCTAAAATTTGAATTAAGTTACAGAACTGAAGATACCAGTTTGGGTTCATACCTATAATCCCAGCACTCGGGAGACAGAGGCAAGGGTACGGCCGGAAGTGTGAGGCCATTCTGGTCTACATAGGAAATTCCAGGTCAGCAAACAACCTGAGTAATCAACCAACTGACTGACTGACCGACCAACTGAACAACCTCAGTCTGAAAAAACGTTTGCAAGGTGGAAACAGAAGAAGATGGGTGCTGTGGATATTGCTCTGTGTAAATAAAGTTCTGATTGGCCAGTGGCCAGGCAGGAAGTATAGGCGGGACAAGAGAGAGGAGAATTCTGGGAAGTAAAAGGCTGGGGAGACACTGCCAGCTGCCTCCAGGAGAAGCAACATGTAAAGACACTGGTAAGCCACGAGCCATGTGGCAAAGTATAGATTAACAGAAATGGGCTAATGTAAGATAAAAGAAGCAGATAACATGAAGCCTGCCACGGCCATACAGTTTCTAAACAATGTAAGTTTCTGTGTGCTTACTTGGTTAGGTCTGAGAGACTGTGGGACTGGCGGGTGAGAGAGATTTGTCCTGACTCTGGGCCAGGCAGGAAAACTCCAACTACAAATGGCGCCCAACGTGGGGCACGAGTTTCCACCTAAAACCTGAGAAAAAAGATTCTAAGATGGAGCTAAAAACAGCTTCCTAATTGTTTCTCTCAAGTTAGCGGCAGCCTGCCGGTTTGAGCTACTATGGCGGGTTCCTGGCGTGTGCGTCTGACCTGCAGTGTGGCGGGAATGAGGAGTCTACAAGCGACACTTTACTCTGCTGTGTGGTATATTTCGCCTTTGCTAGTTTAAAAAAAAAGGGGGGGGGTTTTCTGGGCTATGCACTGCTTTGATAGAACTGCTTCTGATAGTTGATGGTACACATGGCTCCAGACCCAGAGCTGGCGGTAAACTGTACCACCGCCATGTTGGGAAGCAGAGGTGGGAGGAGCCAGCAGCCACAGCGGTGTTTCAGTCTTATAAAGATGGATTTTACACAGAGAATCTGGTTTGTCTTGTCTTTGGGATTTTTAACTGCAGAAAAAGATTTGATTATAAAAGCTGTTGAGTTAAACAAATATGTAAATTTTAAAGGTACCTTGACTTCAAAATCTGGATATAAGGATATGTTGCTTTGGAAAAGAGTCTCTGCTTTTGTTTCCACAGAAATCGAGAGGCTGTGGATTTGTTCCAGATTAAGATACATCAGGTTTGATCAGCCAAGACCACCTGAAAGGTCTCCAATGACACCATGGCCCAGATGATCCGACATCCAGAATGGTTTCAAGGCAACTGGCTCAGAGGTTCACTCTAATGGACTACTCCATAATCCTAAAATTTTCTTTGTGTCCCCATAAGATACAGTGCCCCTCTCCAGCAGGAAGTAGTAAGAAAAACTACGCCCACATTCCCAAAATTATCAAGCTGGCTTTGGAGATGGAATTGGCTCACTCCTTCTCTAAACCCAGACATATTGCTAAAAGAAAAGGTTAAGAGATTCTTGTGTCCCAAATCAGAAGAGCCCTCTGGTGTGGGACAGAGAAAAACCAATATATTTATTTAAATTGGGTTGATTATAAATGCGATCTCTTTCTAAAGATAAAAAGGGGATATGATATCGATATGATAGGATGAAAGGGTAGATTAATAAACTTACTTCTAAAAGAGCAACAACTCATTTAAAATGTTTTACATTGGTATAGATTTTAGTCTATTGATACAAACTTAAAGTTAATTTTGTTATACTGTGTGTATATTTCTACTCCTGTTTAAGGTATTATGTTTGTATAGCTCATTTTAAATTGAAATGGATAATTAAAAATAGATTAATAATTAGTCATCTATGATAATCATACTCATAGCCATGTTAGTTAAGTCTTCTAGATATACATAGAGATATTTCAGATAGATAGGTAATCTTCAAATACTTCAAAGACCTACAGAATATGGCATTTAAAATACTTTTAAAATTTAGACTTTCTGGACAGTGAGACATGTCTGCTCCTGGCAGCACCAATTTACTTCAGAGAGGAAGATGGGCATTAAAGACACTTCATATGGGATTTATCTTCACCTTGACAAAAATAGCCATTTGGGCAAGAAACTGTTCTTGCCTGGACTGCTTGATGGACTGTACATACAGGACCCTTAGAAAGGTGACCACTAAACTTTGCTTGACAAAATGGTCCTTCAGGTTCCTGCTTTGCAGAGGAAACTGCCAGACGTTCTACAGGACACTGAGAGAAGTGACCAAGAGACTCTAGCCCTGTGGGCTAAAGACAAATGCCCCAACTTTACAAAGGAACATTAGGTGACTGTCCAGGCTGCCAGCTGTCTCTGTCTACCCTGCAAGACCCCCGAAAAATGCTTGCATCCTTCTCCCGGTTCTCAGGTAATATTATATCCTTCTGAGGTCTTTGATGTAGTTGAAGACTAGATAGTTATAATTTCCTCAGTCATGATAAAAGATAAGTTAGATATAAAACCTTAGACTCACAAATATAAGATAGATAGGATATCTTCTTTAATATTGTAACTGTAATTCTTGCTTGATAATTGGTTTGTTATATGTAATTGTACTATGTAAAAGTTAAAACCCTCCTTAAAAAAAAGAAAAGGGGAAGTGCTGTGGATATTGCTCTGTGTAAATAAAGTTCTGATTGGCCAGTGGCCAGGCAGGAAGTATAGGCGGGACAAGAGAGAGGAAAATTCTGGGAAGTAAAAGGCTAGGGAGACATTGCCAGCTGCCTCCAGGAGAAGCAACATGTAAAGACACTGGTAAGCCACGAGCCATGTGGCAAAGTATAGATTAACAGAAATGGGCTAATTTAAGATAAAAGAAGCAGATAACATGAAGCCTGCCACGGCCATACAGTTTCTAAACAATGTAAGTTTCTGTGTGCTTACTTGGTTAGGTCTGAGAGACTGTGGGACTGGCGGGTGAGAGAGATTTGTCCTGACTCTGGGCCAGGCAGGAAAACTCCAACTACAGATGGGCTTAAAGATGCGCTGGGGAGTTAGTTGACTCAATCAGGGAAATGTTTGCCAGGAAAGCATGAGGAACTGAGTTCAGATCCCTGCCCCCTTGTGAAAGGCCCCTATGGTGGTATACACCTGCAATCCCAGTGCTGGGAAGGTGGAGACAGGAGGGTCCCTGGAGTGTGTGTGCAGCCAGTCTAGCCAATCGATGAGCTCCAGATTCAGTGAGAGACAGTCCCCAAGAACAGACAGTGAGAAAAATTCCTGCAGATGACTTCTGGCCTCCATATGCAATTGCAAACACCCAGATGCATCCTCCCAGTCCGGGGTGTGTGTGTCTGTGTCTGTGTCTGTGTGGTGTGGTACATGCCATTGTTCATGGGGGTGTCAGCACATACCAAAAGACGGCATCTTGTCCCCAGGTACCAAAATTATAGGCAGCTGTGAGCCACCAGATGTAGGGGCTAAGAATCAAATATGGATCCTCTGGAAGAGCAGCAAGTACTTCGAACTGCTGAGCCATTTCTCCATCCCCAGAAGTGTTTAAGAAACACCTCTAGCTCTCTCTCTGAGGGTCTATATTAACCATTTATACTTGTCTATATCTCATGTCCCCAGTTTTACAATGGAATTAATTATATCTGCTGGGTATATCACTCAAAATTGTAAGCATAACAATATATAAGATGCTGGGTGGTGGCGGCACATGCCTTTCATCCCAGTACTCAGAGGCAGAGGCAGGTAGATCTCTGAGTTCGAGGCCAGCCTGGTCTACAGAGCAAGTTCCAGAACTACACAGAGAAACCCTGTTTGAAAAACAAAAACAGCAAAAAAGAAAAAAGAAAAAAAGATGCTTTGTGAGCTCTAGAGGCCAGACAAGGTGAACAGGCTGGCTATTGTCGCTTGCCATTAAGCAGCTCTCTCATGCCAGGAGTTCAGAGGCTCCCAGAAACAACTTGGCAAGTCCTTTGTACATTCAACAATATTCACTGTGCCAGGCACTGAGAAAGAACAAAAGAACCATCCTGGGACACATGGCAGAGAAGATAGAACACACAGAAGGGCCCTGACCCACTGGAGATGGTTTTGCCCTCTGATTCCTCTTTGGTCATGTAGAAGAGAAAATGGAGCCAAGCAGTGGGAAGATCTGAGCGTGCTCATCTGTTACCATTCTTCAATCTGGTCCAAAGCCCTAAGCAGGATAAATAGGCTGGTGGCTGGAGAGAGAATTCTTACTGCCAAGAAAGCCAAGGTCCTTTGGATAAAAATAAAAGAGCCCACCTAAGACAAATAGGATATTCACCAGACATAGAGGGGATGTAAACCTACATTAAATCATGTGAAACAGGACTGAGAAGTCATTCCTAGATTTGAAGATGATCAAGTTAATTCAAAGTGTTCTCTTCAACAACTAGGTTAGGTAAGATTATAATATTACAATGCTTCTCCTTTTCCTTTCCTCTTCCCAAATCCTCCCCATACACTACTTCCCACTGTCCTTCAAATTCATGACCTCAAATGGATGGAACCAGAGACAAAAAATCATCTTCAGTGAGGTGACCCAGACCCAAAAAGATGAACATGGTGTGTACTCACTCATAAGTGGATATTAGGTGTGAAGGATAACCAGGCTACAGTCCACAGCCCCAGAGAGGCTAGGTAACAAAGAGAGCCCAAAGAGGGATGCAAGGATTCCCTGGGAAGAGGAAATAGAAGAGACCTTCTGGGTAAACGGGGCGAGCACGGAGTGGGGTGGGGTGAGAACATGAGGGATTGGGTTGGGTGGGTTAGGGGTAGGACAGAGGGGGAGAGTAATGAAAGAGATGTCTTGATGCAGGGGTGGGAGGATGGGGGATGGGATCTGGGACTAGGGAGAAACCTGGTTGCAGTGAAACTCCCAGGAACCCATAAGGATGACGCCAGCTAAGACTACTAGCAATAGTGGAGAGGGTGCCTGGATTGGCCTTCTGTAATCAGACTGATGACTAGCCTAATTGTCATCAGAGAACCTTCATCTGTAACTGATGAAAGCAGATGCAGAGATCCACAGCCAAGCACTGGGCTAAACTTTGGGAATCTTGCTGAAGAGAGGAAGTAGGGATTGTATGAGACAAGGGTGGCCAAGGTCACACCTGGGGAACCCACAGAGACAGCTGACCTGAGATCATGGGCGCTCACAGACTCTAAACCAACAGCTAGGGAGCCTACCTGGGACTGACCTAGGCCCTCTGCATATGTGTGACTGTTGTTGGTCTGTTTGTGGAACTCCTAGCAGTGGAATCAAGACCTGTCCCCGGCGCATGAGCTGGCTTTTGGGAACCTATTCCCCATGCTGGGTTGCCTTGCCCAGTCTTGATGCAGTGGGGAGGAGCTTGTTCCTGCCTTACCTTGATATGCCATGCTTTGTTGACTCCCATGGGAGGCCTGCCTCTTTCTGAACAGAGATGGAGAAGGAGTGGATGGGGGGAGGGTAGGAGAAGGAGGGAGGAGGGACCAGGAGGAGTGGAGGGAAGGGAAACTGTGATCAGGATATAAAATAAGTGAAAAAAAATTTTTTGAGCTGAGGATCGAACCCAGGGCCTTGCGCTTGCTAGGCAAGCACTCTACCACTGAGCTAAATCCCCAACCCAATAAATGAAATTTTTTAATGAATCAAAAATTCATGGCCTCTTCTTTCATTAATTGTTAATGCATACATATATGTATATGTATATACATAAATATTTCAAGTATAACCTACTCAGTTCATAGAATATGACCTGTATGTATGTTTTTAGGGCTGACCATTTAGAACTGGACAACGAATTAGTGTGCTTTTCCCTGGGGAAGACCATTCCCCACTTTGAGGTTTCCTGGGTTAATTATAATTCTTTGTGAGCTTTTTCCCACCCACTTGGGCATGTTCACTGACCAGTGTCAGCCTTGTTCAGTTCACATTAGGGCTGTCACATCGGCGAGACTTTATGGATGTAGCCTCTGACATTTCTAGGAGACACAATCTCACAGCAAACTCCCTGATCCTCTGGCTCTTAACAATCTTTTCAACCCCTCCTCTTCCACTATGTTCCCCGGGCCTTAGATGCAGAGTGTTTTGTAGATGTATCCCATTGGGACTGAGCTCCACAACTCTGCATTTGATTGGTTTTCCTTTTCTACTGCTCTCCATCTGTTGCAAAGAGAAATTTTCCTTGATAAGGAATAAGAAGTTCTGTAGGTACAAGGACAAATGTTTATAGATTGTTGTTAGGGATTATGCTGGCTTAATAAATTAGTGGTTGTAGATTTTCCTCTAGTAACCATGACTTGACTAAGCACTGAGTAGGTAGCTAGGTTTCTAGCACCAGGCATGACTTCTTTCTTGTTGAGTACAATCAGAGAGCTGTTTGGTTACTGCTGCACTCTTAGGTTATGGTGCCATGCTGGTAGTTGATGTGGTTCATCAGCATCATCATTGGGTAGGACTGTTGGTTACCTCCCTCCTTTGGAAGCTTCCGTGGCTTCTTCTGGTACCATGAAAGCTAATCCTCAGGAAGGAGGCATTAAGGTCAGATCCACATCAAGGGTCTTATTTAGAGAACACCAGGGATCCTGGCCCCAAAGCAGGATCTTATGCTTATGTCTGTCTGTGGGTCCCAGTACACTTTCAATAAAACTTTACAGAAAATTCTCTACCTTGACAAGTTACAAATCCTCTGCCACATTTGACAGTAAGCTGTATTCTGGGGTGAATGTTTACTCACTCATGTGATCTCAATACAGGGAAATGAAAAGGATTTAGGACTTATTGTCAGCCAAGTGGCAACATTGCTAGGATTTAGGTTTCTGGATTCAAATTGCAGCTGTGATTTATTAGTTGAACCTTGGACAAGAAACATACCTTGCCCGTCCCTTTACCCCCACCATAAAACAGGGACAATATCTAAATTGGCCATGCTATAGTAATTCAATAACCTCTACTACTCAGGCTCTCCGATGAGAATTTTGCAATCAGTAAATACCTACTGTTATTATCTTAAAAGGAGAACAATGAAAGGAGCACTTATCTCGAGAGACATTCATGTGTAAATGTTAGAGACACCCCTAAAGAAGGGTCCTATGGAAAATACGGTAGGAAAAAAAAATTCCTTTAGTTCTAAAACTATAAATAAGATATCTGAATAGATTGCCAACTATCCCTTTTAATGCTATAAAAGTATCTGAATCTTAGAAAATAACAAATGTGCTGAATTCATAGAAAGATCCCCTAAACAAGGAGAATGCATACAATGAAAGAGTCTATTTCAATGGTCCCAAAGTTTGTTCCAAACATGATCCAGCAACCAGAAGCCGAGGTCTGTGAGGCCACAGCGGGGCCACTTAGGGTCAAATACATATTAAATATCTTTGTCCTCGTCCTGATTTCACGAGCAATCTGAAGAAATAGCTTCACTTGTAACTTGAGATGCTGAGTATTAGTGACGAGAAAGTAAATGGCAGGCACAGAGAGCCATGGAATATTGGTTAACTCACACACACACAAAACAAAACAAAACAAAACCAAACAAAACCAAACAAACAAAACCAAAGCCATGGTCCCTCTCTACCTCCTCCTGGGTCTTCCACATCTTAGGCAACCATGTACATCTGAGACACATCCCTGGCCTCTATAATTTTCAGCAAATGTTCACCATATAATTGGCTAGGCACAGGTGGGCCAGGCTGGAAGAGATGCAAATGTAGCTGGCAGGGAGGTCAGTGCTAGAGTCCTGGAAGCAAGTGCAAGCCCTGTGTTCACAACTAACATTGAATCTTAGTTCTTAATCCTCTTGATCCTTTGTCTGGCTTTTTTTTTTTTTTTTTTTTTTTTGAGACAGGGTTCCTCTGTGTAGCTTTGCGCCTTTCCTGTATCTCACTTTGTAGACCAGACTGGCCTCGAACTCACAGAGATCCTCCTGGCTCTGCCTCCTGAGTGCTGGGATTAAAGGCATGCGCCATCACTGCCCGGCTTTGTCTGGCTTCTTAAACCCTCACTGTAGCCCCTACTCCCACCCCCTGCCACCCACTGTATAGCAGGTGACACTTGTGCATCTTTTATGTGACAAATATGTGTTTTCAGAATGTTCAAAGCCTTGTAAGGCAACCAGGATTAAGGAATGGCATTGTCTTGGAGATCCTTTCTAAAAATGTTGCCCTGGATTAAAAATAAGGATGGTTAGAAGAGCAAGAGGCCAGAGAACAGGAGACTACCGCTGAGACACACCTCCTGAGAGGCTCCAGACTTGTCAACTGACTACTCCTGTGCTATGTGTGGCATGTTCCAGCTTCCAGAAGGCTGAGAGATGGTCCTCACAGATCCTGCTCCATGAAGCGCTCGCTCGCTCTCAGTACTGATGGCCTGACATGACCCCAGCCTTCCCCCATGCACAGCATGTACAAGGCTGAATCCTTAGATTCAGCAACAGTCACATCTAATCAAATAAGGAAAAGGCCATGGGCGTCACTTGATGGCAAACGTCAAATAGCACCCTTCTGTTCTCACTTCTGGAGTTTTGTTCAATGGTCTTAAGTACAGGAAATACGATTTTGATAAAGAAGTAAGAAGCTTATGAAACCAACTTTGATTCAGGCGAAGAGAAAGGCAACTATATGACAGAATTTTCTCCTATTAAAAGGAATGGTTATGTAACCAGCCCACATGGAAGAGCCCCACTGGAGTTGACACGGTAAAAGACAGGTAGATGAGCTGCTGAGGAAGCTCAGGTTATACAGCCCCTGCCCGGTGTTCTATTCTCAGCACCATATACAACAAGGCAAAGTGGCACACAGTTGTAATCCCAGCAGGAAGAGGCAGAAGGGTCAGAAATTCAAGGTCATCCTGTGCCTAGGTAGGGCTTGGATTCAGCATAAGATCCTTTCTCACAGTGAATAAACAAAGAAACAAGCCAGCAACGTAAAGACTGATAGAGCCCACTTCCTTTTTCCAAGTCAAGTTAAGATGGCAGCGGACCTACTTTTCATACAGCCTCTGTCCTCTCATGAAGGCCTTCACTTCGTTGTCCCGTGGGAAGGTACCGTCGTCCTTTCTGAAGCGGTAGAAGAGTTTTACATCCTTGAATTCCTTGTGCTCGTCACACACTGAAACAATCCACACAGGGGGCGGAAATGAAAATCTTACAAGAGACAGAAGATTCAAATCCAGCTCATCGCTTAATTCTGGGTCACACACGTATCTACTGAGTGTTCTCGCTCAGTGCTGTGAGCATCACCGCCGCCGCCATCATCATCATCATCATCATCATCATCATCATCATGTATTGAAAGGCTCACAAAGTTCACTTCATCACTTATCCCAGAGTCTTCAGAAGCATGAACACTGGAACAATGTGAGCCTCAAAGAATGTAAAGCAAAGCTAGATGAGGTGGCACACACCTCTAGCCCCTGTACTCAGGAGGTTAAGACAGAGAATCACTAGTTTGAGGCCATCTGGAGCTACAGGGTATGGCCCTTTTGTCAGAATACCAAAAGTGATATAAAGAGAAACATGAGCATATAACTAAAGGATGCTGGGGATTTGTTAGGTTAAAGGATGTTAGGGACAGGTTAAGGGAAAACTGTAGTGGGAATGTGATGGAGGAGTCCTGGAGACCCCAGCTTTGAGAAATCGAAGCTTCCCTGAACTATTTGTAAGTAGAACCCTAACACTGAGAGGAACAAAAATAAGGAGAATTGGGGTTGGGGATTTAGCTCAGTGGTGGAGCAAGCGCAAAGCCCTGGGTTCGATCCTCAGCTTTAAAAAAAAAAAGAAAGGAGAATTTTTACCTTAGCTTAGAGGAACAACATTGTCCAAGTGTCTAGGCCAGGCTGAGACATCAAGAACATACTGTCTTAGGGTTTCTACTGCTGTGCTAAAAGCAACTTGGGGAGGAAGTGGTTTATTATATCTTACACTTCCAGCTAACAGTCCCTCACTGAAGGAAATCTGGACAGGAACTGAGGCAGAAGTCATAGAAGAATGCTGCTTACTGGGTTGCCCTTGATGGTTTGCTCAGCCTACCTTCTGATACCACCCAAGACCACTATCCAGATGTGGCACTGCCCATAGTGAGCTGGGCCACCACCCACATCAATTTTCAATTTAAAAACGCACCACAGGCTTGCCCACAGGGCAATATGGAAGCAGTTTCTTAATTGAGGTTCCCCTCCCTAAATGACTCTAGTTTGTGTCAAATCAACAGAAAACTAGCCAGCATGCACATGCTCATGAATGTTCATTGAACCATTGAGAGGGTGACGGTTTGAGTGGTAATGGCCCCATCGGCTCATATATCTGCTTAGTCCCCAGTGGTTGAACTATTTAGGAAAGATTGGGAGGTGGGTTCTTGCAGGAGATGTGTCACTGGGGGTGGCCTCTGAGGTTTCAAAAGCCCACTCCAGGCCCAGTGTCTCTCTTTCTGCTTTCTACCTGCTGATCACGATGTAAAACTCTTAGCTACGACTCCAGCCAGCACCAGCTCTGTCTAGCCATGACGACCGTAGACAAACCCTCAAAATCTGTAAGCAAGTCCCATTTAAATTCTTTCCTTTATAAAGTTGCCTTGGTAGCTAGGCGGTGGTGGTACACGCCTTTAATCCCAGCACTCGGGAGGCAGGGCCAGGCAGTGAGTTCGAGGCCAGCTTGATCTACAGAGTGAGCTCCAGAACAGTAGAGAAACCCTGTCTCGGGGGAAAAAAAAAAAAAAAAAAAAGTTGCCTTGGTCATGGTGTCTCCTCCTAGCAAGAGAACAATAACTAAGACAGAGTAACAGCCAAAACTTAAAAACAACCCAAATGTCCCTTAACTGAACAGCTAAAGGTACAATGAATGACCTATCCATGGCACACTATACATCCAACAATATACATAGTATACCATACGTACAACAGCAAAATGAACAGCCAGAGATATGGATCTTGAGATCAGGGAAGAGATCATAAGGGAGTTGGAAAATAGAGGGGATCACCAATACATGTGCTAAGAAGGCAGATGAAGAGCTAACTCAGAGAGAGAGAAGAATCAGGTGGAGGTGGGGAGTGGGGACAGGTATGAACAGTGTAGTATGTTATCACAAAATAACAAAATACGACACACATTTATGAAGATAGCACGTGGGAACCTTGGTTTGTCTGCTAACCTAAAAAACAATAATTTCAGAAGTAGACTGTCAACACTGGTGAATTTGACACACAGCATGCTGATCAAGTTGCAAAGAGTAAACATGCATCATTTTGAAGGCTCAAATATGGAAAGCATATGAAAATAAACCAAGAATCTGTTGGAGGCAGGATGCATTGGGAAGAGGTACTGAAGAGATAATTTAAAGTAAAATGTTGATTTGTTTACGAATTAACATTTGATTTTGTGGACACGGGGTCTCACATAGCCCAAGCTGGCCTCAAACTCATTATTTTAGCCAAGGATGGCCTCAAACTTCTGATCCCCCTGCCTCTGCATGTGCTATCACTTCTTCCTCTTACTATGCAATGGGTGTGGTCTTCAACACCTCACTCACCATGATGAATGATGCCCCGGTCGGCTAGTTTCTGCATGAGTTTTATTGCCGTCTCTCGGTCGGAGGCCTCCTTGTGTTCAATCAACCAGTCAATGAGTTCTTTCGCGACAAAGCAGTTTGGGTAGGTTTTGAGATGGTGCCGTCTATCTTTAATAACCTTTTCTTCATGGAGCCTCAGCCTAAAAAGATGAACAAGAACGTGAGGAAGGTTGATGGCAAGGGGAATTCCTAAACCAATCCCTTGGAGAAGTAACTAAACACGTTGGAGACTTCCATCCAGTCAGAACCCTCTCTTCATCAGAGATCACTCACAGTCCTCCAATATTTGCATCCACACAATCATATGACATATGTGCATTCATTCACTCATTCATATGACAAAGACCCAGGCATGCCCATGATCTACCCATCAGGGACTTGTAGGCACTAGAGGCATGCATGCATCAGAAAACACAGCCAAACTTTGAAGCTCATCTTTGGGGGCATTTTTTTTTTCTTCAGTACGGACTAGAGCTATTTTTTGTTTCTGGATTGGTTTGTTTTTGAGACAGGGTCTCTGGTCACAAACTTGATTTGCAGTCAAGGATGACCTTGGATTTCTGATCTTCATGCCCCCGCCTCGGACTCCAGGCTTGTGCCACCACTTCTAGTTTACTGGAGCTAATCTTTGTGAGAGGTTTACTGCTTTCCACAAGTTGATCTGAGCACTTTACAGTGAGTGAGTCGCTCACACGATGCTCACAACAACCCACCAGCAGTTAGTACTGCCCTTGTTCTTTTACAGCAGACTGAGGTTTGTTGCAGAATATTATTGTAACTAGGCAAAGATGTGTTACATTTGTTTGTGCTGAGGAATATTAAGTTAACTGTTTAAAGGTATGTTACTTTTGTTTATGCTTCGTTTGTTTAATTATGTAAGATGTGTTGCATTTGTTTCACCTTGCCTGTTTAAGGCACCTGACTGGTCTAATAAAGAGCTGAATGGCCAATAGATAAATAGAGAAAATGATAAGCAGGGCTGGCAGGGAAAGAGAATAAACAGAAGGAGAAATCTAGGCTTGAAAGAAGAATGGGAAGAACAAGAGAAGAAGGAGGAGGAGGAGAGAATGAGGGAAATGCTTGGGGGCAGAAGCCAGGCAGATGCCAGCCAGCAGACAGAGAGAAGCTGGGAAAGTAAGACATACATTAAGAAAGGTAATAAGGCAAAAGGTAGATAAAGAGAAACAGATTAATTTAAGTTAAAAGAGCTAGCCAGAAACGGGTCTAAGCTAGGACAAGCATTCAAAACTATTAAGTCTCTGTGTCATGATTTGGGAGCTAGTTGGTGGCTTAAAAGAAAAAGCCTGGTTCAGAGGTCCTTCAATTAAATGACTTGTCTAAACCCTCACGGCTAACAAGTCTTGAAAATGAGATCCGAGGCCTGTTGTTGTCCCTGAGTTCATCAGGCTGCCTCCAGCTAGAGATGGATAAATGAAAAGTCAAGGAGAAATCGATTAAAACTGTTGGGAAAAAAAAAAAATACAACTTACTTCCAGGCTGGTAAATTAGTGGGAAGGGCTTTGTGGGAACTTCCCCCACCTTTGCCATGATTTCACAAAGGAGTAATGGACCTGCCTTTTCTTTAAGATTTCTGCCATTTACAATATTTTTGTTGTTGTTTTTTTAAATCATCCTTACATTTCCTTTTTATTTCTCAAATGAAGGAATTGAATGGGTGACCCACAAGGTCACCTACCATCACTTACCTGATTTCTATGTTTCATGATGCATATTCTGAACAGTGCCGACAGTCTTGGGAAATGGAATGCCTCATAAAGGATTGCATGATTCTGACAAGTGATTTAAGGGCTCCCCTACCCTCTTCCAATAAAGTGGAGAGTTTGGATAGACTTTCTATCCTTGGCCATGTTGAGATTTAAAGGTGGGTATGCCAAGCAGAAACCCAGCAGAGTGGATCCCTCACAGGGATAGTTCTAATGAAAGAGACTGAGGGGCTGGAGTGTGGTGCTCAATGGAACAGTATGTGCCCAGCATGTGTAGATGACAGAGAGGGAGAAAGCCAGGTGGGAGTGGAGAGAAAGATCCTATTCTGGTCTAGTTTTTTGTTTGTTTTGTTTTGTTTTTTGATACAAGGTTTCATGTATTCCAGACTACTCTCCAAATCCATATGTAGCTAAGGACGACCTTGAACTTCTGAACCTCTTGCCTCTACCTCCCAAGTGATAAGAGTACAGGTAGGTACTACCATTCCCAATTTTTTTGTATGCCAGGCAAGTACTCTACCAAGGGACCTACATCCCAGTCTTCTGGGGGGAGGTAGGGTAGAGTCTTTTACCCCACTGCACTGGCAAAACATGCTATGTAGCTAAGGATGACCTTCAGCTCATGATTCTTCTGCCTCTACCCTCCAAGTGCTATTATTACAGAATGCATCACCATGCCTACTTTGAATGGGTTTTGATATCTCAGAAGGTGTCCCAAGCGGGGAGTATACCCAACCAAAATTTCTAAGGCTTAGGTGTTCTTTGCGATCCATCTGCCACAGACCAAATTGTATCCTCCTCAAATTCACACCTGTCCCCTCAGTTGACTTTTCAATCCCACATATTCTGTGATTTTGTTTAGTGAATGGGTTTCTAAAGATAGAATTAAGAACTGGGGATGGAGGTCAGAGACAGAACACTTACCTAGTACATGCAAAGGTCTAGAGAGCAGGCCCTAATCTACTATGACTGAAAATTGGGACATGGGCATATGAAGATACAGGGAGACTGTCACCATCTGCACATCAGGATGCCTCGGGAGGACAATGCACCTTGATCTTGTATTTCCAGGCTCCAGACTGAGATAAAATTTTAAACCACATAGTCCACTTGGCTATACAGGCCCAGCAAACTAACACAGCCACTGAAGGATGATGACTTCAAGACCTGGGAGTGGCCTGAGAAGGAAAGACTTCAGGACTCAGGCTCTGCAGGGGCCTAGGCAATGGAGATGGGGAGTAAGGGCCATCCCCAGAGGTAGGAACTACATAGAAAAAGGACAATGAGTTCAAGTGAGTATCTAGTCCATGACTAATGTCGTACAAAACATTTTCATTGGTGTTAAATGATCCACGCTCAAAGCCATTCACCTATCTGGAATCTCATTTTTCTCACTTGTAAAAGAAGGGTTTTAAACAAGTGAGTGATCATGTGATCTATGTATGGTTGATGTTGAAATTCCTGCTTAATCTAACAATTCATCCACCTCTTCTCTGCTAATTTCATTGACTTCTCTTGGGAAAACCATCCATCATCCGCTATCAATTCAAGCAGTTCATATGTGATTGGGCTTATCCCCAACATGTGACCCAGGCTTAGCCAATGATAGCATACTATTTATTCCTCAGGCTCTAAGTTTGGTTCATGAATGAGCATGTACTTTAGACAAGGCAATTGTGAGACTTTTTCTGTAAGTCCTGGTTGTTACTAGACTTTATATTTTATGCCTCAGATGAGTATGATGATGCCTACAATCCCCAGCACCAGAGTACTGTGGCAATCATGGGCTACATCACAAGGTCTTGTCTCAAACAAACAAAACAAACACTTGCAGCTACAGCTACTGGCCATTCCTGCCATGATATGGACTGCATGCCCAAGAAAATCTTTCAACACAGAACAAAGCAGTCATAATATAATAACAGACACAAACAGAGCAAGAGAAAAGTTCTGTCAGGCATGACAGAATATGCCTGTAATTTCAACACTGTGGGCAGGAGGCAGGAGGATTGTTAGTTTGAGGTCAGCCTAGGTTATGGAGCAAACTTATCACTAAAACGCAAAACAACAATAACAAAGAGAAATCTTTCCAATAACCCTACCTAAGCACCTGAAATCAATAGTCCACAAAGCCAGTGAACTTGTATTTAAGTAACATGAGCCACCATGTTGCCTACCCTTTGATGAGGTTAATTAGGTGTCTATTCTACCAAAAAGGTCCTAAATCTCCCACTGGATGATTTAATGGCTCTATGACACTGAATATTGCCACTTCTGTGCCTCCAGAATGGGGCCTTACCGTGTATTTTTATTACAATAAAATATTCTTTTATTACAAGCATGGCCCAAATGCTGCATAAGACCTACTTATACTAAAGAACAATTATTCATTAGCTCTGCACTTCAAATTTTATTGAGTACTCTCCATCTAATCTGGCAATCCTATAGGGGACATGTTTTATTAAACGCAGAAGTATATTAGGATTAATATTTTATAGGCACAAGAAAGGGATTTACATTGACAGGAAGGGACAATTTGAGTCCTTACTGCTTTCTTCTTGAGGGAAAACTGCTTTTATACTTTTGTTGAAAACACCTGACTCACTGTGTTTATCTCCTTCTTCCAGAAAGTACTTTGGCCCATGTGCTTGGAGCCAAACCCTAGCCTTGACGTACTGAGGACCAGGTGAGAGATACAACCTTAAAGATAGTGAACTTGGAAAGCTGATGCAGTGAAACTAGAGTACACAATCCCCAACTCTTACTATTGAGCCAAATGATTTGAAAACAGGCCTGGTGGGATGCTCAGCAGGTAAAGGTACTGTGCAAGTCTGGAAATCCGAGTTCGGTCCTTCAAACCATGTAACAGTGGGATGAAAAAACTTACTGCACAAAGTTGTTCTGACCTCCACATTTGCACCATGCCTATGCAGACAGACAGACAGACAGACAGACACACACACACACACACACACACAGAGAGATAATTATAATAATTTTTTTTAAAAAAGATGCAGATGTAAAACAGACAACAAATTTGGCTAGAAGTAACCAAACAAGGAAAGAGATAAAACCTAACTAACTCCATGTTTGTGTGAGTGTGTGTGTGAGAGAGAGAGTGTGAGTGTGTGTGAGTGTGTGTGTGTGTGTGTGTGTGTGTAGCTTTTTGACACAGGGTCTCAGTATATAGCCCAGGTTAGCCTCAAACATAGGACCCTCTGTCCTCAGTCTCTTGGAGTGTAGAAATTACAAACAAGCATGTTTAATGTCTGTAAATGTTTTTAAAAGTTGTGGGGCTGGAGGATAGGAAAGAGACTGAGGTCCCTAAGGCTTTACAGTGAAGCTTCAAAATTAGCATCTGAGAAAAACCTGTTAGCCAAGAGGAAAGATGGAAACCTAGTGCCAGATCTCCAGAACTGGTGGGAAACACTGGGGCAGGTACAGAGACACACCAGGGTCTAAAAGTGACCCATGACGCACAATACTAAAACATATACTCCTGCGAGGCAACTTAAAATGCTGATGAGACACCCACGGAACGAAGCCATATGTTGAACTACATGTAACAGAGCACACACAAGAAAGCCCACACTATGCCAGTGACCCGACAAACCTCCCTAGGGAACACAGAGTCTCCAATTCTTTGTGCCCACTACTTTTGAGTTTCTAAACTTTCTCCCCATTCCTATTCACTCCCTTCTTCAGAAATACATGGCTTTTATAATAACCCATCCCTGCTTCTGCTGCTGCCAACTGCAGCATATTTTGATCTGGGACACAAGAAGCCAGAATCCCTCGAGAGGTGCCCACTGATCGATCCCTGTGTCCACTGCTGTCACTGCCAGCCAGGGAAACTGGCAGAGGTTCCACAATGACAAGGTGGGCAATGACAAGCGAAAGATGGAACACAGAAGCCTTGGTGCTGTGTGGGACCATCTCCACCTAGCAAAATGAACCTAGGATGGGAAGCACAGAAGCAGGACTCCTTCCAGTTACCTTGGTCAATACTGTTAAGAAGGATAAGTGGTGCTGGTTACCTCGTGGAAAGGTCATGAGCCACGACAAAACCCACTATCTGAGCTTTATTGG
Source organism: Onychomys torridus (assembly GCF_903995425.1). Lineage (NCBI taxonomy): Eukaryota > Metazoa > Chordata > Mammalia > Rodentia > Cricetidae > Onychomys > Onychomys torridus. The sequence goes on along the minus strand of NC_050458.1, from coordinate 21,279,651 downwards.
CGGGGGGGGGGGGGGGGGGGGGGGGGGAAGCAAAAGAACCAGGCCTGGGGAGAAGCTCGTGCAGAGAGAGAAAGACAGAGAAGAAATAGTGGGGGGAGGAGATAACAGAGAAGGAGGGGGGTCTGTGTCCAACTTTTTAAGGGTTCCCGAGAACATGCGCTGATTGTGTGACCACCCCAAGCGCACTGAGGGCGGAAGACACAAGACCCCTTACTTAGCTCCTGAACTGCGCATGTGCAGTCACGCAGCTGGAGTGGCTGCAGAATCCCAACAATTACACTATGAGAAGGTAAAGAAAATCATTAGCTATCAAATTTAGGCCAGAAGAGCAAATGGCATGCGGAAACACCTTGCTGTGGTGGTCTGATTGAGAATGGCCCCCATAGGCTCATATATTAGAATGCTTAGTCACCCAGGAGTGGAGCAGTTTAGGAAGATTAGAAGGCATAGCCTTGTTGAGGAGGTGTGAAAAACCCACATGTTGCCCCCCCCCCACCTCCGGCCTCTATGCCTGTTGCCTGCCAACGGGATGTAAAGCTCTCAGCTACTTCTCCAGTGCCCTATCTGCCTACTTCCTGCCATGATGAACATGGACTAGCCCTCTAAAACCATAGGCAAGCCCCCAATTAAATGGTTTCCTTTACAGAAGGAAAAATAAACTTGAGGTATAGATAGAGACACATGTGTTACATATAAACATAAAGGTGAATTTTGTTGTTGTTGTTGGGTTTTTTGGTTTTTTGAGACAGTGTTTCTCTGTGTAGCTTTTAGAGCCTGACCTGGGTCTCGCTCTGTAGACCAGGTTGGCCTCATGAACTCACAGAGATCTGCCTGGCTCTGCTTCCCAAGTGCTGGGATTAAAGGCATGTGACACCACCACCAGCCCATAAAGGTGAATGTAATGGAAAATTCTAAAGCAAAATAATAACAACACACACACACACACACACACACACAACAGAAAAGAAGTAAGGGAGGGAGGGAGGGGCAGGGGAGGGAGGGAGAAAAAGAGAAAAAGGCAATCTGAAAGAAAACACAATTCAAAGAACAAAATTGTCCTAACATATAGTAAGCTGTTAACAAAAACAAGGGCAAGCAGGATGGATTAGTGGGTCAAAGCCTTTGGTGTGCAGCCCTGACGACCTGAGGTCAATCCCTGGAACCCATGGCATGAAGACAGAACTGACTCCCTAAGCCATATACTCACTGGCCTCCATGACTCCCTGCCTCCCCAAAAAAACACATAAAATTAAAAAAAAAAAAATAGAGCTTGAGAGTCCCCCTCTGTGCTAGGCACAGTGATGACTGCTTCATGGGTGCTGGTCCTTATGGTGACTCCCTAAATAATCCTAAAACTGCCAATGGTCCCTGCAGGCAGTTCCAATATTCAAGAAAATACTGTGGCCTAATTTTAAAAAGTTAGTTCTCGCAAGTTCACTGAAATCTTCAGGAGTCCCGCTAATGAATTCAGTGACAATAGCACTGAGTCATTTGCTGAACATGCTCAGAGTGGCAGAATGCAAAACACTAATTCTTAGACATGCTGTCTGTCAGGAATCCAAGAATAATGAAGGCCAATTTATTTAGAAATTCAAATGTGGAACAAAATGCCACATAATTCAGCGGAGGAGGAATGTGTAAGGAGCCAAGGGAGGCGTTTCAGCTCTTGTACACTTTCCAAATTAAAAAAAAAAAAAAATTATTAGGTTGTGTTTACCTTGAAATACTACAGAAGAGAACTTCATTACTAGCCTTCTGTGACCCCTGCGCCCAGGGCTAACTGGAACTTCTTTATTTCCACTGACTCATTCTGCACAGTGGGGAGCAGCATGCCACACCTGCCCCTCTGGCCTGATATCCCTCCAGCAGCTGACTTGTTTCGCATTTAAGAAAGCAACAGCTGGGGCTAGGGTTCAGTGGTAAAGAGTGTAAAAGCTCACCTAAGCAAATATGAGGCCCCGGGCTCACTCACCAGCGCTTGGAGGTTGGGGGTGGGGGGCAGGACGGGACTGTTTGGACTGGGCATGTTGACTAGCGGTAGAGCGTGTGCCTAGCATGCTAGAGGCCCCAGGTTCAATGCCCAGCATTGTAAAAAAGCCGGGCAGTGGTAGCACATGCCTTTAGTCCCAGCACTGGGAAGGCAGATCTCTGTGAGTTCGAGCCCAGCCTGGGCTACCAAGTGAGTTCCAGGAAAGGCGCAAAGCTACACAAAGAAACCCTGTCTCAAAAAAACAAACAAGAAGAAGAAGAAGAAGAGGAAGAGGAAGAGGAAGAGGAAGAGGAAGAAGAAGAAGGAACAACAGACCACACATGTAGCTTGGTCAGGTGGCTCATGCAGGAGGCCGGCATCAGGATTGCTGTGAATTAATAGCTAACCTGGGCTAGACTGTGAGTTCAAGGCTATCCTCTGCTGTCTAGTAATACACTGTCTCAAAAACAAAGGGAGTAGAGAAGGAAGCTTATTGAGGTAGCTCGGGGGTAAAGGGTCCTGGCAACTTGAGGAAACCAGGTAAGGGTGGAAAGTGACTCCACCAAGTTGTCATCTACAAATGTATTGTGGCATGCATGTCTGTCTGTCTGTCTGTCTGTCTGTCTCTCTCTCTCACACACACACACACACACACACACACACACACACACACCACATATGTTCTCTCTCTTTCGCGCACACACACTAATAATAACATTAAACTTTTAAAAATGGAAACAGATGGTAGTAGAGAAGGGGCAGAAAGCAGAGAGAGGGAAAAAATTATACCCAGGAATTTGGTAGATAAATGTTGATATTTTTAGATATGTTACCAGGGGTTACAGATTCTCAATACCTCTGCCACCATTTCTTTTCTTTTATAACTAGAAACAGAATTCTAAAAATGAGCAGTAAAAATGGAATACTCCAGGAAAAAACACTGCAATAAAGAGACACAAATTTCCACACTGCAAATATACCATGTTATTGTGCCTGGCACAGTGGATGATGAGATACTTGCTAGAGAAATGGAATGTGCAAGGGCACGCATAAAAATCATGTGGAGTGCAGACACTAAGAGACCACGGATGCCAACCCAGACTATTATACCCAGCAGAACTCTCAATCACCATAGACGGAGTAAACAAAATATTCCATGATAAAACCAGATTTAAACAATACCTGTCCACAAATACAGCCCTACAGAAAGCACTAGAAGGAAAAATCCAACCTAAAGAAGTTAAACACACCCATGAAAACTCAGGCAATAGATAATCCCACACCAACAAACACCAAAGAAGGAAAACACAACACAACCACAAAAAATAACAGAAATTAACAATCACTGGTCATTAATATCCATCAAGATCAATGGTTTCAACTCACCTATAAAAAGACACAGACTAATAGAATGTATAAGAAAACAGGATCCATCCTTCTTGCTGCATACAAGAAACACACCTTAACTTCCAAAATCTTATGGAGGAGCGAGAGCCTGGCTACCTGAGCAGGTGGTCCTGCCACATAACTTCATCATCATCTACTAATAGTGTGCAGTTTATCTAAATCTTTCTGGTTTTGTTTTAAAATGGGGTCTCACTGTGTGGCCCAGGCTAGTGTTGAATTCAAGATACTCCAGACTCAGCCTTGGGAGTCCTGGGATTATAGGTAAGTGCCACTACATAAGATAGACTTAATTTAAAAAACAACAGCAACAACAACAAAAAAACAACCAATGACTTGCTTCCACTTTTTCGGTAGGGTCTCATGACATAGCACTGTTATGAGATGTGCCCTGAGCTAGAGATTGTCTTGCCTCAGTTTTGGCCGTGTGGGGATTAAAATCCATGTCACTATGGTTAGTGTCAATGACTGTACCACCATTCTTGGCTCAGTGTGGGATCATATACCTCCATTTTAATGGTGACTAGCTTTTCTTCCTGTGTCTTAAGAAATAAAAGCAATTTGTTCTTACTCTTTTTCTTTTTGCAGTGTTAAAGATTGAACCCGGGGCCCTACACAGGGCAGGCAAGCTGTTTGCCTAGTCCTTGATGATTCATATTCTCTCTCTCTCATTCATATTCATATTCTCTCTCTCTCTCTCTCTCTCTCTCTCTCTCTCTCTCTCTCTCTCTCTCGTTTATCCGGGTGCCATTTTGAATAACCATGGCTCTGGAACACAAATTTAGGTTACTCCAAATTTCATGTCCTAATAAGTTTTTACAGAACAAAGACACATTGTTGGGTAGATCAAAGAGGCAGGTACAGCAGGATAGGGGAAGCTTTTCTACAGGCCCAAGATGTTATCTGATGCCATTCTTAACCTTTAGGTTGGTAGGAGTTAAGTTAGTAGATTCTAAAAGTTTTGTATCTCTTAATAGCTAGCTTCAGTACAGAGCTGGGCAAGGGATGGCTGTTCTGAGTGCTAGAACTAGCCCAAGATAAGGGGATTAGCCTCTGAGTCTACAGACACAGTTTCTTTTCGGGAGTTCTTGTTCATAGTGTCCCTTGTTGCCTAAGCATCACATTTTGTGTGTCTGGGAGCCACATATTATTTACTAAATATTATAAGGTCCCTCATAGCTAGAAACGCTCATTCCTAGGATCTGATGTAGATGAGACTGAACAGTGGGAAAGGTGGCTGTCTTCAGGAGAGGGGGACAGCTAGTGAAGGCCATTAAGAAAGAAACTCCTGGGTCATATCAAAATTACTAGCCATTATAATCCAGATATGAATTTTTACACCCCCTGTATCTGATATAACATTTACATGTGACACAGGATGCCCATAACTTAAGCTAAGGAATCAAGAACACAGTTTGGCCTAATGGAGTGAATAGCACTTGATTCTTTGAGGCAAAGTCATATCTATAGTTCAGGCTGGCCTCAGACTCCCTCACTTCTACCAACACACAGGGCTTGAACGACGCCCCTTTCTTTCATATTTTCCTAACTTTTTTGAGACAAGGTCTCATGTATCCCAGGCTGAACGCAAGTGTGCTATACAGCTGAGGATTACAGCATTCGCCAGCATGTGTTGTTTATACAGTGCCGGGGATCAACCCAGCCCTCCTTGCAAGCTAGGCCAGCACTCTACCAACTGAGCTATATCCCCAGGCCCATATTTTCACCTTCTTTTTTTTTTTCTTTTTGAGAGTCTCACTATGTAGCTCTGGCTGGCCTGGAATCCTCTGTAGACCAGGCTGGCCTCAAACTCATAGAGAACTGCCTGCCTCTGCCTCTTGAGTGATAGGATCAAAGGTGTAAGCCACCACACCCAGCAGAAAGCCACGGCCCTAAATATAACATGCAGCCTGTGGAATGGTCACCCTGCTTACCATGTCCAATGCCCTGTTCTATTTAAAACAGCCTTCCTAACCTTCCCCAGATTCAGGCAAGGTTCAAAACCCATCGCTGTGTCTCTTTCTGGAACAGGGTCTGAGCAGAGAGAGCCCCTGACCTATGACGGCCCTCACTTACTTCCCTGAGCAGGTCTAGGTATAAGCCAAGGACACTCAGTTCTTCCAGTCCACCTGGCAGGAATTAGCTAAACCTAGCCAAGTGGCTCTTTCTTTACTCAAGCAGAACCACACCTGCAGTTTTCAAACATGCCTTTGTGCCATGAAACACTTCCAAACAGAGCGCTAGTGGGCATTCTGGTTAAAAGGAGTTTGGACTCAGAAGTGCGGAATCATTCCCAGTTTTCCCACACACACTTTCTACATCCTTGGTCTTCCTAGAAGTCATGACAAAAGGTTTAAGATTAGAAAGCCCACACTGTCTACTGTGGGGCACTTCTGTAACTCAGTACCTGGGAGGAGGAGGAAGAGGAAAAGGAGGAGGAGGAGGAGGAGGAGGAGGAGGAGGAGGAGGAGGAAAAGGAGGAGGAGGAGGATCAGGAGGAGGAGGAGGAGGAAAGGAAGGAAGGAAGGAAGGAAGGAAGGAAGGAAGGAAGGGAGATCAGGCATTCCGGGCCAGCCTCGGCTACATAGTGAGTTTAAGGCCATATCCTCTCTCCAAAAAGCAGAAACAGAAACGAGCAATTATAACAAAACCAGCAGAACCAGAAGATGCTGAGGAAACAGGACTGGCAGGTTTGGGAGAAAAAGGAAGGCTGATCAGCAGGAGACACACACACACACACACACACACACACACACACACACGCGGCGTGCCTGAGGCTGGACATGACGAGGGGCAAGGGGCAGTTTATCTGGAGTGGGTTTGTCCTTCAGAGTTTTCCAGGTTTTCTTCCAAGTCATGTGTATCCTTTCGATAACTAAGACTGGGATGAGGTGGGGGAGGATCACAGGGTCCTAGCCTCCCTGCTCAGCTCTTTGCTGACAGATTCAGAAGTGTGTGGGGGGGGGGGTACTAAGACACTCCTTATACCTGTCCCCTTGATGTTTGAGTGAGCCCCGGATTCTGTGGATCCAAGACCTTGAAAATCCTGACTCTAAGCCAGCTTGTCTTCCCGACCGGGGCTCCTCTCTCACCTCCCAACCACAAGCATGCCTGCTTTGTCCTGGGAACGGTCTGAACTCTTTAGCCCCTGGGAGTGTAAACCAGACCATGCTATGGCTCACCAGAGGTCCTTACGCTCAAGTTACTCTCCTCCCTCCTTTAACAACTCAAAAACCTTCCAAGGGCAGCCTTGCAAGGGCAACTGCTTGGTGAACATGTTCCCACACCAAGAGCAGCCTTCTTTCCTTTCCTCACACGAGGTTCTAGTACCACTGGTAAAGCATGCATTGCACCGCATGACCTCCGATCCAACCGTGGACACAAAGTGAACGCCGCTTATGGGCTACTACAATTCCCGTGATAGCAAATTGAAAGAAGTCTTGAAGAAGGGGAAATTAAGCAGGGTGAACTCTGCACTCAGCACTGTGGGATGCCCAGGTACAACAAACAGCCTTTGGGTTCAGAATTTAAACCCCCTTTCAATAGACTGGTGAGAGCAAAGACCTCTATTTTATTTGAATGTTTAATCCCACTAGCCATGAAAAAAAAAAAAAAAAAAAAAAAAAACCCTTCTCTATCATTCATCTCAAACAGCTGGTTCACAAGCTTTCAGTTCAAGGTGATTCTGTAATTTTCTATTCTTGTCTGGCTAACCAGCTGCCCAAATTGCATCAGACAGCTCCCTCTCCCAGTCCTCAGGGAGCACACATTACTGAAGGCAGGGTGTTAATAATACCTTCAAAATCACTGTCCACCTTATAAGAAACATTGAAAACATTTTTTCAGAAAAACAGCTCCAGGAAGCTGCAGCAGCTTGTGGAACCCCAGAGAACAAATGGGAGGGTTGCGATTACCCATGGTTATTTAAAAACTGCATCATGAATCTCAGGCAAAGTAAACAGTTCACACAAATAACACAGAGAGCCAAATTTGGGGGCGGGGGCGCAGGATGAGCCTGGTGATGCAGGAATGGGTGCCTCCTACCCTAGCCCCTCAAATGCTGGGGCTACAGGAAGATAACAGCTACACTCAGCTCATAGTTAAAATTTAGGTGTAAAAAAATGTATATAATGAAAATGAAAAGTCTCCAGGTTGGCATGAATGGACCATTATTAAAGATGGGTAACTATCAATGAACTGTTGAAGCTGGCAGACAGGTGAATGAGAATTTGGGAAACTATTCTGATATGCTTGGAATTTTCCTCAAGCACTACTTTCTCAAAGAACCCGATCTCTATAGTTGTGTATTTTTGCTGTGTGTGCAAACATGTAGCTTGCTAAACATGTTTCTACATGAAATTGGACATGGTACACATTTACACAGTTTTGTTTTTATTAGGTTTTTTTGGTTTGTTTTGTTTGTTTTGTTTTGTTTTTTGTTTGTTTGTTTTTTTAAGACATGGTCTCTTTATTCTGTAACTCAGGCTGCTCTGGAACTTGCTATGTAGATCAGGCTGGCCTTGAACTCACAGAGATCTATCTCCCTCTATGCTGGCATTAAAAGTCTACCACCATATCCAGTTTTACATTTCACAGTTTTACTTCAAGAAAATGTTTGAATTTTTCATGACTGATTATATTAATAGAGCATATAGACAGGTATAAAAATAGGAAGAAAAGGGCTGGAGAGATGGCTCAGCATTTAAAAACATACTCATATACTGCTCTTATAGATGATCAGATTTTGGTTCCTAGAGCCCATGTGTGGGGTGGTTTCCAACCACCAGTAACTCCCACTCCAAGGGATGTGATGCCCCCTCTGGCCTCTTGGGGTATCTGCACTCATATGAGCATACACCTCCCACCCCACCCCCACACACATGGCCATAATTTTTAAAATAATGAAAATAAATCATTAAAAAATAGGAAGAATAAAGTACAGATCTGTAAACAGAGAGCATATGACTGTGGACAGGCAGAAGGAACTGCTCTCAGACCTCACGCACTATCTGAAGCCCCACTACACACGCTTTTCAAAGCTTCAGCAACCACTTTGAAGACAGTCTTCTACCAGAAAAATCCTTCTCAGGGCATAGTAAGCAATGGTTTTGTGAATGAAGAACAAATATAGAGACAAAGTTCTAAAAGAATCCTTCCAAAGCTCATGACAAATCAATACAAAGCAAATCTCTCTCTCTTTTCTCCCTCTCCCTCCCTCCCTCCCTCTCTCTCCCTCCCTCTCTCTCTCCCTCTCTCCCCCTCCCTCTCTCTCTCTCTCTCACACACAAACACATTTGTTTGTTTTTGTTGTTCTTTTTTTTTTTTTGGTGGGTTTTTGGGTTTTTTTTGGTTTTTTTTGAGACAGTGTATCAGGTAGCCCAGGCTGGCCCTTCATGTTGCTCTGTAGCCAAGGATGTTTTTGAACTCTGGATCCTCCTGCCACAGCATCCACAGGCCTGCACCAGGTGTCCAGCCATCTGTGTGACATGACACAGCAAAGCTCTAAGATTGTAATCATATGCAGAAAGGAAGCCTACTTCACTCAGAGCCTGGCACACTATATGCTGTATGATGAGAGAGCACGACCGTAAATAAAAGCAGGAGTGTCTTGCATCTGCATGGAGCCCATCAGAAATGACCCCAGCAATGTCCCTGGGACAGGATGTGTATGGTGGCTCACATCTGTAGGAGACCAAGGCAGAATGGCTGTAAATTCAAGGCTATACAAGTGAGTGCCAGGCCAGCCTGAGCTACAGTGTGAGACCTGTCTCAGATGCAGAACACGACAACAGAATAAATGTACATCCCTGTAAATCAGGAAGGCAATATCACACCCATTCGATCTTGTGAATTGAAGTGCCCTTGCTGAAAGTGCTGCAGTCTGACCAATTAGAACTCCTGATAGTGGAGAGATGGAATGTTGCAGATCCAGGGGCAAAACTATCTTAGGCTGTCCTAGTCTCTCTAATAGCCATTTATCACCCACCCTGACATCTGATCTAACACCTTTTTGACTGTCAGGTAAGACCTCTGGAATGTACTAATTAACTAAGTTGCCAGGAGACCACCAGCATGAAGGCTCCGAATGTCATCTGAGTTCCCGAGACCTCTAGCAGAGACCCTCCTGACTTGTTCCAACTCCCACAACTCACATCCCATGAATGTCTTCAGGAAATGCCAATACTCATTCTTGTCTTCCACCCAAGTTCTCTTCCATTGTGGAGCATGTCATCTGGGACAACCTGACAACCTGTTCCTGGGCTGTGGTCATCTTTGACTCAGTAATTTTTTTTCTCTTTCCTTTGAAATAAGAGCTGTGTTTTGTATTGACAGCCCACACAAATGGGACTTTAAAAAGATACAGACTTATTCAAGTTGTGTTTTAATAAGGGACAGACTCAGAACTTGAATCTAGATCTGATTTTTTTTTTTTTTTTTTTTTTTTTTTTTTTTAAAGACAGGGTTTCTCTATGTAGCCCTGGCTATTCTGGAGCTCACTATGTAGACCAGGCTGGCCTCAAACTCAGGTATACACTTGCCTCTACCTACGGAGCGCTGGGATGAAAGATGTATGCCACCACCACCCAGCTAGATCTGATTTCTATGTGGAGATCTTACCTTGGCCATCTAAGGCTGTAGGGTTGAATCACCAATACTCTGCCTATTTTGTGGTCATACAGACTCAGAAGATGAAAACATTTATATGTCACACAGATATATACCAATATAAATACAGCAGAGACTCACGGAGGAGCCTACAAAAGACACTCCCATTCTCCTGTTCGTACTGAACCAATGCTTTTGAATTAAGATAACACATTTAGGAACAGGAAATGTGTCAGAGGGTTCTGCCACGCTGGAGAGTGAACATCAGTGTATGCGGGACATAAATCTAGAGCTTCAACATGTGCATAAAGGCCCCCAGCCTTTGAAATCCCTCATCTCGTCCTGGAGATAAGGGATAATAGATGAGTACAGGAAGGCCTTGAGGTCAGCCTTCCTTGGGGCATTAGACATGTGGTTTTTCACTTAGTTTCCATGTGAGCTTTTTCTCAACAGGTCTGCTGAGCAAACAAAAGAGACAGAGAGAGACCATAGCAAATCTCCAGCTAGTCCTCTGATGAGTCAGAAAAACACCCTTCCTATTTGCAAAGTGCCTTTCCAAGAAGCTCCAAGAATTTTTTTTTTTTTTAAAAGCAGGTCTTTATCTATCTGCATGCCACACCCAGGAGTCTGAGGCCTCTAATTGCCTCACAGGTGAAGAAATAAATCCACAAGGTTTGGGGAACTTGCAGGAGATACAGGATGACTCACAGGCCCATGCTGGTTGCTATGCCAACCGCCTCTTGTTTTCCTTGGTAAAAGCCAGAACCGCACTCTCCTCCATTCTGGGTCCGCTGTCCCTGCCAGACCCTTCTAATGAGTGGGATGCATGTTCTTTGACCCCTCCTTCCACAGACAGGGTTTCATACTTTATAACAGTGGTTCTCAAATGACAGAACACATTGTTCTTCCCTTTACCTCCGGTCCCAAGATCCTGCAGTGGATCCATGAATAGTGCTATTCAGATGGCCACAAATAAGGAAAAGCAAAGAAAATGTACGGCTTCCAGGTATGGCTGGGAGTCTCGGTTGAGTCAACAATGAGAAATGAGCCTCCTGCTCACCCCATTCACTCTGTACCACTGACTCATCACAGCAGAGCTATGGAGCCAGAGAGCCAGCACTCAAGGCCGTATCCATTGTTTACTGTGGAGGTTTGGACAAAGCATCTGATTTCTCTTCTCTGCACCTTGACTTTCTTATCTTATTTTTAAAAAAAAAAAAAAATTGACAAAACACATCTCATAGATTTGTTGTAAGGATTCAGCGAGAGACTCTAATATGAAGTGCCAAGCCTCCAGTGTTGTTCTTATTAGTTATGATTTAATGTACTTCATTATCAGATTTTGGCAGAAGTACCATCCATCTCTCCCTAAATACACATTTCTGTGATTTCTTAAAAGTACACATAGTCCCAAATCAAGGAATGACTGTGATGGGCTAGCAACCTGAAGAGACTTGACTGTTCTCTTGTTAAAGGATTAGAATGAATGATAGAATGTCAGGTGAAATCCAGAGAAACCTATAAGGGTGACCCCCCTTAGAAGGGGCTTACTCTTGGAGAAACAAGCTGAGATCTGCTTTCCCATGAGGTGTGCTATAACCAATCTCATCATTTCTATGGTGTCACCCAAACTATATAACTAAAGTCAATGAGTTGCCTCCACTGGGGGAAAAAAAAATCAGCCCATCTAGTTCAAGCTTTCACCCATGTCAGTTTCTAGAGATAGGAAAAGGGAGACTTAGGGACTTTGAGTTATTTGCCGTTAGCCTAGCTGAGATATAAACCTTGGCCTCCTGTCTGTTAACAGAACGGTCCTATGTGGTCCCCAGCAACACTACAAGGACAGCAGCTGCTAATCTGGTGCTTTACCCAGAACTGCAGATGGCCTGATAACACCAGCCTGCATTCATTCATCCGTGAGAAAGACACTACCTATCCAACCACCAACCAGAGGCTTCCTAGCTCTTCCCCAGGAAGACAAACTCTGTGACAATTTTAGACAAGAGAAAAGATAAAGACCTATTCTAAAAGATCATCAAACAGGTAAAACATTGTCTATTGTCATGAAATATGCCACGTGATCTGCAAACCCGGGCTGAGATTATTCCACTCAGAGGAGAAAGTCTGTTGGTTAAATTGGCGCTGCTTGTGGCCACCACCCGCAGCGGCCATCAGACGGAGGGGAATGCTGGAGGAAAGTCACAAGCCATAGTTACCTTTTAGAGCTTTATTGGGGTGGGGGGGGGGGAGAAAGGGAAAGAGGGAGAGAGAGAACCAGAGAAAGAGACCTCACGGAAGGAAGAGAGCAGAGCGGCCCAACCCAACCGCTTTTTAGGCTGGGCCCCATCCCAGGTCCATGACGTCCTTACAAAGTTGATTCTCAAAGATGGTGTACCTGAGAATCACCCAATTGTTGAGACTGGGAAGGCAACCTCTAGCCTACTGTGCTAATTCAATAGGGCAGGGTGAGCCCCAATATTTACATTTCTAACAAGTACCTCCTGGTGCTGCTGATGCTGATTTAGCCATAGCTTGCAAACACCCGGGGCAAAATCAAACAGATGAGAGAAGATAGGGAAGCCACAGGGGAGGCTGAGCAGGCAGATCTATGCTGGGCAGGGTGGTTAACGACATGACCACCCCACCCAGCATTCAAATGCCCAGGTACTTGACTTGCCACAGGCAAGCTGGGAACACCGGGTCTAAGGCACACACACCTTGCAAAAGCAACAAGCGCACACAGGAACTTGAATCCAGAGTTCGGCTTAGTTGGGGTTTTAGGGATGCAGCCTTCCTTGAAAGGCATCTCCCTACCTACTTGCTAAAGATCAGCAGTCAGGAGGGAGAGCACATTCCTACCTATAACCCCAGCCTGGGAAGCTGAGGAAAGCAAATCTGAGGCCAACCTGGGGATAGGTAATGAGACTTGTTCTAAAAAACAAAACAAACAGACAAAACAATGACTTGAGAGGCGTGGCTGACAGCAGGAGCCAGGCACAGTCCGTTCTGGGAGGGGCTGTGACACCTAACTGTGCAGTGTGCACTTCCTGTCTAGATGCCCAGGTGGAGAGAGAGGACTCTTCCCTGGCCCCGACCCAAGTTTCCTGACCTGGTAAATAAGGAAGCTAAGTGCATTCTTTCACAAATCTCTCTACGCTCAAATCTCTTGTTTTTGTGGACTCCCTGATGAGCCTCTAGGGAAAATCTTCTCTCACAGGATCCAACTAGAACAGGCCGTCGGAGGCACATTTTGTACTGAAAAGATCAACCACAAACCACAAGGCTGGGAAGCATGCAGCAGCAAATGTTTCCTTTGGGCTTCCAAACATGGATGAACATATTTTAAAGGGAAGTTTGTGCCAATAGGCAAGCTGTAAAACACCATCTGGGGTTGCGAGCTATCCATTTTCACAGTCCATGGGACAGACACTTGAAGCTGCCACAGTGCTTGGGTATTGCACACCTGTACCACGAGAACACAGAAGGCTTCTCTAGGTTTAAAAATAATATTTCACAGACTTTTAAAAGTGTTTCCAGGAACATCTGCAGCTATGGTGAAAGTGAGTTTTGGTTAAGGGGTAGTATACATGCATATGATACTCATACCAGGCACAGAGACATATGCTCAGAGTCACTCATAGTCACTCATAGTCACTGTGGTGGTCTGAATGAAAATGGCCCCATAGGCCCACAGGGAGTGGCACTTTTAAGAGGTGTGGCCTTTTGGAGTAGGTGTGGCTTTGTTGGAGGAAGTATGTCACTGGGGTGGGCTTTGAGGTTTCAGTTGCTCAAGCCAGGCCCAGAGTCATTCTCTCTCCCTGCTGCCTTCAGATCCAGATGTAGAACTCTCAGCTACCTCTCCAGCACCATGTCTGCCTGCATGCCGCCATGCTTCTATGATCATGACGATAACGGACTAATCCTCTGAACTGCAAGCCAGCCCCAACTAAATGTTTTCCTTTATAAGAGTTGCCACAGTTATGGGGTCTCTTCACAGCAATAGAAACCCGAGCTAAGACAGTCACTGTAACTGAAACAGGTGTTTCTTTCCAACAAAAAGTTGTCATCTCTGTGTATCGGATGTACACACAGTGGTAAATATCTCTATACTGAGTTAAAACTGAATCTAGCCCACACCATTTCCCCCTTCTATTGTCTACTTTAGGCAAATGTGCTGCCTTCATTTCTGCCTATCTCCATCCTTTGGAGGATGGGTATGTTCTCCCTACATCCTCATCAATTCACATTCAAATTTCCCTCCACCTCCTTGCCTGGGAGCTTGCCAGCCAGATGAGATCAGTTTCCCTGACTCCTCCAGACCTATTTTCTCGAATGCTGGTGTTTGCCCAAATACCACTCTGTATTTACTCTTCCTGGCATTAATTCCCACCCACCCCCCTTTTTTTTTCAACTCACTACAAAATCTGTGAGTAAAGAACGGTCTCTCTAGCCATGCCGGCTCTTGCCTGTGATCCCAGCATTGGAAGGTAGAAGCAGGAGGATCAAGAATTAGTTCAAGGGAGCCTGGGAAGATGGCACAATGGTTAAGAGCACTGACTGTTCTTCCAGTGGACCTGGGTTCAATTCCCAGCACCCACATGGCAGCTCACCACTGTCTGTAACTCCAGAATCCAACACCCTTACACTGGCCTACATGAAGGCAAAACATCAATGCACATAAAATAAAAAATAAAAAAATTAGTTCAAGGCTACTCCAGCAACATAGCCGATGAAGCAAGTTGAAGGTTTGCCTGGGTTATATGAGATCCTTTCTCAAAGAACATAGGAACAAAAAGGAGGAGGAAGAGGAAGGGGAACAAGAGGAAGGGGAGGGGGCAGGTGCTGGTGGTGGTGGTGGTGGTGGTGGTGGTGGCGGCGGCGGCGGCGGCGGCAGCGGCGGCCTTTAATTCCAGCACTCGGGAGGCAGAGGCAGTTGGATCTCTGTGAGTTTTAGGCCAGCCTGGTCTATAGAGTGAGATCCAGGACAGGCACCAAAACTTCACAGAGAAATCCTGTATTTGTTTAGTGGAGGCTTAAAGGTAAGGGCTAGGCTGCCATGTTCCTTGAGACCTGGAGAGAAACCAACCACACAGCACAGAATGCCAAGGCTGAGTCTCTAGGCCTGGCCTGTTGGTGGCTGTATATGCATCCAGGTGAAAGAGCCAGTAGCACCTCAAAGGGTGCAGCTGCCACATTTCTCTGATTAAAAAAGACAAAAACCAAAGACCTTGGCTCCCCTCGAGAGGGAGTGTCTAGTGATCCTTCCTTCAGTGCAGGCAGCCAGCCCCTCCTTTCCTCACAGAATATGTCTGCCACAGGGCTCTCAACTTTCCTTGGGTTCTACCTGCTGTCCCATCGAGGGAGTCAGACCGGGAGACTGAGAAAAGTTGGCCGAAGGCCGTAAAGCTGTTGGTTATTAGGCAAAGTGTGCACCCTTAGAGGCAAACAACTACATAAACACACTGTCTAAGGGTGGCATGGAAGAGGGGCATAGGACCCACCAATGGGAGACTGTGAGTCTCAGCGGCAGTGATGGGAACACAATCACACAACAAGGAATCAATATGAGGATCAAAACTTATTGAGAAGTGATGGGAGGGGCTGTGGAGGCGTATCTAGATCAGTGGTTCTCATCTTCCTCATGCTGCAACCTTTTAATACTGTCCCTCATGCTGTGGTGACCCCCCACACACACCATAAAATTATTTTCGTTGCTTCTTAATTGTAATTTTGCTCCATATCAGTGTCTCAGTTCCTAAGACCATTGGCAACATGTGTTTTTCCAATGGTCTGGATCCACAGGTCAAAGACCACTGATCTAGCAGTTACTTGGGTGAACTTGGGTGAGCCACAGTAAACCCCTGTGTATAGAGAGGAAGGTTTGCCCTCGTGATTGAATTAGTCACTAACACTTTGCAAATGGCAAAGAACACAGGCCACTGAGAACATAAGATTTCTCACCGGAACTCAATCGTTCTTTGTTATTTGTTTTGTTATTTGAGACAGCAGCTTACGTAGCCCAGGCTGGCCTCAAACACACTATGTAGCTAAGGAAGACCTTGAACTCCTGATCCTCCTCCCTCCACTTCCCAAGTGCTAGGGTTATAGATGTGCAACATTATTCAATGCTTTTGTTATCTCAGGGTGGGAGATTGAGCATGGAGCCTGGCACATGATACATAAGGACTCTATTACTGAGCTATACCTTTATGCCCATTTTTACTTTTTATTTTGAGACAAGGTCTTATTAAGTTGGCCAGGCTGGCTTTGAAGTCATTCTATTGCCCAAACAGGCCTCATATTTGAGATCTTCCTGCCTCAGCCTCCCAAGTAGCTGGAGTTTCAGGCCTGTGCCACTGGGATTGGTTATACAGGCTCTTGTAAGAATATTTCTGGGGCTAGAGAGATGGCTTAGAGATTAAGAGCACTAGTTGTTCTTCCAGAGGTCCTGAGTTCAATTCCCAGCAACCACATGGTGGCTCACAACCATCTGTAATGAGATTGGGTGCCCTCTTCTGGCAAGCAGACAGACATGCAGGCAGAGCACTGTATAC
This sequence comes from Onychomys torridus, assembly GCF_903995425.1. Classification (NCBI taxonomy): domain Eukaryota; kingdom Metazoa; phylum Chordata; class Mammalia; order Rodentia; family Cricetidae; genus Onychomys; species Onychomys torridus. Next base: position 21,263,118 of record NC_050458.1, on the reverse strand, counting down.
ATAATAAATCTTTTTTTTTTTTTTTTTTTTTTTTTTGAGCTGAGGATTGAACCCAGGGCCTTGAGCTTGCTAGGCAAGTGCTCTACCACTGAGCTAAATCCCCAACCCTAAACAAATCTTAAAAAAAAAAAAAAAAAAAAAAAAGAATATTTCTATAGCCAGGTGTGGTGGTGCACACCTGTATTCCCATTATTTAGGAGGCAGAGGCAGGAAAATCAGGGGTTCATGCTTAACTCCTGCGACCACGTGAGTTCAAAGCCAATCTAGGCTACACAAGACCCTGTCTCCAAAAAAACAAAACAAAACAAACACACAAAAAGAACTTCTGCATGGTTGTCTCTCTGTATATGTTTTCTGTGCACTTAGGTTTTTCATGAGTTCTCTACTGTTTTGCGAGTACTCCACACACTCCATTTTCTCTATAATTTCCTACTAAGTGATGGTGGATGAGTAGGTTCTCATTTCTGTTGGTGATTACATAAAGAATCTGAAAACTTACCAAGCCCTATTTAGAGCCCCAAGAATGCCTAGCAGGGCTCCAAACACCTGTGGCTCCTTTTCAAAAGCCGCACTCATTAAGCCGAAGACAGTATCTTCTTCTAAAGATAGCTAAGCAAAATCTCCTCAGCTCTCAGCCACATTCTCCTAACAGCTGTCATTTGGACTGGAGTGGCGTTTGGCGAGATCTAAAAAGTCACACTCTGTTAATTAGGCTAGCAGAGACAATGACGGCAAGCTGGACAGGGACTGTGGGGAATTGTTAAGATTCTAATGGGCCCTTGAGAGACTTTTCTCAATTGAACATCACCCCACCACCACTGCACGCATCTCCAGTATCTTTTCATATTGGTTTTATTACATGCAAGATGCTGGGATGCAAAGCCAACATGATAAACCCTTAAGCTACACACCAGAAAGAAATGATACTTGTGTTCTGAGCCTCGGCAGGCTGTCCTGAGTCTTCGCTGATGCTCAGGCACCTATTTTACCTTGGGGGTCTATTCCTTGGTGATCCTTTGCTGGCATCACAGGTACAGCTGCCCTGAAGGATGCTGATCAGTTAGTTCACTATCTCATTTGTTGTTCCCAGAAACTCAGACTGCCAGCAGATCAGCCCACATTTATGAAACCAGTAGCTTTTCCATGGATGACGCAGCAAAATTCAGAGACAAGGAACTAACCTCAAAAGCAATTTCCTTATTTTAAGGGAGGAGCTGTGGCCAGTAAGTAGAACTTGTCCAGAATAAGAGTTGTTCAGACCGAAATATAAACTTGAACAAAGTAAAGCCAACAGAGGGGAGCTGGAAATGCAGCTCAGAGGCAGAGCACTAGCTTAGCATGTGCAAGATTGTGGGTTCAGTTCCCAGACGAGCAAAAAGGGACAAGCTACATAACAAGGACTTGCTTTAGTTTGACAACAGAAAACAATAGTTTGTATGTGACTGATATAAGGAATTGCTGTATATAATTTAATATGCAAGTAAAACTGAACACTGTCTATGTTCAGAATAGCAATATTCTATGGTCCTTTTTTTTAAAAAAAAAAAAAAAGATTTATTTATTTATTATGTATACAGCATGTATGACTGCAGGCCAGAAGAGGGCACCATATCTCATTACAGATGGTTGTGAGGCACCATGTGGGTGCTGGGAATTGAACTCAGGACCTCTGAAAGAGCAGTCAGTGCTCTTAACCTCTAAGCCACCTCTCCAGCCCACTATGGTCCTTTCTTAATTGTTGTAGTCTGTCTTTTTTTCCTTTCTTTCTTTTTAACGGGGTGCTGGGATTTGAACCCAGGGCCTTGTGCATGGTAGAAAAACACTATGCTACTGAGCTACATTCCCACCCCTGTTTGTTGAATTATTTCTAAATGTCTACATAATATAAGAATAATCTCTCTTGCTCCTGTTTTCTGCCACAATATTTTATTTGTTGCCAATGTTCCTGCATCTAGTTTCCTGAACTTTCTACTGATGTTTCATGTTACCCGTGACAGATGGGATGCTCTAACCCACACCAAATTCAGCCCACTAATGAATCACAAGCCAGTGGGTAAGTTCTAGATATCTCATTGCATATAAAATCAGTTGGTTTGTTGGGCTGTGTTTTTTGGTTCGGTTCGGGGTTTGGTTTGGTTTGGTTTAGTGAGATAGGTTCTCATATAGCCCAAACTTTCCATATATCCAACAATGATCTTGAGTTCTTCATTTCCCTGTCTCCACCTCCCAAGTGCTAGATTACAGATGTGGATGTGTACCACCTCACCCAGCTGCACTTTGTTCTTTTATGTCTGCTTATGGTGTCGTGATCTGAGAATAAATCCTTTGTTTCTGAGTTACATCATTTTGTGAGTGCTGAACTTCATAGAAGTGAGTACATCATAGAAGTGCTGAACTTTTAAATCAATATTTGTTCTGCAGTTTTGGAATGTGTGACTTAAAGGTTTAAGTGGGAGCATTATTATAAAAAGAATGTCAAAAGTCTTAGATTGAAGCAGGACATGAAGTTACACACTTACAATCACATCACTCGGGAGGATGAGTCAGGAATGCCTTTCTAGACCCTCAGAGCAAAAACACAAGAAAGAAAATCTGTAGAGAAAATGAATCCAGTCTTGATAATACAGCATTGATTATACTTGAGGTTATATGTGTGTGTCCTTCTTATTATCATTAAGCCTTTATTTTCTAACTGTGGTAGTCTGAATATAATTGGCCCTATGAGCTCATAGGGAGTGGCACTGTTGGGAGGTGTGGCCTTGTTGAAGTAGGAGTGGCCTTGTTGAAAGAAGTGTGTCACTACGGAGGTGGGCTTTGAGGTCTCCTATGCTCAGGATACCAAATAGAGTCACAGACCACTTTCCTACTGTCTTCTGACCAAGATGTAGCCAGCACCATGTCTACCTGCATGCCACAATGCTCCCTGCCATGATGATAATAGACTAAACTTCTGAACTCAATTAAATGTTTTCCTTTATAAGAGGTGCCATGGTCTTAGTGTCTCTTCACAGCACTAGAAATCCTAACTAAGACACTAACTCAAGGTCATTCCCAGCTTCTTGTAGTTAGTTCCACAGTAAACATCACTCCAGTTCAAACAGTTTCTTAAGCCCTTCAAACAGACTTTTACCATAGGTTGGTAAGTACTGGTCAAAGCTTCATCTCTCTAAACCTCTAATCACTGGGTCTTTTGAATGACTAGCTCCATCCCGAAGGTTCTATTCATCCCACACTAAGTCACTCCAAAGTGGGAACTGTGAGAAAAACAATGAGGATTTGGAGTCTGTGAGGAATACTGAACAAAAACAAATACATTTCACTTTTAAAAAATATATTTTTATTTTATAATTAATTTAATTTTTCATATCAGCCATGGATTCCCCTGTCCTCTCTCCTCCCACCCCCCTCTTTTTTTTTTTTTAAACTTTTTAAAAAATTTATTCTTTGTGTCTTTCACATCATGACTCCCAGTCCCAACCATCTCCCTCTACCAACAGGGTCAGCTCTCCTGTGCTGCCCACACAAGATGCAGGGTACACTTTCCCGAGTGCTGCAGCTGGTAAAAGGGAGGGCCAGCTCCCTCAACCACCACAGGTGACAGGGTCAAGGGGATGATGGGGCATCTTTCCCTCACCCTCCCCACCACGTGGCAGACAGGGGAATGTGGCCAACCATCCCACTCTCACACCCTCAGGGCTATCTCACCCACAGCCCTGCCAACAGAGTCAGCTCTACTGTGCTGCCTAGGTGAGGCGCAGGGCCCGTTTTCCTGAGTGCTGCAGCTTGTAAGTGGGAAGGGTCAGCTCGCTTATCTGTTGCAGGCAGTAAGGGAGCCTTCTCAGTGCCTCGTGACAGATGAGTAGTGGAGACAGCTCTCCCATACTCACACCTTTGGGGCTGGCTCACCCACACCTCTACCAACAGGGTTGGCTCTATTTTATGGCACAGGCAATGTGCAGGGCCTGCTCTCCCAACGGTTGCAGCTGGGGGGCGCTGGGTAGGGGGAGGCAGGGGGTAGGGACAGCTCTCCTGCTCTTATGACCTCAGGGCCAGCTTTCCCACCTGCCTCAGGTGTTGATGGGGGGGGGGGCATGTGCATTTTTCATTTAGAGGCTATTTATGTATTTAAGATTTATTTATTTTTATTTTCTGAGTATGAGTATTTGACCTGCATATATTTGCCTGTTACCCGCAGAGGCCAGAAAAGGATATCAGATCCCCTGGAACTGGAGTTACAGAAGGTTGTGAGCTGCCATGTGGGTGCTGGGAATTGAACCTGGATTTTCTGGAAGAGCAGTCAGTGCTCTTAACTATGGAACCATCTCTCTAGCCCCAACTTTCACATTTTATCAAATGAATATTGTATTCAATTGTCTTTCACCAATATGTGGGCTCTTGTTATTTCTATCTACTTAATGAATCATCTTTAACAGCCAAACAAGGGATGGGGGAAAAGTAGTTGTCCCCTAAAAGTAAGCATTATATTGCTTACATCTTGGTATCTTGTTCACTGTGATCAAAAGCAGGCATCACAGGGTCTCAGTATTTATAAGTTGATTGTCTTAGTTAGGGTTTTATGGCTGTGAAGAGACACTATGACCACAGCTACTCTTACAAAGGAAAACATTTCATTGGGGCTGGCTTACAGTTCAGAGGTTTAGTCCATTATCATCATGGTGGAAAGCGGAGTGGCATGCGGGCAGACATGGTGCTGGAGGAGGAGCTGTGAGTTCTACATGGTGATCCACAGGCAACAGTAAGTGAATGTCATACTAGGCCTAGCTTGAGAATCTGAGACCTCAAAAGCCCACGTCCATAGAAACATACTTCCTCCAACAAGGCCACACCTCCTAATAGTGCTATTCCCTATGGCCAAGCATTCAAACACCTGAGTCTATGGGGGCATACCTATGCAAACCACTACACTGATTAAAGATAAAATATTTATCAGAAAATTATTTTTACAGTAAATTAAGAAAAAGAATACTTCCAGGTCTCCCTAAGATTTAGTGGGGAAATCTATGCCTCAAATTAACCCATAATGCAATGCGATAGAATTATGTATTACAAGAAGAAAACATGCTTTCCCATTCCCCTGCTCTCCAGCTTATTCGGATCCACTGACCAGTGAAAAGCTGTCACTAACCCTGTGTCTTGTTGGTTGCCACATGAAAAAAAACAGTTCAGTCACTACATCAGCCACCCCGAGATCCAAAGATCAAGAGGGAAAAAAATATGTTTTTGATGTTGTTATCCCTCCCAGTAGGAGCAACAGTGGGTAGAAGAATGGCCTCATTCTGTCTTCTTGCTTATGCAAGGGCTATTCACCATCTCGAGTGGCCTTTTCTCTGTGCCAAGCACATCACAGTATCCCTTTCATTAGCTCCTTGCCACAAGCAACAAGTAATAGAAATATTACTGCCCCTGATGAGTATAAACATGGGCTTTGGAGACCTGGGGAATTTTATGAGGGACTTGACCACTTAATACAAACAGTACAGCTTAGGAGAAGACATGCAAAGAGCCCTGAGAAAACCTAGAAAGGACTTCCTTTAAAAAACACCTGGAAAACAGCTTTAGGCTCAGTTCACTGCAAACCAACCCAACCCAAGCATTTTAGGGTACCCAGCAATACCAGACACAGCAAGACAGGGGGCACTACATTGCCATAGGATTTAGGGTCTAAAGTGTGACCTACAGGGTTCGAGAGATGGCTCAGCAGGTAAAGGCACGTTAAAGGACTTTCAAAATCCTAACTAGGAACTCCGCTACTCAACTAATTTTGTGTCTATGGTTCTCTCTCTCTCTCTCTCTCTCTCTCTCTCTCTCTCTCTCTCCCCCTCCCTCCCTCCCTCCCTCCCTCCCTCCCTCCCTCCCTCCTCTTCCACCTCCCACTCTCTTTCTCTTATACTCACCTTTACCACTTAGTACATCTGTACCTCATGTTCACCCTTCCGCCATCTTTATGCTGAACACGGAGACATAGCAGTAAAGAGGAAAGTATTGCAGAATTTGGGAAGGGGAAGTGACTGCAGGGGTAGGGTGTTTGTCCAGCATACATGAAGCCCTGGGATCAATCTCCCACATGGCAAACTGCCTATGGTGGTAGAGAGAACTATTATCTCAGAGGGTGGCGGCGGTGGGATCAGAAGTTCAAGGTCATGCTTACCAACCACGTGAGTCGGTAGGCCAGCCTGTGACACGTGAGACACTGTCTCCAAAAACTGCTGAACAAGTAGGGAATCTGAGTGATTGTTCACAATCCTCTTTCTTGGTGACTTAGACTAAGGATCAATAGGATCAATAGGGACAGGATACATAGAATAATGCATGTAAATCGTTTCTAAATTACAAGGTGCTGTTGGAATGTCAGCCTATGGTCTTAAGGGCAGCACAAACACTTGCCAGAAGACGGGGAGGAAGGAGAGGAAGGCTGGTGCAGACACAACGCTGTTACTAACCAATGGTTAACAAGCAGCATCACTTGCCATTGTTTTCTCCGGCAGCTGTCTATTATAATGGCTGCTGTGAGTGCACGAAGCCCCGAGAGCTAAACATTAACGTCTTAACTACACTCCCATCATCCCTGAAGGAGGAGTCTGTGTACTAAATATTTAACAACTCCAACAACACACTAAGGCGACAGACAATAGAGAAAGAGAAAGAAATGTTATGGGGCTCGCAAGAGAAGTGCCAAGTGTCTTTGTCTCGCACAGATACAGGACTAAAAACAAGAAGAGAGCTGCTCAGCTAAATACAAGCACTCAGTTCCTCCTCCCAACATGAGCTGCGAAGCTCAGACGGTCAATGCCAGAAGCCCCAGTGGTCCTCTAGTTTTAAAGGAGGAAACAAGAGGATCCGGTCTCCCTGCTTGAAAACGAAAAGCAATTTCACTCTCCACTAGGGATTAACCAACAAGCATCTATTTGTATTTTTACTGGATCCCTAGAACAGGGAGGATGTCATTAGAGTTATAAAATTGGAACGATGTGCAATCATCTATATAACTAGTGGCTAAAAGTAAAATAGTTTCACCCTCTCGACCCACATGCACACATGTGAGGGACTACCCCATACCAAGCAGAATTAGCATTTTAGCAATGTTCACGTTTGTAGAAGGAGACATTTAAATACACACACACACACACACACACACACACACACACACACACACACACACATTTATATCTGAGTCTATGTTCCTGGCAAAGAAAAAAATAAGAAGACAAAAGGATTTCTTTACTCAATGTCTGGCACTTATATCAGTTGCACTTATAGTTTTTTTTATTTGTAAGAAACAGAAAGTGGCCAGGCATAATGGCACATGCCTTTAATCCCAACACTTGAGAGTCAGAGATAGGCAGATCTCTAGGAGTTTGAGCCAGCTCCATACTAAGTTGCAGGCCAGCTAGGGGTGCATAAAGAAACCCTGTCTCAACAACAAACAAACAAGAAATACAAACTGGTCCGGAGTAGTGGTACACACCAGCAATCACAGACTAGGTAGGCTGAGGAGAAGGACAGCGGTGAGTTCAAGGTAATTAGTGAGCACCAGGCCGCTTGGGGCAACCTAGTGAGATTGCATCTCAAAAGCAGACAAACTGCTATTATTATAAATCCAGTAGTACTCTTTCATTTAAGTTACCAATAATGATAAATTGTGATATTTGCCTAAACGATAATCAAATTCTGTAAGTATGACTATTACAGGGATGGGAACCCTCCCAACACAGCCCACATATATAGATGCTCGTGAATTAAAAAAAAAAAAACCTGAGAAATTGCATATGGTGGTGTAGGCCTGTAAGCCTAGCACTTGGGAAGTTGAGGCAAGAAGACCCCAAGTTTGACAGCAGCCTGAGCTACCTAAGGTTCTGTCAAAGGAGGAGGAAGAGGAACTAGAGGAGAAGGAAGAAGAAATAGAAGAGGAGAAAGAGAAGAAGAGATAGCTTGCTGTGGATATCGCTCTGTATAAATTAAATGCTGTTTGGCCAGTGGCCAGGCAGGAAGTATAGGCGAGACAAGAGAGAAGAGAATTCTGGGAAGTGGAAGGCTGGGGGAGGAAACACTGCCAGCCACTGCCATGAGAAGCAACATGTAAAGACACCAGTGAGCCACAAGCCACGTGGCAAAGTATAGACTAACAGAGATGGGTTAATTTAAGATAGAATAAGTAGATAACAAGCAGCCTGCCACGGCCATACAGTTTCTAAACAATGTAAGTTTCTGTGTGTTTACTTGGTTGGTTCTGAATGTCTATGTGCCTGGCAGGTGACAGAGATTTGTCCTGACTGTGGGCCAGGCAAGAAAACTCTAACTACAATAACTGATCCTGGCTATTAGATGTTTCCTCTGACAGAGGCTGAAGGTTCCAGAAGCACCAGTGGGTGAGGGGTTAGGTGGTCCAGGAAGAGGAAGGCTTTCCTAAGCACTCCCCTGAGGTCTGGCTTCAAGCAGGAAACCTGAGGATCCAGAGGCATCAGGACAGGATGGAAGAAGTGAAAACAGCCAGATGATCTCCAAATCCTCACAGATTTCCAAGTCTTCCTTGGATAAACATTTCTTTCAGAAGTGCTGATAAGGAGCCAAACCAACTTCCGCTCACTCCTCTGCGTTCCCCTTAAGGAAAATAAGTTATCTAGCAACAAAAGAAGCACCCAGGATGGAGCCAGCAGGAAGACAACTGGGAAGGGTCCCTCGGGTTCATTAAGCATGTAAATTAGTCAACTGTTTCGTTCCAGGATAAACAGTGACTCAATAAGTCCTTAGTGTACTCCACAAGCGGTTTTGTTTTTCTTAATTAACTTCTCTGGGGGGTGGGGCACTGTGAAGATCAGCCGACCCTGGATGGAGTTGGTTCTCCTACCACATGCGTGGGTCTTGCATGGGTCCTGGAGACTCTGGCTGCCAGACATGGAAGTGAGCGCGCCTTTACCCCACCGAGCCTTCTCCGTGGCCCTAGAATAGTGACTTCTATTGAATTCCTGTCCCTAACTGTCAGTCTTCACGGGAAAGATGCGATGATAAGTTACAAGTGGGTGTCCTCAGTTAGCAGACGCTATGCTTCTTGGCTGGACGCCACTGTTGGTGCAAAGTCAGCAAATGGTGAGCGTTCAACAAATGTGCTGGCTCCCAGCCCCGCTTCTTAGATTTCATGGATGTTTCTCCATCATTTCCTCTTGGTAGTAAACACAGCAAAAGAAAATCTATGCTCCTTATATCCCAGTTGTCAGCACTGAAGTAGAAAGGCAAGGGAAATTCAGATACGTGCCTCATATTTTAAAAAAAAAAAAAAAAAAAGGTTAAAGTCCCAGTTATCAGAATACAACTGCTTTTCCTTGGATTCATTTCTTAGTTACATTTACGTTGAGGCAGTACAAGGTCTGAGGCAAAGTTCCTACCCTATTATCACTACAGTCTGCAGTTAGGAATAAGCTAAAATCTTATTAACCGGAGAGAGGGGGAAATGCCTCCTTGGTAAGCCAAGGTTATCTCTAATTTCTAATTTCTAGAGATGGAAAGGAAGAAGTTGACAAAATGAGCTGAAACAGCTGACACGCAGGACCTTTCCTCAGATTCTGCAAGATAAAGCACACTGTCAACTTTTCCAGAAAGTCCACCGCGTCCGCCTTAATTCCTCCTTAAGTAGCTTTGCAGAGCCACGAAGAGAACTGGCTGCCTTGGCTGGGCCTTTTCTGGGTGGAAGTATTTCTTAGAAAGACATCAGAATTCAGGGGATACAAATCGGTCCTTGCAGCTTGAACTAATGCCATTGGCAGCATCTGTTCCTTGCTGACGACTTTGCTTTTCTTCTATTGGGGTGTGGGGAGGAGCAGTGAGAAAGGCCCAGGGTGGCCTTGACTTTACGGCTTTTGGTGTACTGGGATTATAGGTGTGCACTCCGTCTGACTTATTTTACTGTTCTTACTGAGCACACATGGATGGCAGATTCTCCAAATCAGGGGCTGGCAGGGGTTGGGGTGACGGAAAGTGAGGGTGTCTTGGGACAGGCTGTCACTGTGGTGCTGTACAGGGAGCAGGATGCTAAAAGCAGACAGTTCCAAAGTTCATGGCAGTATCTCCCAACCTGTGTCTTTTCTACAGCTACTTTCCTCCTTGGATAGATGCCCCAGAAAGTATTTGTCCTTAAAATTTACCTTAATCACATTATATACTCAGGGGGGAAGGGCAGGGGCACACCCAGTTTGTCATCATTGAAATCAAATGACCTTTTGTGGAGGACATAATTATCCCCCTATCATGCCCTAGCTCTAGAGTACAGCAGCTATTCTGTGTGGGTGGGGATGACCCCATCTCTGTCCCCAAGAGAGATCTTGATTGAGCTAAGTTAGCCAGAAGAACAACATCTTCCTCACTATGATACAGCTATACTGATGTCCATGAATTAAGATAGGCAAAAAAAATAAAAAATAAAAATAAATCAATACTCAGTGCTTGTGTAGGTAGGTGGCTGATCGCAATCAGCCTTGTCTTCAGCCTGTATCAACACTAGTGGCTCCTGGGTGACAGCAGGAGGTCTTCATGAAGACAAAGCTGATGCCCAAAGCAAAGCATCAAGAGCATGGAAGAGGAACAGAACAGGAATTCTAACCAAGCTTCACGGTGTCGATTCATCCAAGAAAACAGTCTGCATATAGCCCGTATGAATTGCCAATTACTTAAATACAAAGTATGCCCCCCATATGTAAATGGATATAAACTATATATCGTGCTCAAAGGTGGGGAAGGTATCATTTGTCATGAGCCAAAGATGAGTACCATGGCCTGCGAATGTGGATTCAGGTTATCCTGAATGACTTGTTTCACTATGGAAGAGGTCAGATGAGCTTTTGTAGGCAATGAACAAAAGTCATGAACCAATGCTTTTGCAAATGTGATGGTGAGAATATCAGGTAGGCGGCGGGTTACAGCAAAGTGGGGAAATCTGTGCTATAGGTCTCAGATGCTGTCTCAGACATTCTTAGCTTTTTGGTTGGTAGACGCTAAGTCTGTTACATTAAAACATTCCAAAGGTTTTACCTGATATATAAGGATGTTAGGGCAGATAAAAAAAGTTAGTGATAAATGGCTAGGAAAGAGGAAAAGGCAGTCTGAGATCATTTTGGTTCTGGGTCATTTCCAACTCTGGAGAATCAAAGTCCTAGCCAATCAGTTGGCATGCAGAATACTCAAAAACAATGTGGCAGTTTCAGGGAAATTCAGTTTACAAATGTAACATGCACGGCTATATGCCAGAGAATGGAAAGAGAGAGAGCCTTGCATTTAAATCCAAGAAACCAAATTCTCAAATGTATAACCCACATAAATGTGGGGAAACTGCTCATGCCTCAGATCTTTCCATTTTAGAACAGAGATAACTGAATTCTTATAAAGAATCAAGGACATCTGTAACAATATACACATAAAGCATAGACTAGGACCTGATACTGTCATTCTCATCCAGTAAGTGGCTGCATTGTTCCGTGTTCCAATACCCACTTCTTCACAAAGCATCAAGAAAAACATATACCCAGGATGCGGGAGGTGGCAGGTCTCTGCAGCCACAGATCAGTGGATAAAGTGTTTCCAAGGCAAACATGAGGAATAAAGTTCAGATCTCTGAAACCTACATAAAAGCCAGGCTGCTTGGAGCCCTCTTGTAGAGCAGTAACAGAGAATCCCTGAAGCAAGCTGGCTAGTTAGACTAGCTACAACAAGATCCTGGGTTCAGAGAGAGATGCTACCTCAGTATAGAAAGTAAAGACTGACTGAGAAAGACGCTGATGTCAACACTTTGGGCCTCCACACACATCCACACACCTGTGCACATGCACCACACACTTGTAAATATGTACACACAGAGAAGCACACACACACACAGGGGTGGGGAGAACAACACACAAGCAGGATAGCATGAAAAAAGTTTTAAGACGGGTGGTGGTGGCGCATGCCTTTAATCCTAGTACTTGGCAGGCAGAGCCAGGTGGATCTCTGTGAGTTCCAGGACAGCCTGGTCTACAGAATGATATCCAGGACAGGCACCAAAGCTACTACACAGAGAAACTTTGTCTCAAACAAACAAACAAACAAAAAAGTTTTAAAAAGAAAACTCCACATCTGCTCCCCTCCTCTACATTGATTACCATCACATTTTGTCCCAAATTCACCTCAAAGTTCCGTGAAGGTATTTACACTGTGCCAGAGTATTGCCACAAGCTTATAAGGTCATGACTTCAGTATCAAGATAGCCCAGAACCAGAAGGTCACCACAGGCCTGCTTTCCCACAGCAGTGGATCCAAGGCTTGTAGGTTGTGAGCTGAATTTCTCCTGACCCCCTTGGCCCTGGAAGAGTCTCCTTAGCAGCTAGCTATCTTTTCTAGGATGGCTTCCTTATGTCCTTCCTTACCACAAACACCCAGCGGATGTGATGGTACACACCTATCATCTCAGGAGGTGGAGCCAGAAGGATAAGAAGTTCTAGGCCAACAGGCTATGGAGACCCTGTCTCAAAAACAAACAACCCAAAACAACAAAAATGCCTGTTGGCTGTAGTAGAATATTATTTTAAGATGTGTTACATCTGTTTGTGCTGTGGAACATTTGTTTAATAATGCAAAGGTGTGTTACTTTTGTTTATGTTGCATTTGTTTAACTCTGTGAAGCTGTTACTGTGCCTGTCTAAAACACCTGATGGTCTAATAAAGAACTCAACGGCCAATAGCGAAGCAGGAGAAAGGATAGGCGGGGCTGGCAGGCAGAGAGAATAAATAGAAGAAGAAATCTGGGAGGAAAGGAAGAAGTCTGGGTGTTGGGCCACCCCCCCAAAAGACAAGAGACAAATGATCAAAAATAGTTGTTTTTTTCCCCTCCAACAAAGTTGGCATCTTCTATACTTCCAGTGCTTAGATTTTGAATAACTTAATATCAGTATTCCCCAGCTTTCCTATTTATTGAGTTATGCTGAATTATTATTTTTAAGATTTATCTTAATAAAAGTAATTTTCTGGCCCAGCAGTGGTGGTGCACGCCTTTAATCCCAGCACTCGGGAGGCAGAGGCAGGTGGATCTTTGTGAGTTCGAGGCCAGCCTGGGCTACAGAGCGAGATCCAGGAAAGGTGCAAAGCTACACAGAGAAACCCTGCTTCGAAAAACCAAGTAATAAAATAATAATAATAATAATAATAATAATAATAATAATAATAATAATTTTTTAAAAAAAACTATGTGAATGCATGTGTATCTGTGTGTAGGTATATGCACATGAAGGTAGGTGTTCTTGGAAGGAGATGTCAAATCATCTGGAATTGGAGTTTTAGGTGGTTCTGAGCTGCCCAACATGGGTACTAGAAACCAAACCCAGGCTCTTTGCAAATGTAGTATGTGCTCTTAACTGCTGAGCTATTTCTCCAGCCCCAGAATAATAATAATAACAATAACAATAATGTACATCCCAGCTGTTGAGATTATAGGTACATACACCTATATGCACCTTGAATCAATATCTACTGTGTATCCATCCACATGTTAAATGATATTTGCCATTCCCCAGTCTCATAAACCCCAATTTTCTGAAGACTACATCCCTCTGTGAATTTACCATTTCTCAATAAAGAGATTTCTAGGGAAATGCCAGAATCAGAAGTCTGTAGAAACAAGGAGAGTAAGGAGATCCTGACAAATTCCAGAACCAAGAGTACCAGTCTGAGGGTCCAGGGTGATGGGGAACAGATCAAAGCCTTTTCCAACTGCTACCAACCATCTCTGTAGCTACCATGGGCTTCCTCAGTCTGGAAGCCAGGCTAGCATCCCAAACCTGAGACTATAAACATCATCTTGTTCCTCTCTCCAGTGAGTCATTTAGGCTGCAGCTCACCTTTCCTCTCCATCCTAAAAAAAAAAAAAAAATGTTATTTTGCCAGGCGGTGGTGGCACATGCCTTTAATCCCAGCACTTGGGAGGCAGAGCCAGGCGGATCTCTGTGAATTCGAGACCAGCCTGGGCTACGAAGTGAGCTCCAGGAAAAGGTGCAAAGTTACATAGAGAAACCCTGTCTGGAAAAACAAAAAAACAAAACAACAACAACTACAGAAATGTTATTTAAAGAGACAAACAAAAAACGGTTCTGTGCAAACTTGAGTAACTTAGGGTCTCTATGGACATTACAAAGGATGTGACAGCCCCAGTGCGAACCACTCAAGTTGTTCCTCCTGCTACATGCAAGGGGAACAGCTGCTTGCCGCCATATTGCCGTCCACTGAGCCTTCGTCCTGATTCTGTCTCTCCTGTGTCCCCCAGCTGTTAGATAACCAACAGAAAGAGTCACTGACACGGACTTCCACATGTGATTAAGGATCTCAGATCTGAGAGAAAAATGAGGAAACCAGAAAAATGTGCCCACGATGGAGGGAAGTTCTTTTGCCACTTCCTATTTTCTGAGTCACTAAGCTCGTGGAAATTAACCATCTATGACCGAATAGGAAGCAAAAAACTTAAAACTTCTAACCCAAATGAATACTAGAAATAATGGCAATCTGTCATCTTCCTTCATCTTTTGAAGTTTTCATGTTTATTGATTCTAAAACTCATAGTAGCCCATTAAATATCAAAACTGGCCTGTAAGAAAAGTAATCACAAATATATTTTTCATAAACAATGAACATTCAAGCCTTTTTATTTCATCCAGAACTATCGGTTGAACCCAGAGTCTCATGTAGACTAGAAAAGTACTCCTCCAGTAAACTACATATTTAGCCCACTTGACTCCTCTCTGTGTGTGTGTGTGTGTGTGTGTGTGTGTGTGTGTGTGTGTGTGTGATGTGATGTGTCTGTAAGTGCACATGCACATGTATGTGCATCTTTATATAAGCCAGAAGTCAATGTTGAGTATTCTTCCTCAATTATTCTCAACCTTCTTTTTCTTTTTTTCTTTTCTTTTCTTTCTTTCTTTTTTTTTTTTTTTTTGTTTTTCGAGACAGGGTTTCTCCATGTAGTTTTGGTGCCTGTCCTGGATCTCACTTTGTAAACCAGGCTGGCCTCGAACTCACAAAGATCTGCCTGCCTCTGCCTTACGAGTGCTGGGATTAAAGTCATGTGCCACCAACGCCTGGCTTCTTTTTCTTTTTTTAAACATAATTTGTTTATTGATTCTTTGGGAATTTCACATCATGCACCCCAATTCTGCTCATCGACCAGTCCCTCCATATCCTCCCCTCACCCTTGAAGTGTTTTTAAATATATATATAACCAAACCAACCAAACAAATAAACAAAAAACTTCTTCGCCCCTCCGTCTTTCCCACCTCTCCAACACCTCTTCACATTCCTCTTAGTGGCACTGGAAGCCTGGCTGTGTCACCCAGGACACCCTTTTATCCAGTCAGCCTTACTTGCAAATGTCCATTGCAATGAGTCACTGGTCTGGTTTAAAGCCTCTTCAACTTTATTTTTCTAGACAAGAGGTCTCTCTGAATTTGGGGGCTTACTAGTTTGACTGGCTGGTCAACCATGCCTAAGGATCCTCCTCTCTGAGCTGGAATTACATGGATGCATGGCATTTTACCTGGGGGCTGGGGATCCTATCTCGGGTCCTCAAGCTTATAGGACAAGCATTTCACTGATTGAACCATCGTCCTATCTTATGAAGTCATTTTTATTATTTGTTTGTTTGTTTTGGTTTTTCGAGACAGGTTTCTCCATGTAGTTTTGGTGCTGCACTGTCCTGGATCTCGCTCTATAGACCAGGCTGGCCTCGAACTCACAGAGACCCGCCTGGCTCTGCCACCCGAGTGCTGGGATTAAAGGCATGCACCACCACCGCCGCCTGGCCAAAGTCATTTTTTTTTTAACCTAACTTATTTTTATATGTGCTTGTGTTTTGTTTGCGTGCATGTCTGGGTACCATATGCATGCCTGGTGCCCACAGAAGCCAGAAGAAAGCATCGGATTCCCTGGGACTGGAGTTACAGACAGTGTGAACCACCATGTGGGTGCTGGGAACTGAACCCAAGTCTTCTGGAAGAGCAGCCACTGTTCTTAACTGTTGAGTCATCTCTCTAACCGCTATGTTTAATTTTTATCTATTTATTTATTTTTGGTTTTTCGAGACAGGGCTTCTTTTTGTAGTCCTCGTTGTCCTGGAACTTACTCCATAGACCAGGATGGCCTCGAATTCAGAGATCTGCCTACCTCTCTGGCTCACAAGTGCTGGGATTAAAGGCATGCACCACCACTGCCCAGCTTAACCCCTATTATTTAAAAAAATTTTTTTCTTCAAAGTACACACAAAAACAACTGCAGGTCCAGAAAGATGGCTCAGCAGGTAAAAGTATTTGCCATGCACTGATGGAAGCCACACGGATGGCCAAAAGTTGTTCTCTAACTTCTACATGCACTCAATGGTACGAACATGCTCTCGCTCAAAAAAACACATATACCCCCTACACACAAAAAATAAATAAATAAATAAAAATAAAATAAATAAAATAATGTAAAAGTTTAAAACAACAGCTACATAGGGGTACAACTTCCTGAATGTTCACTGAGTGCTTACTAGGTAACTTCCCTTTCATGATGGTCTTGTATGCAAGTTCTTCTGCATGCTCTCCCTCCCTATACTGAGGGCCTCCTACTGTCCCGGCATGGTGCTCCTGGTTCTCATTGCTAACTTATGAGGAGATGAGACACAGAAGTGTCTGTTGGCATGTTGTTAAAGCCTCTCACCTGACAACAATTACTCTCCTCTTGGCATCTGCGCAGTCGAGACAGGAAAAATTGAGAGGACAAAGACAGAGCAAGGAGCCCCTTCCCCAAGGGTCTCCCTAAATCTCATCAGCTGAGTCAAGAATTCAAGCACAGTTGACAAAAACTGCTGTAAAGATTGCCAGCTTACGAGACTTCCTTTTTTGTAGAGAGATCTGCAGCAAGAATGCTATAATAGCAAGGGGCGTGCTAGTTTATAACCTTAGGGCTGGTCTTACTCCTTTCCCAGATGTAAACCTACAATTTTCTGGGAACCTCACAAACTATAAACAGACTATAAAGGAGACTTTTGTTTATAGTAAAAATATCTTAGCTTTCCTTTGCAACCCTTGTGCCCTAGGCTTACCTTAGCAGCTCTAATCCTATCCAATGCACGCCAGGAACCAGCCCCAGATCATTCACTCTCCTTAGCAACACTTTCAGATGTAACTTCAGAACCCACTGAAGTCACACACATGGTCATTGCTAAGACACTCAAGCTGCTTCCTGAGATTCCCACAGCTAAGTTCTTGGGTATGTCCTAGCCTTCCTGTTACAAAGACACTCTAGCTGGCTCCTGAGAATCCCACAGCTGTGCTCTTGGGTGTGTTCTAACTAGCCTTCCTTGGGACCTCTCCTTCTATTAATTTCCATGCTTAAACCAATGTCAAAATCTCTTAGGAATAAACTCTAATTCTGTTTCATGCCAACTTGTCTTGAAGTGCATTTCTGTGGCAAAGTGAAGAACCCAACTTCGTTTGGTAGAAGTCTCTGAAAGAACTCATCAGTCTGTTATAGAAAGCAGGACATCATTGCCGGTAATGTATTATCTCTTTAATTTTTTTGATTCAAGGTTCCACTCTGTAGACCAGGCTGGTCTGGAACTCACAGAGATCCACCTGCCTCTGTCTCCCAAATACTAGGATTAAAATCGTGTGCCATAACTCCCATTTTTGTCTTTGCTACAGCCTACTGGCTTCCTTTCTGCTACTATGTCCAGTAGACCTAAGTGTTAAGACTTACAGTCACCTGAGGGTTCCTCTGGGACCTTCTGAAGGTCCTAAGGAAGCTGCAAGTTCCTTGGGTTCCAAATTCAACAGATTTTGAAGACCCTTAGAACATGCCTGTGGGATTCTCAGGAACCAGTTTGAATGTCTTTGCAATCCCCATATATGTGTCTTTGGTAGGTTCTGAAGTTACATTTGAAAGTGGTACTACTTTGTTTCTGTCACAGAAGGAGTAAGGTTATAGAAAATGAGCAAACTACATTTATATATTTAGGATACACACATACACAGCACCATCAAAAACAACAACAATTAAAGAAAAAGAAGCCACAAAGAAGAAGAAGAAGAAGAAGAAGAAGAAGAAGAAGAAGAAGAAGAAGAAGAAGAAGAAGAAGAAGAAGAAGAAAGAAAGAAAGAAAGAAAGAAAGAAAGAAAGAAAGAAAGAAAGAAAGAAAGAAAGAAAGAAAGAAAGAAAAAGAAAGTGCTACTAGGGGACCTAAGTGAGAGCACGGGCTAGTTCCTGGTGTACACTGAATAGGATCATGGCTGATACGATAACCCTAGGTCACAATTCTTTCTCTTTTTCCTAGACTATGTGCTGTAATTCCAACTTCTCTTATGTGAGCTATTTGAGCATCCTCTTTGGCTCCATTCTTCTGCACACAGCCAACCAGGCATCCCAGGATTCTGGAGGTTAAGGGGAGAAGATTATGGGATTTAAGGTCGGTCTGGACCACATGGTGAGAGCCTGCCTCAAACAGAGGAATGAATAAAGGAAAAGCAACCTTAGGAGAACCAAATTCAGTATTTAGTGATCAGTGTGTGTGTGTGTAAAGGCAACAGCAAAAGGGTAAGAGTTTGGGAAAGCGTTCTGTTACAGAAACAAAGCAAGTACATCTCACAGTTTAAAAGAACTACAACTGCCTACAACTTGGCTAAAACTCACTATTTGGTGAATTGCGTTGCAGAAGCAGCATTAGTGACTACCCATGCTTGCTCCAGATAAAAGAGAATAACTGAAAAGTTTGCCACATTGTCTTAGTTTGGGTTGTTATTGCTGTGAAGAGACACCATGACCACAGAAACTTTTATAAATAAAATGTTTAATTGAGTGACTCCCTTATGGTTTCAGAGTTTTGGTCCATTATCATCAGGACAGGAAGCTTGGTGGCATGCAGGCAGATGTGGTGCTGGTAGCTAAGAGTCCTACATTTTGCAGGCAACAGAAAGTCAACTGACACTGGGCAGTGTCCTGAGCATAGGAAACCTCAAAGCCCACCCACAGTGACACACTTCCTCCAATAAGGCCATACCTACTCCAACAAAGCCACACCTCCTAAAAGTGCCACTCCCTATGAGATTATGGGGGCCAATTACATTTAAACAACCACATTCCACTCCCTTAAGCTTGTAACAATATCATAATGCAAAATTCATTTAGTTCAACTTCAAAAGTCCCTATAGTCTATAACAGTCTCAACAATGTTGTAAAGTCCAAAGTTCAAAGTCTCTTCTGAGAGTCATGTAATCTTTTAACGGTGAGCACCTGTGGAAGTGAAAATCAAAAAACAGATCACATACATCCAACATATAATGGCACAGGATATACATTACCATTCCAAAATGCAGGGAAGGGAGCATAGTGAGGAAATACTAGACAAAAGCAAGGTCAAAAACCAGCTGGGTAAACTCCAGATTGTGCATCTCCATGTCTCATGTCAAAATGCTCTTCAGATCTTCCATTCTATTTCTCTTTGTTAACTGCAACACACTTCTTTCCCCTGGGCTGGTTTTACTCCCTGGTAGCGGCTCTCCTCAGCAGGTATCCCACCACTCGGGCGTCTCTACCATCTTGGGTTCTCCAAGACAATCCAGGATTCAACTTCACAGCTTCATGCAATGGCCTTTCTATGAGGCTGCCATTCAGGGACACCCCTGACACATGCCTGGCCTGTGACTTTTTTCCAAAACTCCTGTCTTCTATCCTTAAAACTAAGGATAAGCTTAGAACCATGTGGCCTAAGCTGCCAAGTTCTGCTGCTTGCTGTGGCTGGAACATGGATGGGCCTCCTAGTTCAATTACATCTTCACCAACTTTCTGACTTTCACTACCTAAGCGTGGCTGTCCTGAAACTTGCTCTGTAGACCAGGCTGGCCTCAAACTCAAGAGATCTGCCAGCCTCTACCTTAAATTAAATGTGTACCCCACCACACTCAGCTTTAAACTTTTCTTTAATTCCTTTTCACAAGTTGGAAACCTAGCTGGGTGGGGTCTTGCCCTGCAGTCACCACTCCCTTTATCCCATTTCTTAATCCATTTGTCTCCTTGAACACAGGACTTAGCTCCATTCCACTTCCTGGTGCTCTTTTTCTCCTCCAAATTTACTTTTTGTAACTTACCCTTCTCAGCTTGCTCCTTTTCATTATAAATCTTCACTAGAGTTACCACTAATAACCACATGACAGAGTCTATATTAGTCTGTTTCGAGATTTCTTCTGCCAATGGAATAATGCAAAACGCTTCACTTTAGCCTCAGGCAGACTTTTCAGACAAGGGCAAAAGGCAGCCACTTTCTTCACCAAAATGTCACAAGAACGATCCCTAGGCAACATACCAAAATTCTTCTCCTCTGAAACCTCCTGAATGAGAGCCCCTGATAGTTTAAATAATTCTTTTTTTTTTTGAGCTGAGGACTGAACCCAGGGCCTTGCGCTTGCAAGGCAAGCACTCTACCACTGAGCTAAATCCCCAACCCTAGTTTAAATAATTCTTAGCACCACTGTCTTCCATGCTCCTACTAATATGGCCCATTAAGAAGTGCTTAAAGCATTCCACTGATTTCATAACCCAAGTACCAAAGTCAAAATTTCTCAGTACAGTCTTAATTAAATTACCCTCTCTACCCATTCCAAGCTCATGGGCAGTGGAACCCATTCAGACTACAGATTTAGGATTCACACAGTCCAAGTCAGGCTTTCAAAATCTGTTTCATCAAAACACAAATCATTCCAGGAGTAGATTGTATTTCCATAGACAATTTGCAAAAGTTGTCATACTAGAATGTGACAGTCTCAGATACATGAGTTTTAAAAATGTTTTAGCATTATATATAATTTTTGTGTGATGTATATATGTGTGTGTGTGTGGTCCCTGTACATGCAAGGCCAGAGGAGTATATTGGGTGTCCTGCTCTTAGTTTTTTTCTTTGAGACAATGATCCTCCTGTCTCCATCCCAACAGAGCTGGAGTTATAGGTTTGCATGCAGCCACAGCCAGTTTTTAACATGGATACTAGAGATCTGAACTCGGGTCCTGGTGTTTGGGCAGCAAATGTTCTTCTTACCACTGAGGAACTTCTTTAGCCCTAGAACCATAATTTCTGACCCTCTTCACCACTACTCAAGAAGAGCAATTAAACCCCACATAAGGGCAGAAATTCTCAACTCCACCACTTCTTGTGTGAATAACCTCTAGCCAGTTAGTTGAAATGTACAGTGTTCTCCTCTATAAAGTAAGGGTGATAGGACTTGTTAGGGTCATTAATGACACTAATATGTCAGGCCCGGTGACTCACACCTGCAACCTTATCACTTGGGAAGATTGCTATAAGATTGTTCAACGTCAAGTTCAAGACCAGTTTGGGCTACACGTTGCAAACAACAAATAATAAAGGCATTAATACTCAAAGCACTTAAAAGACTCCTTCACAAGTTAAAAAAATGTCATATAAGCATCATCATCATATTTATTACTTTTTGGTTCTTAAGATAGGGCCCAGGCTGACCTCAAACTTGCTATGTAGCCCAGACGGTTCTTGAACCCTGGGATCTCCTGCCTTCACCTTCTAGCGCTAGAATTATAGGTTGGAAGTGTTGTTTTTATTGCATTTCTTACCATAACTACCAAGAGATAGTACTGTGGAACTTCTTTGACAATACAAAGAAAGGTTTGCAAACCTTTCTTTGTAAGTATTTCTGGGACCAGCGCTTTAAAGAAACATGAGGTGGAATTTCAATGTCATCATTGGTGTCATAGTTGAGACAACGGATTCACACAAAATAAAATATAATAAAATAAAATAACTAAGGATCTGAAAAATCATAGAATAAAATACGACTGGTATAAATGAGTGGTATGTGGCTGATTATCTTCAAATTAGAAACATTCTGAGCTTTTCCTGAAATATCTTTTCTCTGTTCTGACATCAATAAGACATTGGAGTATGTGTGAACTATCAGCACCATCTAGCATGTCAATAATGTCACATTTCTGAATTAGTGATAGGTTTTATTGCATTCTTTTGGCCAATTCAAAAGCTTTAAGCAGGGGCAAGGAGAGGCCTCAGGGTTTAAGAGTGCTTGATGCTCTTACAGAGGACCCGAGTTTGGTTCCCAGCACAAACTTCAGGCAGATCACAGCCACTTATAAGTCCCATTCCAGGAGGAGTCAATACTTCTGGCCTCCTCAGTCACCTTCACACACACACACACACACACACACACACACACACACACACACACGCACGCGCGCGCGCGCGCACACACACTTAAAAATAAAACACATCTTTTTTTAAGTGTTAGTCTCTAACAGAGTGTAGCCATAGAGCTTCTGTTTTGTTTTGTTTTGGTTTTGGTTTTTCGAAACACGGTTTCTCTGTAGCTTTGGAGGCTGTCCTGGAACTCGCTTTGTAGACCAGGCTGGCCTTGAACCCACAGAGATCCACCTGCCTCTGCCTCCCGAGTGCTGGGATTACGGGCATGCGCCACAACCGCCCGGCTTGCCATATAGCTTTTATAGTTGTCCGAGTATCCATTTCTCAGAAAGGCATCATATTTCCTTTTCTTTTCTCTACCTCCATTCTGAGCATGCTTTCCCACTCCCTTCTATGATATATTCCTTTGCCATATTGTCACTTCCTGTCTCTGCCTCTCAAGCGCTGCACCACCACACCTGGCCCCAGATGCATCTTTAAGATGCAAAAACATGGAAAAGAACTGGGCAAGACAATCCATCAAGCGGAGAACTCAAGCCTGGTGCTTGGGCTGAGAACAGGGTGGATAGATTCTAAGTCCTAAGGAAGAAACTACTATAGTTAATCGGCTAAAAGGACATAAGATTAAAATCCTCTCTAAGGACTCATCTTAACACTCATATATTAATGCAGCCCTTAACACTCATCGGTGCTTCTTACAGTAGATGGTGATCAATACACGGGCTCACACTGGTTAGCATGCAGAGAATAAGAGACGGCGAGTGCTCAGCCCCAGTGCTCAGCCCCAGATTCCATATCTCTGTCACACCACCTATGCTCACAGTTCAGGTATCATGGAGGAAGAGAAGGCAGAAAGCCTGTAAGAGTGAGAGGGTGAGAGGAAGAGAGGGAGAGAGAGAGAGAGAGAGAGAGAGAGAGAGAGAGAGAGAGAGGGAGGGAGGGAGGGAGGGAGGGAGGGAGGGAGGGAGGGAGGGAGAGAGAGAGACTACACAAGAGATTTCTGGAGATGTGGCAGCCCACCGCACTCACAGCAGCCCTGACTGTGCAAGACCCACACAAGCTCAAGCTACCTAAAAATCCCACCAAGGATTTCACAAAATCCCCCTCCCCCCACCCCCAGCTGAGGAACCAGTGTCAATTTATGGCTGCTTGGGGAGGGAGACTCAGTTTTCTTCAGTGATGCAGCCCCAGGGGGATTACCCATGCCAATACCAGCAGAATTAAGTGGACTCGGTTTCAAAAAGGATACTTGAAATTGGGAAGGAAAAAAAAATGGGGGACCTATGGGAGAGTTGATGGGGAGAAGTGGGGGTGGATTTGATCAAAACATATTATGGGCATGTATAAAATTCTCAAACAATTAAAATAAAAAAGATCTGGGCAAGGAAGCGAATTCTTTGAAGATGAAGGATGAATGTGAAGAGAATTAGGAGAAGGTCCTACTGGGAAAGAAAGCAGAGTATGTATGTGGTAACTTCTGTTGTCCTTATGCAACCAACTTCAAAAAAGTATCCAGCACCGTGCAGCCAGCCCTCAGCTCTGCAGCGGGAACTCCCAGATCACAACAGTCTTCCCTACTCATTGCTTTACTGTACACACCTCTTTCTATGTTGGACCCCACTTTATCCAACAGCACAATCTGATGGTGGAGGATCTTATCCCCAGTCTACAGGGGAAAGGTGCTAAGCAAGGGCTGCTGGTGCTCACTGGCTTGCCCCAAGAGAACACACTACAAAAATAGAAAAGAAAAGGAAGTAGGCATGGTAGCTCCCCACCGGTGATCCCAGAACTTGGGAGGCTGAAGCAGAAGGATGTCTGTCATAAGTTCTAGGCCAGACTGGGCTATGTATGTATAGAGTATAGCCCTCTCTCCAAAAAGTGGAAAAGAAGTTGAGCAGAAATCAAGGGAATGCTGGGATTAAAGGCATGTGCCACCACTGCCCGGTGATTTCCTCCCTTTTCATCATCCAGTCCTGGCTGTGAAGACCCAGAAGCAATGGAACTGTACAAAGACAAAACAGGGGTAACCTGTAGTGGGTGTGAAGCAATCAGAGGCAGAAAACCTGGTCCCCACTAAATGTCAGGAATCCTACAAGATGAGGACAGTTGGAACAGAAGAATCCATTCTGGCAGTGACGGTCAGAATGGCCAGACACCTGGCCCTCCATTAATTAGGACACCAGGCATATGGCCACTCCAATCACTAAAGTCTAAGCATTATGTAACTCTGCACCCAGGCTGTCCTCAAACCTATGTCCCCGAGGGCTTTGAACCCTTTCTGCCCCTAACTCCAGAAGTGCTGGAATTATAGACATGAGCCACAACGGTGAGCCTGAAAGATGGCTCAGTGGGGAAAGGTGCTTGCTGTGAACTCCTGGCCACCTGAATTTGATCCTTATGTAACTTATGTAAACACGGACGAAACAGCTCCTGAAATTTGTCCTTTGACCTCTACACTGGCACTGCAGTACACATAACCCCTGTCCCTCCCCACACATAAGAATTATTTAATTGCTTTAAAATAGTTGAAAGTGAAATTGAATTCTTCAAATCAAAATTAAATGGTTAATATTTGCTCAGACTTTTTTTTTTTTTTTTTTTTTTTTAAAGACAGGGCCTTGCTGGCCTAGTACTTACTATGTAGGCCAGGCTAACTTCAAACTTATAATTCTCTGGTCCCCACCTCCCAAGAGCTGGGATTGCAGGTGCATACCATCATACTCAAATGTGGATGTGACATCTTAGCCCTTCCCCAAACTGAAAGTGTCTTTTAAATCTCCCTTCTCTAAAGAGGATACTGAGGCAAGAGAGGGAGTCAGTTGTCCCAAAGTCACAGAAGTAACAGAGGACAGAGGGAGAGGAAAAAAAAAAAAAAACCCAGAACAGTCTGGTCTTATATCCTGTGCTCTTATCAACCACCCAGACCTTCTACATCGTACCAGCCTGGAAGTCAAAATGATTGTGCAGAGAGACCTGTAACACCAATTCACTCCAGCAGGCCTCTGAAGATTGCTCACTAATGCAGGAAGCCCGAGCCAGATTCTCAAAAGCACCCCAAGAAATATTTTCATCTTCATGGCTACTTTACAGATGAGGAAATAGCTCAGACAAGTACATTCATTTGTCCAAGTATGGCTACACTGGCTAATGACCACATGGTGTGTATCAACACTAGTGTAGGCACTAACCCTACATAATCCTCGGGATTAACATTGCAAGGTAAATTCCACTGTTAACTCATCCTTCTCACCTAAAGAGCTTGTCCAAGGCCCTCTTCTAACTAAGCAAAGGGCAAGGCCAGGATTCAGTCTGGCTCAAAGTCCTCTAAAAATAACGTCATAGTAACACTTGGCTACATGGAGGAGGAACAGAAATTCCAACCCAGATCTAACCCCAGGTCAGAACCTATTTACCCTCAGGTCTGCAGAACTGTGGCTGGAACACCTGCAAAGTGCTCTGGGGAAGGTACATTTAAGGAGCAGCATCTTGAAGGAGAACGCGCTTTGGGGACACAATCATATTAGTAAAAGAAATGAAAAGTAAGGAATCCCCATCCCAGGGAAGCTTTTCCAAACAGCAATGCAGTAAATGAGCAAGGCATTAAACTATTAAGAAAATCATATTAAATCAGAAAAGCTTTACATCGTCTTCATTAAAACATACTCTTGATGAAGGAAAACAGGTTTTTCATTCCCTTTCATTTCGGCCACACACTTGAAATTCAACAAGGAACCAAAAATGCGTAAGTTTCCTTCTGTCACACTAGCCGATCATCCTGGCTTTGAACAGCTACTTCCTCAAACTGAGCCCTGCAAAGCCCAGTGGTTTACCAGCCCTCCAGGGACCTTCGCAAAATTCTCCTTCAAGTCTTGAAATAGCCATTTGGAAACCGAAATGAGCCGGGAAAGGGGGGGAAAAAATCAAGCCAAGAACTAGAAGGGACAAGCGCACCTCTTTCTGGTTGTACCAGGGACTCTGGTTCCAGTTTTGGCAGAAACGCTGCAGAGCCAGATTCATTCTAACTGGCCATCTGATTTATGACCACAATATCTGCAGCTGCGGAAGCACAATTCTCAAGCATATGCCTAAGAAAAAAGGAACAGGAAACGATGGGAATAGCGAGGGAGCCCTGGAGGTCAGTGCTTGTTCCTGGATTTGTAAGATTGGGCAAGTGATAATTCTAGGAAAAGTGCGGGGCGATCGGCCAACTCCAGGGTCCCAAACGTGGGCCCCGAACAAGGTACTTTCACGCCCCCTTGTGGACCCGAGTGACAACTGACGACGTGCCAATTAAGGGAGAGGTAAAGGGCTCAGACACGTTCTCCAAGACCAGCCTTCAGCGCCACCATTCAAGGGACTCGCAGAGCTCCGTCCAGTTTTACATATAAGTAAAACTGAGGCTCAAGGAAAGGAAGCATGCCTTGCTAGCCAAAAGGAAAGCTGCACTGAAGGCAATCGTGAAGCTAGTGCCTTTTAGCTGGACGTTCAGGGGCTGGGGTCCGATCCGATTCTTCGT
The DNA here is from genome assembly GCF_903995425.1 of Onychomys torridus. NCBI lineage: Eukaryota > Metazoa > Chordata > Mammalia > Rodentia > Cricetidae > Onychomys > Onychomys torridus. The sequence goes on along the minus strand of NC_050458.1, from coordinate 21,236,365 downwards.
TTCGAACCGAGCAGGCTCTAGGCTGTCATCAGGGAAACCTGGCACGGGGACGGCGCGCACTGAGTGGTGGCGAGTCCGCGGGACGCAGGGCTGCAGAAGCCCAGCTAGGGCGCAGCCTGCACCATGCGTTCCCGGTTCCCGGCATCGGTCCCTTGCAGCCTTCCTGAAAGCTGCTCGTCCCGGGGGCTGCAGCCGCCCCGCACTCGCGCGGCTCGAACCAACCATCCCACGCGCCCGCAACGGGCACCGCTAGCAGTGCGACCGGGAGCCCACCGACTGAGCGCCTCTCCTTACCGGAGCTGCTCCCCGGTCACCAGGACTTCAGCCATGCGTTCCAGCTCCCTCTGATGCGCCCCGCCACTCCCGCTGGTGTTGCTGTCGCTGCCACCGCTGCTGCCGCCGCTGCTGCCCTCCTCCTCCATGCTCCCGACCGCGCGGCTGCCACTCTGCCTTTGCTGTCCCGCCGGGTGCCTGGCGTTCGGATCAGGCTGCCCTCGCCGAAGCCGCCCCGGCCATCTTTGTTCCTGGCGGCCCCGTGGCCCAGACGCGATTGGCTGGTGAGGGAATCCCTGCGGGCAAGCTGAAGATTTCGGCGAGTCCGGCCCTGGAACTTCGGCGTGGGGGCGTGGCCTGGTCGTTCTCGTGGTCCGGGGGCGGGGCCAAGGAGAAAAATATAAACACCTAGGCGGGGCAGTGAGCTGTGCGTTTCTTGAGGAGGTTGAGTGTTTTATATGTTTCCTTTTTTTTTCTTAACTTCCAAACTCGTGCTTGGGAATTTTGCATTTTTACTGTACTTTCCGTTGCTGTTTTGCAGAGAATAAAAGTGAGAACAATCGAGGATGTCGCTGAAGGGCATTCCATTCTTCCTGACTATTTTCCCTGTGGACAACCTCCCCGTGTTGTCAGTAAAGCATCTTGGCCTGCGTTTCAAAAAGACTAAGAATCTGGCCTCATTGCTGTGATCTCCCTACCTAAATGCTCTTAATCCGTTCTTGCAATAATTGTTGCTAGTACCTGTCGACACCTGGTGCATTAAAGATGTTTCACGTAGGTTGTTGCCTTGCTTAATTTCCAGAAGATCATAATCTGAACATTGCCTTCCTTTAACATGCAAAAGGCAACTCGAAGGAGTGAGGTAACTTGTCTCATGCAAGCTTGCAAGGCCATTCCAGATTTTTAGGCTGTGTTTTAAAACAACTGCATCTTTCCAGGCGTGGGGACACACCTGTGTTCCCAGAACTCCAGAAGATGAGGCAGGAGGATTGTGAGTTCGAACCAGATACAAAGATACCTTGTCTCATAAAACAAACTGAAGCAAACCCGGTTCATCTGACAAAAATAGAGCAACACAGTAAACTTTTAAAGACGTTTGAATGGCAAAGCTGGTCTAAAATGTTCATTAAAAAATGGGTTGGCATCACCCCCTTTTCATTTTTGGTTTGTAAACTTCCACAAAGCTGCAATTCGGATTGTGTCTTTCATGGTCGAATAAATATTCTGAAGTGTCTGAATTTCCCTTCAGTAAGATCCAAGCGCCAGTGTCTATGTAGCTGTCACCAGCTGTAGGGGGTCTCAATGCACACGGCAACACACGCTACCATGAATGTTACTTGACTTTCCTGAAGACTACTTACTGGGCACAAAAATAGAACATTTAGCACTTTGCACAGCCCAATCATTGGTAAACAAAAACACTATCGCCCCATTTTTAGAGACTGATTACAATAGGTTGTTTGAGATAGACTCTTGCTGTGTAGCCCAGGTTGACATCAAACTCATGATCCACCCCCCCCCACCCCAAGTTCTGGGATTGTAAGCACTGAACAGCGTGCTCTGCTCTATTTTTTTTCCCCAAAGGGAAACCCACATTCATCTTGTCTAGTGCTCTGAGAAGACCAGTTAGTCAGTCCTCACGGTTTGCTGGAGTATTGCAAAGGTTTGTTGAGCCTTTATTTATGTTTGTGCTTTACCTGACGCCATGAACCTTTTTTGTAGTTTTTAATTTATCCTCATGAAACCCTGCTCGGTCTTAGTTTGTCTGTTTCAGTAGGACGTTGGGTAGCCCTTTCAGGCTTAGTCTATAGATTTGTCAAGACTATGCTCAGCCACACTCCAGAAAGGAAATAACTCCCTTTATTAGAATATCTTAGGCCACCCCTCTGCCAAAAGAAATTATTTACACTTATTAACTTTTATAAACAGACAGTATTTTAAAAGATGGACCGGGGTTGGGGATTTAGCTCAGTGGTAGAGCACTTGCCTAGCAAGCACAAGGCCCTGGGTTCGATCCTCAGCTCAGAAAAAAAAAAAAAAAAAAAAAAAAAAAAGATGGACCAAGAGAGACAGCTTTTAGTGAAATGTGATTCTAAGAGTCCGTTCTGATAGTGTGGACATCAAGTAATGGAGGTAGGTGGCCTAAACTTAGTGAGAATTACAGCTGTCTGTTTTTCAAGTTTGCTTTTTGTTTGTTTTTGTTTGTGTTTGGTTTTTCAAGATAAGGATAAGGTTTCTTTGTGTAGCCCGGCTGTCCTGGAACTCAGAGGTCTGCCTGTCTTTGCCTCCTGGGTGCTGGAATCAAAGGTCTCCACACCCAGCTGTTATCTCTCATGTTTTAAATCTTATACTTACTACACAGAATTGAGAGGTGTTTTTTTTGGGGGGTAGGCATGGGTTTTTCACTCAACTATGCAATCTTGATCCTCGTTGTATCATTGTCTAACTTTACAATCTTATCCTAATCACTAAATCTCTTTGGTTCTCAATTTCCTATTGATACAACAGGAAGAATAATTTTTACTTTCTAGGAATGGTTTTTGACATTCATCAAATAATGGTTTCATTATTCTCATGAGATAATGAGAGCTGGTTTGCTGTTATGTATTAAGCTTTAGGCTTTCACCTGAGACATGGAACACATCTTACTCCACCGCTGAAGACACTCTTCTAATAGTGAACTGACTCCCAGGGACAAGTAGGTACCAATGGCTGTCACTGTGAGTCCTGGAGCAACAATGCCTGTGACTGATGACAGAAGACTGAAGGCATTGCTGTGGCAATCCATCCCACCCCAAGGTTTGGGGAGAGCTGAGAATCCTCACAGACTTTGGATTGGTTCCTGACTCCACTTGCAAGCTGACTGTCTTCTCAGAATTTCTGTTCTCAAAGGGAAAGGTTATACACCACCAGCCCCACTGTTTATTGAGGGCATTAAATAAAATTTAGTTAAGTATTACAGGTGGGAACTAGTAAGTGTGTGCCATCTTTTCCAACTCTCCCCACTCAGCCCTTTTTATGCCTTCTGGGTGTTTTGGTGCTTTGAGATCAATATCAAAGTTTGGATTGGGAAGGTCCAGGGGTGTGTGTGTGTTCCATCTAAGCAATCAAAGTGTAATATTTTGGTGAAATATAAGATAGATAATTTAAATAAAAAGGTATACTTAACACATGCCCAAACCTTATGGGGGTAAATACTCTGTAAGATTGCTATGAATGTTTCTGAGTGATTTCTCTCAATAACAGACAGCATGTCTCTGTTTTTCACTGAGGTTAGTAGCCACTCCCTGGTCAACTATATTTTGAGCAGTGCTGGTGTAATGGACTCTTCCTAAGGGCGAGTCACAAAGTGAAGAGATGAACTTGAATTACGAAAAATGCCTAAGTACAGTGTCAGCCCTCAAGCTGAATGATAGGTTAGATGCTATCTGGGCTTGGTGGTACTCACCAGAATCCCAGCATTTGGAAGACAGAAGGAAGGTCAGTAGTTCAGGGTCAACCTTAGATACATAACAAGTTCAAGACTAGCCTGGAATACATGACATCCTGTCTCAAAAACAAACTAACAAAAACTATGGCTGTTGCTTCTAAGAGTCTGTCTGTCTCAATCCTGCTTAATACCAATGGTTAGGGGCTGTGAGAAGTCCTGTAAGAGAACATCAGACATGGTGCAGGCAACAGGAGTGTTTACTATCTAGAGAGTAAAGGTAGCAGCATGCTGGGGCCGAGTATCCAACACAAAGGCAAAAATGGCAACCCCAGGCCAGGCGGTGGTGGCGCAGCACTCAGGAGGCAGAGGCAGGCAGATCTCTGTGAGTTCAAGGCCAGCCTGGTCTACAGAGCGAGATCCAGGAAAGGCGCAAAGCTACATAGAGGAAACCCTGTCTTGAAAAAAAAAAAAAAAAAAAAAAAGGCAACCCCAAGAAAAGCTTGCAGGGTCTTTTATACACAACTAAAGAAATTTTAACAGCAATATGACCATTCTACCTAGGATTGGCTTACGCAAGTGGCAATCATATTAGTACATTTCTAATTGGTTAGGGCTAGCAGGGGTGGGCTAAGGCTATAGCTTTTCTGTTCTTGGGCAAGTCTAGACAAGACCCAGGCTGTGTCCTTATTTGGTTATTTCCCATGAGGGGAGAGAGGGGGATTTGGCACAGGCAACAGTGCAGTTCCCCTTGTTTCAAGAGGCAAGAACTGAGGCCTAGTTCTTAACTGAGTTGTTAGAAGCCTGTCATGATGGTATTTGCCTGGCCTTCTCACTGATGAGATGCCGTCTCTCTGTCATCTTTTGGGGCCCTGCTTCACTACAAGTTATGCTTCCCTATGAATTTATGTTTTCTTAAAAAACCTGTTTCATTCTATTTTAGTAGGTGTGTGTGTTCGTGCACACAGGTGGAGATGAGATAACAGCTTGACGAATTAGATTTTCCTTCCACCATGTCAGACCCTCGGACTAAACTCAGGTCCTCAGGCTTGGGGTCCAGTGCTTTTACCATCTAAGCCATCTCCTCACCCCCTGAATTTACATCATCTTGTAAAAGAGTTAGAGTGTTCTCACACATGAATGGAAGTCCTGATTCTTCCACCACCATACCTGTTATTGTGACTAGAAGAAACTGATGATTTAGAGTTTCCTCTCCAATATATGTGAGGAGGACCCGGTACATGTTACCTCAGTCTCTGTGAGCTCATCTGAGCTTTGCTCATATTTATTTAGAGGGCCTTGTTTTCTTGGTGCCCCCCATGCCCTCTGGCTCTGACACTCCTTTCTCAGGGTTCTCTGAGTTCTTTAGGGAGGGATTTGATGGATTGATGAACACATCCCACTTTGGACAGAGTGTTATCCCATCTAAATATTTTTATTGCTAGATCTGTTGAGAGGGGGCTAGTCTTTCACAGAATGATCGTAAGAACTGGGAACGTATCCTAGTGACAGCACACTTGCAGAGCATGACCAAGGACATGTCAAACACAAACAAATAAGCTCTCAGGTGAGACCAGAGAACCTGGATTTAACAACAAACAAAAGACAATGACAGGAAATAAACACTAATGGTAAAGATAGTGAAAAGTAAGACATCCATGTCTTCATAATTCATACCCACTTTAATATTTTACCGTGTTGATTCATCCTTGTGTAAGGAAACAGAAGAAGCTGTTTTTTCATGTTCGGCCCTCCTTACCCGCCCCAGATTGTTTACTATTTTGGTAAGTGCTGCCACCTACTGATTACTTTTGCAATGACACTAAAAGATTGTAAATTGCCTATGGAGAAATGGCTACTACCTCCCAGAGGTTCTGCTGGGAAATTTACAGTCTATTACATTTATGCGGGTGGTACTGGCTTTTAGTGATCAGATACTGGATATGATATATACCACACTTCCTTAGGGCCATAACTTACAAAGAATTGGATTGTCCCAATCTCAACTGTCTTTCTTTAGAGGTAGTTTTTGCATGGTTTTAACATAATACAGAATGGTCAGGAATGTGATTATTGTATGTATTGACAAAGAATTGTACCTTGTGCTGTTTCAGTCTTAAAGAGAAAGGGTTTGCCTTTGGGTAAAAGGACTCTATTTCACACACATGGCAAATAGCACTTCAGTTTGCAAACGGTAGCCAGAGCGTGCAGCAAGATCACGTGTATGCTAAAGCGTACACAAACGGGCTAGAGAATTGGCTCAGTGGTTAAGAGAAGGCATTGCTCTTGCAGAGGACCCATGTCTGATTCCCAGCAGCCTCCTTGGGCAGCTCCCAACCACCTACTTTACTTCCAGGGGCTCCATTTCTGTCTTTTGGCTTCTGTGAGCACCTGCACACACATGCACATTTCCACACAGAGACACACAAACATACACAGATTTTTTTTAATTTAATGGATTAAAAGTGTATAAATACATTGGTCTGGAAATACTCTGTTGGTAAAGGCACTTACCACCAAGCCTGATGACCTGGGTTCTATGATGACCTCAGAATCTACATGTCAGAAGGAGAGAACTGATTTGTGCAATTTTTCCTCTGACAGCCACAAATGTGCCATGCCACATGTGGGCCCACACAAATACAAACACTAAATAAATAAATAAATTTTAAAAGATTTCTTCTATAGATTTATATTTCTATGTATCTTGAGTTGAGGCTGGGTCTCATGGTATATTCCTAGCTGGCCTGGAACTTGATCCATAAACCAGGCTGACTTCAAACTTGCAATGACTGCTCTGCCTCTGCCTTCTGAGTGCTGGGATGGTAGGTATGTACCCACCATGCTGGCGCAGAGGAGGTTATTTAGCCAAATTTTAGAATGCCAAATAAAAAGAAACAATGGCAGCATTCAGCAAAATGTTGTTTGGGGGGAGAAAACAAAGACAGCAGCGGCCTCTGATACCTGCTGCTGGAGCTCGGTGGGGTCTGAGAGTCCTATGGAGGCTCTGAAGGGTGATGCAGCCACAGAAAAGGGAATCCAAAGTAGCTCTGGAACAACCTTTGAAAAAAGAAAAAAAGAAAAAAAGACAAGATGCTTTTAAAAAGTGGAAAGATGGCAGAGAATGACGAACCTAAACCCTCTGCTGCTGGCACCGATGACAGGGAGATGTTGGCGGCCTGGAGCTCCACCTAAGAAACTCTTCAATATTGATTAGGGGCAGCCCTAGGTCCAAGCTTCCAGCATGGAGCCGCCAAGGCTGCAGCCTGTGCTGCTCACTCAGGGCAGAGACAGGTTGGGGATTTAGCTCAGTGGTTGAGCGCTTGCCTGGCAAGCACAAGGCCCTGGGTTCGATCCTCAGCTCAAAAAAAAAGAGAGAGAGAGAGAGATGTAAATTAACAGTCGGCCTGCACCGAGGACAGGGTGGTGTGTGGCAGCCTGGAGCTCCCTCAGACATGTGACGTTATTGAATAGGGCCAGTCCTAAGCCCACCATTCACCCCGCAGCGTGCAGCTTCTGTGGCGGCAACACGGAGCCTCTGGCTGCATCCCCCGTGCAGCTTGCCCTGCTGGGAGCTTGAGAGAGCTCGAGGCAGGGGAATGGCTATAAGCACAAAGGTCGACCCTGGTGAGCCTCAGGGTGGCAGACATGGAGGGTGGGGCATCTGTGGCAGCCAGGAACTCCCATGGAATCTGTCCCTTCACATACACATATACCCTGCCTAGCCACAACATCATTCTGACTCTGGGCAACAGCGGGATATCTGAGATGAGTCTCCGCGATGGGCTAGTATTTTATAGTGCTTTAGAAATTAGAAACCCTGACCCAGTCCAACTACTTGTTTCAATGAATATTTGCATGTAAAGCTGTCTGGCGATATATATATATATATATATATATATATATCTCCACTGTATGACACACTGCAGTTATCAGTGCTACTACAATGAACAGATATTCAATGGGGAAGATGGAGGAACAGAGCTGTGAGTGCACCGTGTGAGAGAAGACTGGAGAATATGTTGGTGCTGAGTCAGGCTGACGGTGTGGTGCAGTAGCCTGGACAGACTTGCACAGACTCAGCCCCGGAACAAGCTGCCCAGCTGCACGATCGATCGCCATGGTTCTGAACAACAACAGGATGTCCAATGTGAAGAATGGTTCGTTTTCTGGATTTGAACTCCTCGAAAGACCTCTATGGTCTGTGCTATCCCTGAGGCCATATAGGTGTCTGTGGTCTACTGCCCAGACAGGGTTGAAGCCCGGGGTTCATGTGCATGTCCAGGGTCTGGGCTGCCACTAAAGACCATGTGAACGTCTGAGACCCTAGCTACTAGTAGCTGGAGGCCAGGTGAAGTTCCACAGTCTGTGCTACCACACAAGGCCACATTCATGTCCATGGTCCAGGTTGCTGCCAGAGGCTATGTTGATGTGAGTAGACTGTACTGCCACCTGAGGTCATGTTGATGTCCTTGGCCTGTGTTGCCACAGAGGGCTCTGATGGTGTCTGTGGCCTGGCCACATTATGCCCATGGTCTGTACTGCCACTGGAGACCAGGCTGAGGTTTGTGGCGCATGCTAACACTGGACACCATGTGGAATTCTGTAATCTGTGCTCCTGCTGACTGTAAAGGGCAAGGAAGCTACTTTTGGAGTGGTATAGATGACTGGACTCACAGTTGAGAAATAGAAGGCTTCTGTGACAACCCTTACCCCCCTAAAAAGTAACAGCCTAGACAGGAAAATATCAAAGAGAACTCTTAAAGATGGTGATAGAGATGCTGAGGTATAGCTCTCCACAATTGAGAGGTTCTGACAGGGGTTTGAGTAGGAAAGGACTGTTTTCTCTAAGGTAGCTGGCTTCTGGGAGTTTGACCATGCTCCAGTGAGAATATGAGCAGCACAGATTGGACTTGTAGTGTCTTCTTCCTCCTCTTCCTCTCCTCCTCCTCCTTCTCTTCCTCCTCCTTCTTCTTTGGTGGAGGGTAGGGTAGACCTTAGAGGACTGGGACATGAGTGTGACCAGGGTGCATGATGTGAAATTCCCAAATAATCGATAAAAATATTACGTTGGAAAAAATCTAAAATTATTCAGTAAAAGTAATAGGTTTTCTGTAACGTGATAATAGGTTTTTCCACCGATGCAGTAAGCCAGAGCAAGCCAAATTGAAAAAGCAAAAGAAACAGGTTTGTTTGGGCAAAGCAACTCCCAGGTGAATCCTCCAATCCCAGAGATCAGGACAGAGTAGTCATGTGCCCTGTAGGTGAGGGTTGATGCCGTGTCTTCCACAAACTGGGTTTGTGCCCAAGTATGGTCAAACGCTGACTGCTTTAGGTGGGGACTTGGGCTACTGGTAACTTCAGGGGAGGAGCTGCCACAGTGACCAAGAATGCAGAACTGGGCTTTTGGGCACCTTTGTTGGAGATTCTCTAAGAGGGTGGGGTTTGGAGCGAGGAATGGGGCTTTCCGAATCAAGCAGGAATGAGCTGGAGGTTCCAGATGATCAAAATGTGGTTGTAAATATCTGACTACAACTTCCTCGCTAAGCTTTCTATATCCACTTGAATTTCAATGCGCACTTCTGTTTCACCTTACATATTTGCTGGTAAAAGCACCGTGTGTGTGTGTGTGTGTGTGTGTGTGTGTGTGTGTGTGTGTGTGTGTGTATTTGTTTGTACAACAAAGCAAGTTTATTGCATATGCAAATTTAACACAGAAAAAGAAAGTGAGAATTACTTTATGTGGTAGTTTCAATGTTATTAGTCCCCATAAGCTCATCAGGAGTGGCACTATTAGGAGATGTGGACTTGTTGCTGTAGGTGTGACCTTGTTGGAGGGAGTATGTCACTCTGGGGGTGGGCTAAGCTAAGCCCAGTTCAGTTCACTTCCTGCTGCCTGCAGACTAAGATGTAGGACTCTCAGCTCCTTCTCTAGCACAATGTCTGCCTGCACACCGCCATGTCCCACTATTTTTTTCCACCAGCGGAAGCTGAGGTGTGGAGGGGATGATGTATAGTAAAGGTAGGTAGGGAGTTGAAACTGTTCTGATTGCAAAGACTACTCTGGTAGTTTCTTAGCTACACCGCCTCTCCAGAGGGCAGGCCCCTTGTCCAGATGCTTTCATAGGCCAGTCTTTGTTCCTTGCTGTGTATTCCTGGATTCTTCATGTAAGCCCTTTATGCAGATGTGATGGCTACATGTCATAATGGAATGAAGCTATGTAAGCACCACATATGATATCCTGTTACACGCTTAGACTCTCAACCATTGCTTTCTTATCACGAGATAAAAAGGGGTACTACCCTCAAGGCATGAATATCAGAAGGTCCAGGATTTCCTGGACTTGGTGAGTTCAAGCCAGCTCAATGGTAAAGTACTTTCTGAGGGTATGAAACACCCTAGGTTCAATCCCCAATACCACACAAAGGAAACCAGGAAGGAGGTAGATGTGCTGGTCCTCTGAGATTTCCTGACACCTACTCCTTCTGTATTGTCGTCTTCCATAGTTATGATCCTATTTTTGGGTGTGTTTATTTGGGGACAGGGCTTTACTGTGTCTAGGCTGGCCTCTAAGTCATTCTGTAAATCACGATATTCAAATGTGCATTGGCCTTCCAGCCTCAGTCTCTGAGTGCTAGGATGTGAGCTACTCTACCCAGCTAGTTAAGGTCCTGTCATGACCCAGCACATTACAGTATGAAATAAGTTTTTCTTATCTGTTTCTTCTCAGTCCATCTATGCTATAAGTGAGCCTAGCTAGCATTCTCATCCTTCTCCATTGCAGAGTTTCTTCACCCAAGTTCAAGGCACAGAAAATGTACTTGAATGGATGTTCAAGGCATATTAAAATTTGATTTCCACGTGGAAAAGAGCATAGATTAAAAAGTCATTAAATAACTCTACTTTTGTTGATCCCAAGAGATGGCCTGGGAACTTGTTGCATTTTGATATAAGCACATGTGCACTACAAGGTTCTGCTGTATGCATAAGAGTTCTCTCAACAGATATGCTGAGCACAAGGATGCTCAGAACTTTACAGGCTGTTGACAGTAGAAAAAGTCGTCATATTTAAGGGCTGGCAAAGTAACTCAGTTGTTAGCGTTTGCCTAGCATGCATGAAGCCTTGGATTGATACTTTGAGCTCTAGCATTGTGTCATGGTACCCATGCTTGTAGTCCTATCACTTGGGAGGTGGAGAGGGGAGAATCAGTCATCCATAGTCATCCTTGGCTACCTAAAGAGTGTGACCCAGCCTGGGCTCCGTAAGATCCTGCCCCAATATTGAAAACAAGCACAAAACCAGCATCATGGGTGTAACAGCTGAAAGAAATACTGCCTTTATTTTAGCCAGTCCTTGTGAAATCCTACTACATGTGCTTTATATTTAATTGAGCAAATTATTTCATTAAAACAGTCTTATGAGGGCTGGGGATAGGTCTGAGTGATAGAGTAGCTGCTGGCATGTGTGAAATTTTGAGTTCAACATTCACTGCAAGGCCATCATTGAGAGGGCTTGGAATTGGCTTCATTTGTAAAGTGTTTGCTGTTAAAGTGTGAAGAACTAAGTTTGGGCCCCAACATCCAGGTTCAGTGAGAGACCCTGTCAAAAAATAAGGTGGAAAGCAATTGAGAAGATCTCCAACATTAATTAATCTCTAGCCTATGCATACAAGCACCTACAGAGACACACAGACAGACAGCAACACAGAGACACACAGAGACACACAAAGGAGACAGAAGGAGAGAGGGCTCATCATTCTAGGAACCATATCCTATATCTGGGAGGAAGGAAGACTTCATCAAGAGGCCAAAAAGAATGTGATGAGATAGGCTGTTCTGGGCCATGCCCCAGCCCCCAACATTGGTTGATTATTATAACCTATTAACAACTTATATTGCTAAATGATTTCACATATTTCATTAAACCTAAGCATAAAAATGGGTTGTTCACACCAAGTTTGGGTCTTATATTTACAGTGTAAATGAGAATTCCTGGAAAGAAGCTTTGTCTACAAATGCAGATGGACTGATTAGAATTTCAGTGACCTTTAAAGTTTATCTGGGGCTATCATTAGCCCACTCAAGAGCCATTCCCTGTGTCCTTTGGTGTAGGTAGAGTTTTCCTGTCCCAATGCTTGATCTCAAATAACTGACACAGAGGCTAAAGATTACTTATAAATGCTTGGCCGATAGCTCAGGCTTGTTACTAGTTAGCTCTTACACTTTTCTATGCTTCACCTCATGACTCATGAATTGTTACCTCATTTTCTATATGTCCTGCTTCCTCAGCAGCTGGCTGGTGTCCTCCCTGACTCTGCCTTCTTCATTCCAGTATCCTCAGTTGGATTGTCCAGCCTAACTTCATCCTGCATTGCTATAGGCCAATCGACTTCTTTATTAACCAATGAGAGTAATACTTATTCACAGTGTATAGAAGGATTGTTCCACAGCACTTCGGTGTGGGAACTTACATCCTAACTACAGATAAAGATCTTTGGGCATATATTAACAAGGCCCCAATTTTCCAACCAAAAGGCTAAGAGTCATTAGATAACATCTGAGGCCTATAACCATGATTGTCATGTTTTGCTGTAACCACCTGCTTAATGTTTCCATCAATGTATTTTAAGAGCCTTCATTTATGACTTTCTTTGTTCTATTATTATACAAACTTCATCAAACTGCTTCCATATTGGGATATGGAACTTGGGGTAGCCTAAATCTGTGTTCTGGGCCATTGTCACTCATATTTGTCTCTAGAATAAACTATCTTTTATTCCCTGTGTTTTTGCATTAACAACAGACTCCCATGTTATATAAAATGCTTACTAAGTAAGTACATTATGTTTTCACTTGTTGACCTATTTTTTATTATAAGATTTTGATCTTTGGTCCTTCTGATGGCCAGGAGAGGTCTCAGTCTTTATCCCTCTGCAAGACAGTAGACTCATCTTTTAGCATCTGTTTCCTCTCTAATTCCCAGATTCTTTCTTAACTCTGCTCTATAGTATAAGTAATTTGATATTGAAGGTTGTATTTCTCAAATTCCTATGTCATATAGCAGCTTCTGTTAACCCCACTGGCTGAGAATAAGACTGCTACCCCCAGTTTAAAGCCAAATTTTAATCAAGCTTTAATTAAATACTGGCTAGTTAGATAAGCTTTGGCCAGGTTTATACCCAGGTTCCCGGGAAAATGGCCCCAATCATGTTTTGCAGTGATTTAAGTATTTCCCATCAGGTCCAATCAGGGACAAGCATACGTCCTGATGTACTTCCTGCCTGTGAACTTCTGCCCATACATGATCAAACACATCCAGTGCAGATGGGTCAAACAAACTTGTTTGGGGGGGGGGGGGTGAAAACATGTGGCTATATTTACCTCCTATAAACAATAGGCCCCAGCATTCCAGGAACTATCTGGCCTTGCAGATCCGAGGCACTTTTGTTTCATGGATCTCTAAGGCATTAAGTAATTAAAATTTAAAATTTAACTTGGGGTCTCACACTTCCAGCTAGATTCAGCAAATAAGGGACTGTATTAGTAATTTTCCATTGCTGTGCTTAAACACTATGGCCAAGGTTATAAAAAGGAGGGTTCATTTGGGACTCACAGTTCCAGAGGGTTGTTAGAGTCCATGGTGGCAGTAAGTGGCAGGTATGGAGGCAGGAACAGAAGCTGACCCCTCACATACTGGATTTCAAGTAGGAACCTGAGAAGGCACAAAGTAAATTTATTAAATTCTTTTTTTTTTTTTTTTTTTTCTGGAGCTGAGGACCAAACCCAGGGCCTTGTGCTTGCGAGGCAAGCACTCTACCACTGAGCTAAGTCCCCAACCCCTTACATTCTTAAAGATCATCCACAGTGGCACACTTCCTCTAACAAAGCCATAGTGTCTAAGCCTCTCCAACCAGAGTCACCAACTGTGGCTGGCATCTCATTTAAACCACCACAAGGGCCTTGGTGAGTGTCTGGTCCCCCAAGAAATTCCTTTTCCCAAGGTCAGGCATTTAGACAAAAGCCTGCATTCTTTTGGGGGCTTGAAGAAAGTTCCTATTTGATTTAAAAAAAAAAAAAAAAAAAAAAAAAAAAGGAGCCATTCTCCTTACCTCTGGCAAGATGAATGTGTGGTTGTGTGGTTATTCAATTAACATATGACTATGGTGCTACTAACTTCTAAAGGTCAATGCTAGCCTCTAGGCTCCCTCAGTCCCTGCTGCTCACAAGCCCAACTCCAGCTCACAAACTCCCTTTCTCCTGTTCCCATACAACACTGAAAAATTCCCCCCTGATGCTTCTCCCTGCTTTCTTGAGAGACAGACTCAGTGGCTTGGAATTTTCCCTTTTCACCTATGGAGTAGCTATTTTGGCTTCTTTAGTGCCCCCATTTTTTCCTTCCTTCCTTCTTTCTTTCTTTCTTTTCTTTTTTTTGGGGGGGGGGGTTCAAGACAGGGTTTCTCTGTGTAGCTTTGGCACCTGTCCTGGCTCTCGCTCTGTAGACCAGGCTGACCTCAAACTCACAGAGATCCTCCTGGCTCTGCCTCCTGAGTGCTGGGATTAAATGCGTGCACCATTACCTCCCGGCCACTGCTCCCATTTTTCATTCAGTGAGAGAGACTAAAAAGTATGGTGTTTTAAGTGAGAATGGTTCCCACTGACTATTATATTTGAAAAATTGGTGAAACTGTTTGGGAAGGACTAGGAGTTACAGCCTTGCTGGAGGAGTTGTGTCACTCCGGGTGGGGTTTGAGATTTTGAAGACCCACATCATTCTTGAGGAGTTAGCTCTCTCTCTCTCTCTTTCTCTCTGCCTGGTGGTTGTTATCTCAAGACATGAGCTCTCAGCTATTGCTCCAGGGTTATGCTCATCTGCCAGCCGTGATGGTCGTGAACTCACCCTCTGAAACTGTAAGTCAGTCCCTCAATAAATTCTTCTGTCAACTTGGTCATGTTGTCTCTTCACAACAATAGAAATATAACTAAGTCAAAAGTCACAAAGAAGTCAGAATTAGGCATGATGAGACAAGCCTGTAAACCAATACTCAGGAAGCTGAGGCAGGAGGATATCTATTTCCAGAGGAGTCTGGGCTACTGAAAATGAGACCTTTCTGTAAGAGAGAAAAAGAGGGAGGGAGACAGAAAATGAGTATTTCCCATTTACACTCTCAGCTTGAGGTTTTAGTTCCTTGCAAATGGGTCCATTGTAGTTGCTGGAAGACCACAGTCCCTTGAGACCAGGAGTACAACCACTTTCTAGCCTGAGGATTTAGGAATTTCTTGCTATTACCACGTTCTAAGTGGCGCGTGCGTGCGTGTGTGCCTGCATGCGTGCGTGCGTGCGTGCGTGCGTGCGTGCGTGTGTGTGTGTGTGTGTGTGTGTGTGTGTGTGTTGGGGGGTACTATAATCAGAAGTTTCTGTCCTGCCTGCCTGTTTTCAAATACCCAGCAGCCACATCTTAAATAGTTGACTCGGAGGCTTAATATTACTTATAAATGCTTGGTCGGTAACTCAGGCTTATTACTAACTAGCTCTTACACTTAAATTAACCCTTAATTGGGGCTGGAGAGATGGCTCATCTGTAATAAGATCTGGTGCCCTCTTCTGGCCTGCAGGCATACATGCAGACAGAACACTGTATACATAATAAATAAATAAATAAATAAATAAATAAATAAATAAATAAATAAATAAATCTAAAACAAAACAAAACAACAACAACAACAAAACAAACATTAACCCTTAATTCTTACCAATGTTTAGCCACGTGACTTGGTACGTTTTCTCCGTGTAGCATTTTCATCTTGCTTCCTCTACGTCTGGCTATGGACCCTGTTTTTAATTATGTCATCAACCTGCGACTGTGTCCCAGCCTAAAAAGAGGGCGGGCCCTCTGTGCCCCACCCTTCTCTTGTTCTGCTCTCCA
This sequence comes from Onychomys torridus, assembly GCF_903995425.1. Classification (NCBI taxonomy): domain Eukaryota; kingdom Metazoa; phylum Chordata; class Mammalia; order Rodentia; family Cricetidae; genus Onychomys; species Onychomys torridus. The sequence continues at coordinate 21,220,740 of NC_050458.1, read as the reverse complement.
CGTGCTCGCTCGCGCTCTCTCTCTCTCTCTCTCTCTCTCTCTCTCTCTCTCTGTTTCTTCTTCTTCTTCTTCTTCTTCTTCTTCTTCTTCTTCTTCTTCTTCTTCTTCTTCTTCTTCTTCTTCTTCTTCTCTCCCTCTCTCCCAATAAAGCTCTAAAAGGTAACTATGGCTCGTGATGCTGCCAGCATGGCCGCCTCGGCCTCGAGCAGCGCCACTTTAACCAACAGACTCCTCTGACTCGGCCCTTCCTTTTCCCAGAATTCTCCTAGTCTGGTCACCCCACTTATACTTCCTGCCTGGCTATTGGCCAATAAGTGTTTCATTAAACCAATTCAAGTGACAAATCTTTACAGTGTACAAGAGCATCATTCCACAGCAGGGTACTTGTATGATATAACAGTGAGTTTAGAGGCTTGAAAGACCTCGGTGGTAGGAGGAACAGAGATCTATAATATTACAGGCCTCAGTAAGGATTTTGTTTATTTATTATTTTTATCTTTTTTTTTTTTTTTTTTTGTCAGAGCTGAGGACTGAACCCAGGGCCTTGTGCTTGCTAGGCAAGCACTCTACCACTGAGCTAAATCCCCAACCCCTATTTATTTATTTATTTATTTATTCACTCATTCATTTATTTATTTTTGGTTTTTCGAGACAGGGTTTCTCTGTAGCTTTGGAGCCTGTCCTGGACTAGCTCTGTAGACCAGGCTGGCCTTGAACTCACAGAGATCCATCTGCCTCTGCCTCCAGAGTGCTGGGATTACAGGCGTGTGCCATCACCACCCGGCTATTTCTTATTTTTAATTATTATCTTAGTCATTGTTTTACTGCTGTGAAAAGACCCCATGATCAAGGCAACTCTTTTTTTGGGGGTGGGGGTTTGAGACAGAGTTTCTCTGTGTAGCTTTGTGCCTTTCCTGGAATTCTCTCTGTAGTCCAGGCTGGCCTGGAACTCACAGAGATACATCTGCCTCTGCCTCCCGTGTGCTGGGATTAAAGTTGTGCGCCACCACCACCCGGCCCAAGGCAACTCTTATAAAAGAAAGTCTTTAACTGGGGGCTTGCTTACAGGTTCAGAGGCTTAGTCCACTATCATCATAGTGGGGAACACTGTACAGGCAGACATGGTGCTGGAGAAGTAGTAGTTGAGAGTTCTGCATCCTGATCCACAGAAAACAGAGTGAGAAACTTGGCCTGACATGGGCTTTTGGCACCTTAAAGCCCACCCCCAGATATATACTTCCTCTAACAAGGCCACACCTCCTAATCCTTTCTAAATAGTGCCACTCCCTAATAACTAAGCATTCAAATACATGAGCCAATGGAGGACATTCTGATTCAAACCACAATTACTTTTACTTATTTGATGGGGGTATGCCAGAGAACAACTTGTTGGAAGTGGTTCTTTCCTTTCACACACTGATCCCTCTCCTATTCCCACTGATCCCCTTCCTCTTCCCAACCAGGCCACTAGACATAATTATATCACTTCACCTTCCCTTTCTGCCTTCCAACCTCTCCCATGTCCTACTCTACACCCTCTCAAATTGATGGCCTCTTTTTCTTTGATTATCATTATATATATATATTCCATATAACCATGTAAATACTGACCAAGGCTGATAGTGTGGCTTGGGTATATATGATTTCAAGACTGACCACTTTGTATTGGATAACCAATTAGCTTGTTCATCATTGGGAGAGACTAATTTTCCCTCTTTCAGCAGTCATTAGTCGCCTGTAATTCTTTGTCCAGAGTTTGGACCCTGTGAGATCCTCCTTCTATTTTATCGTGTCTACTGATATTGTCATTGTCCCAATCTTGTTTAGGCAGTTATATTGTAGAGGTATCATGGGGTGTAGCTTCCCTATCATTTCTAAGAAACAGTCTCACAGCAGACTTCATAGACTCTGGCTCTTATAATCTTTCCGCTCCTTCTTTCCATGTTCCCTGGACCTTAGGTGCAGGAGTTATTTGTAGATGCATGTATTGGGGCTGGGCTCCCCACAATCCATTGCACTCTTCATCTGTTGTGGTTTTCTGTACTGGTCTCTGCTGCAAAGAGAAGCATCTTTGATGAAGGGTGAGAGCTATACCGATCTGTGGGTATAAGGCTAAGTTTAGAATGCAGTTAGGAATCATATTGGTCTAGTAAGTTCTCTTTTAAGATCTACATTCCCACTAGCCCTAGGTAGTTGACTAGGTGTCTAGTACCAGGCATGTCCTCCCTCCTATTGAACAGGCCTTCCATCTAATTAGACAGTTATTGGTTACCAGCAAGATATGAGTGCCACTATTGCACATTTAAGGATACCTTGCCATGCTGGTCATTTGTTATCATCCATGGGCATCACAGTTGGATAGAACCATTGATTGTTTCCTTCTTTGTCAGCTTATATAGTATATTCTGGTATAATGAAAGCTAGACCACAGGAAGAAGGCTTTCAGATTATAGCTTGCATCTTCTGAGTCCTGTGTCTGAAATACATGGTTTGTTCAGTAGTAAGAACTTACTTTCAACCTTTGGGAGACAGCCAAGGGCAACACCAATAGCTATATTGTTTTGGGAATCACTTGGATTACCCTGACAAGCAACTCAGATAGAGGTTTCCCATGCTTGGTAGTGGGGTTTTTGTTAGATAGTCTATGGCTCCTGGGGCAAGGGGGGCGTGCATTGTCAGCCCAAGTGGCATAACGTCATCTCTTCTCTCTCTCTGTCTGTCTCTGTCTCTGTCTCTGTCTCTGTCTCTGTGTCTCTCTGTCTGTCTGTCTGTCTCTCTCTCTCTCACACACACACAGTGCATAATTTTAGATAAATATAAAAAATATGATTCCTTGCTTAATAATGCTCATTGCCACTCAATTCACAATACGGAGGAAATGGAAACAACCTCAATGTCCTTCAACAGATGAATGGATAGTAGAAATGTAGGACAAGCTCATGATGGAATACTATTCCTTTGTAAAGAAGTGTAATTTGCAGGTAAATGGATAGAACTACAAAAGATCATACTGAGTGAGGTAACCCAGACACAGAAAGATAAATATCACATGTTCTTTTGTTGTCGGAGGCTCTTAGCTCTAATCTTCACATGTGAGGATATAACCCAGAGTAAGTGCAGAAAACAGGAAAGTAAAATGGACCAGGGGAGGGAGGGACCATTGGAGGAGAATGATACAGGCAAGATGAAGGGAGAAATGAGAAAATTCAGGGCGGGGGATTGAGTTGGGGGTAGGTCAATATATAAGGACAGGAAGTGGGGAGAGACAAATAACATTAGTGGTATTTGACAAAGTCTCGAGGAATTCTATCACTTAAAAAATTTGACAATTATATACTTGGACAGAATGTACTGTGATGATATTCTCCCCCTCCAATTTCCCTCCCTTCCTCTTCCCAAGTAGTCCTCTTACCCCCATATGTTTTTTGGGCAGGGAGGGGTTGGCTCAGGCTTTTGCAGGTAGCTGCTCTACATTCATGATTTTATGATTGTCATGTCATATTCAGAAGGAAGCATCCCATAATACTCCGGTCAATCCCCAGCTCTTATAGTCTTTCCACTCCATCTTCTGTGACTCTTTGTGTTTTGGAGGGAGTGATATAGATGTCTTTAGTAACAGTCCCTTATTCTCAGTATTGACCTTGGCTTTCTTTTTTTAAGATGATAGAGAACAAGAGAAGCAGATTTGTCTGTCAAACATGAAGCAATACCACCATCTAGTGGGGACAATCCTAATTGTTTTACTAGCCAAACTTTTTTTTTTTTTTTTTTAAAGACAGCCTTTCCCTGTGCTCCTTTCCTGGAACTTGCTTTGGAGACCAGGCTGGCCTCGAACTCACAGAGATCCGCCTGGCTCTGCCTCCCAAGTGCTGAGAATGCAGGTGTGCGCCACCACCGCCTGGCACAAAACTCATTTTTTATGCTTTTTTTTTTAAACAAGTGAAATATGTATATACAAACACATTTTAATAATATGAAATTTATATCATCCTATAAGCTTTTTTCTAATTATTATTATTTTATTTATTTATTTATTTTATATCCCTACCTCAGCCTCCCCTCACTCCTCTCCACTCCCCCTCTTCTATCCTCCCCCACCAAAAAAACTCCTCCTCTGTATTCAACAAGTGAAATTTTTGTCAGCATTTTTTCAGAAGATACGGTTTAAGCTATTGTATGCCCCATAAATGAATTAATCCTGTTGCAAACTGGAACTCTACCTCATCTGAAGTTATTCAAAGTCAGTACAAGGTGGAGCAGATTCCGAGACACTAAGACACTACTTGATTCTATTTCTCCCAATACCTCTAATCCTTGCCATTGACATTTTTTTCTCTGTGGTGGGGATTCCAGACAGAACCTTTCCATGCTAGGTAATCCAATCTGTCTATCATGGAGCTATACCTCCCAACCCTATCATGCATCATTTCTTTTTTAAAAAATTGTATTTTATTAACATATTAATTACAGATAATAATAGGTTTTTTTAAAGAATTCAATCACTAGTGAAATGTTTAAAAATATCTATATTAAACAAAAATGTCTTTATAATATAAAAAATAATCTTCTACAATGCAATAAATTTCAGACCAATGAAATTTTAACTCTAGATTGTTTCAGTTCAGTTTTTGGTTTCAAAATCTAGAGATAGTTAAAAGGAAAAAAGAAAGAGTGGGCAGAATTCCTATCTGGTTTTACGCTTCTCTTTCTTGTTCCGACCACTTGTTACACTGTTTAAAGAGGCTGCTGCTGAAGCTGTTCTTGCTGTCTTTAGATGATCAGTTTCTTCCCGGACAGAAACTCACTATGGCAGGTGGCACAGCTGATGAGGACATGACACACTGTTTGTGGTTTGGCAGGTACTTTGACAGATTTTTCCCCATCTCCAGTTCTCTTTCCTTTGGATTTAGGAACACTTTTAGCCCCACTCTTTGGATCCTCACACACTTCTGTGGTCTCTGTGATGCAGACATTTTTCTTGGGGCCTATTTTCTAACTCTTTGGCATTGTCTCCATTTAAGTTAGTATCTTCTAGATCAACCTTTACTCCTTCATTGAAATTGTCTGGGCTGATTTCTGTTTTTCTTCTGTTTTTTAGAAAGCTTTTTGAAAGGATGATAATTGGCACTGGTGGTGGCGTGGAAAGGTCATGGTCACGACAGAACCCATTATCAGTATTCAGAGCTTTATTAGGAGGAAAGGGGGCGAGGAGAAGGAGACCAGGCCTGGTAAGAGAGAAAGATAGTGGGGTGGGGGAAGAAGGGAGCAGAGCAGAGAAGGGGGAGCAGAGAGCAGAGAGAGCATGCGATCTGCATCGGGCTTTTAAGGCACAGATTTCATGACCACACCAAGTGTATGTAGTTGCCAGTACCCCATGATGACATAAAACGCAGGACCCCAAGATGCATGTATGCAGGAGTGAGGGCAGGACCCTAACAGCTTTTGCTTTGATAACTCTTCCCTTTCTTCCTCAGAATTGGCATTCAATAAAATGTCATCCATTTGAGTTCCTGAAAAATGTTCTCCCTCTTCCTCCAACTGCTGCTTTAAAATTGTGACCTTTTGTCAATGCAATCATGGGTTTCATTATGACATTTTCACACACGATCATAATGTGGTTTGATCATATTTAACCCTCTTATTACCTTCTGTGGTGGTTTGAATGAGAAAAGTTTCTCATAGTCTTGAGCATTTGCACAGTTGGTGGCACTGTTTGGGGAGGTCTAGGAGGTGCAGCCTAGCTAGAGGAAATATGTATGTCACTGAGAGGAAAGAGACTTGCTCATCTTCATTTTGATCACTCCACTTCAAGATGTAAGCTCTGAGTTTCCTGTTCCAGGTGCCTTGCCTCACAGTCATCCCTGTCATCATGGACTATTAGCCTTCTGGAATCCTCAGCCCAAATACTGTTTCTTCTATAAGCTGCCTTGATCTTCCTGTTTTGTCACGGAACAGAAAAGTAATGAATACACACTCTCTTGTTCCTTGCCCACTCTCATTGGTCCCCTCCCTCTTCCTAACTAGCCCCACTTCTATCCCCTGCCCCCAGGACCCAATGAATTTCACTAGGGTTGTGTTGTTGCATATTATTTTAAGATGTGTTACTTTTGTTTATGCTGTGGAACATTTGTTTTAATGAGGCAAACATGTGTTGCATTCTTTTATGTTGCATTTGTTTAACTCTGTGAAACTCTGTTATTTTGCCTGTCTAAAACACCTGATGGTCTAATAAGGAGTTGATTGGCCAACAGCCAGGCAGGAGAAAGGACAGGTGGGGCAGGCAGGCAGAGAGAATAAATAGGAGAAATCTGGGAGAAAAAGGAGAAAGAGAACAAGAAGAGGAAGATGCCAGGGGCCAGCCACACAGCCACACAGCCAGCCATGGAGTAAAAGTGAAAGTAAGATATATAGAAGTAACAGAAAGGTAAAAGCCCAGAGGCAAAAGGCAGACAGGGATAAGTTAAGAAAAGCTGGCTAGCAACAAGCCAAGCTAAGGCCGGACATTTATAATTAAGAATAAGCTTCTGTGTGTGATTTATTTGGGAGCTGGGTGGCAGGCCCCCAAAAGAGCAAAGGTCCAAGAAAGTAAAACCAACTAACAAGAGGGTTGCTTACAGGAGCGTGGACCTGAGGTTACTTATACAAGCATGAGCAATTTACCAGTGGCTACACTACTAAAGAATTTTAGCTACCTATAAATCCTTGGAGAGGGGTAGGGACCTCATGAGTCCTCTTCCTCTATGACAAGATGTTGATGAGCCCAGTCTTGTGTAGGTATTCAGGGAATCACAGTTGCTGTGAGTTCAAGAGTGCCATGGCCATGCTATGCCTAGAAAACAGCATTCTACAATACTCCACCCTATCCTCTGGCTCTTACATTCTTTCTACCTCCTTTTTCTTGCATGATGTTCCCTGAGCCTTGAATGGGATAATGCAGATGTCATAGATGTCATACTTACGGTCAAACATTCAAGAGTCACTATTCCCAGCACTGTGACCAATTATGAATCTCTGCAGTCACCTCTGGCCACGACAAGAAGCCTGTCTGATAGAAGGTGATAGTAGCACTAATCTACAACAGTTAACGTGGTCATTTGAAGGGCAATTTGATAGACACACCATGTCCACTTAATAAAACAACAGCGGTAGTTTCTCCCCATGAGATCCTAAGATCTTCTAAGCATGGGCTTTTGACCATGTTTACAGTACCACACATGAATTCCTTTATGTGGAACAAGCTTTAGTTCTAATCAGGATGTTGGTTACCTCATAACACATTTGCTACTGTAGCACTATAGCACACATCTTGTCTAGTTGGTTGGTAGTGTGGCACCCAGGGTCCATGGCTGTTGATGATAACTCTTTCCCCAGCAGCCTGTGTTAGTACTCCTTGGCACAAACAATCATTCAATTTTCATAGAGAAACCCAAGTCCAGCTTGCAGGAAGTAAAATAAGATGGTTAATTTCAGCCCCCCCCCCCCCCCCAGGGTTTCTCTGTGTAGCTTTGCACCTTTCCTGGAACTCACTCAGTAGCCCAGGCTGGCTTCGAACTCACAGAGATTCACCTGCCTCTGCCTCTCAAGTGCTGGGATTAAAGGTGTGCGCCACCACCACCCAAGATGGCTAATTTGGGTTGTCAACTGGATGGAATTTAGAATCACCCTGGAAACAAACCTCTGGGCATGTCAGCGAGGGATTTTCTAGATGAGGTTAACTCAAGAGAGAAGATCCACCCTAAATGTGGGCAGTACCATCTCAAGGGCTGGGGCCATGTCTTGTACAGAGAGCAGGGCGAACACAAGCTTTCCTTTCTCTCTGCTTTCTGACTGCAGGTGCAATATGACCAGGCACTGCTTGTTCCTGTCACCATGCCTTTTCCCTAAGAAGATAGACTGTATTCCCTTTTGGATCAAGCCAAAATAAACCCTTCCTGAAGTTGCTTTTGGGAGGGTATTTTGTTGCAGCGACAAGAAACTTAACTTGGCCTCATTAAATAGAAATGAAATTATTCACTGGGCAGTGGTGGCACATGGTTTTAATTCCAGCACTTGGGAAGCAGAGGTAGACAGATCTCTATGAGTTCGAGGCCAGCCTAGTCCATAGAGCTAGTTCCAGGACAGCCACTGCTACACACAGAGAAACCTTGTCTCAAAAAAACAAAAACCAAATCAAAAAAATAAAAAAATTCAATGAAATTATTCAATTAGTAATGGTAAATATAAGGGGTTGAAGCTAGAAAAAAATAAGTAATTTGTTAGATGTCACTCTGAGGACATTTAGGATTCCAAGCCAGACCTGTCTATTGAAAATGTCCTACACTACTTCTGGTTGTAGAGAATGCTCCCAACGCTTACTTGTTTTTTTTTTTTTGTTTGTTTGTTTATTTGGTTGGTTTTGGGAGACAGGGTTTCTCTTGTGTGGCCCTGGAGACAGGGTTTCTCTTGTGTGGCCCTGGAGACAGGGTTTCTCTTGTGTGGCCCTGGAGACAGGGTTTCTCTTGTGTGGCCCTGGCTGCCCTGGAACTAAGTCTGTAGACCAGATTGGCCTCAAACTCAGAGATCCATCTGCCTCTGCCTCCCAAGTGCTAGTAAAGGCATGTGCCACCACTGCCTAGCTAAATTACTTTATTTTATTTATTTATTTTTCAAAACAGGGTTTCTTTGTGTAATTTTGGTGCCTGTCCTGGATCTATAGTCCAAGCTAGCCTAGAACTCAGAGATCAGCCTGGCTCTGCCTTCCCAATGCTGGGATTAAAAGTGTGCACCACCATGCCAGGCGATTCAGATGTTTTAAAAGAGAAGATTAATGAAGTGGTAGACTGATTGTTCCTCCAACTAAAACTTCAGGCAGATCCTGAGGATGCTCTGCTCCATTATTTTCCTATCGATTCATCAAAAGGCTGGGGGAAAATAAACAAACTTGTTCATTTCCTTTGAATTCAGCCCTTCAATATTCCCAACCAATACATTCTTTTACTTCACCTAAAGTCTAATTTACAGGAATAAGTAGGAGGCCACCCCCTCTAAAAAGGATTGTTCCTCTTAGGCTGTTTCAACTTTCATGGGCAGCCAGGTCTGTGGGAGTCTGCTGGCATCCCTTGGAGAGCTCGAAACCAAGCAGTTACAAGTTCATGGATGTGAGTCTATGTATGAGTTTTCATCTTAATACAGTTTGAGGTCATTGCAAACTTTGGTCAAGAAGACATCACACCCTGCAGTGCTGAATTAGCTGGACTCTTCCCTGGAGCCTGCAGGGCCTTCCCAGAACCAGGCATACAGCTTTTAGCGGATAAAAGTCTCCACTTAGCACAAATGAAGTATCTAACGAACAGGAGGCGTTATCTCCCATCTTGGATCGTCTCCAAGCCCAAACAAGTGAGATGCCGCATCTGATTCTGCTAGTCCTGGACTGTCTATATAAAACTGGACAGGGCAATTTTGGAGCCACCATAGATTAGCCTGGATTCAGACTTTGCCATCTCCAGGCTCTGCCATCCCTGGCAAGCATCCTGCTTTCATTTGCATGAAAGGCTCACCAGGATTCCTGCCTTACTGGGTCATGGTCACGGGTTGAAGAAATGGTGCATGCAAATAGCTTATCACCAGGACCCACCACAGCAGGAGGGAAAAGGCCGCTTTGGCGGGAAAGAAGGGGGCGGGCACAGCGCAGCGGAAGGGGTGGGTGCAAGTTCTGTGCTTGGCCGGGACACAGAACGGTTAACCCGACCTTCCCGGAGTCTTCAGGGGGAAACCCCCGCTTGCTCTCAGCAATCTGGGACTTGCACGCACGCGGTGAGCGGACTGCCCTGGGACGAGCGCGCCCGTACGCTTTCCGACTTTCCCCGGGACACGCCCCGCTCCTCCCCCGGAAGCCCGCTCCAGCCGACTTGGCGCGCTTTTGAAGTCCCCGGGTGCTCGGAGCTCCACCGCCGGCGACACGCCCCTCTCGGTGCCGCGGCATGCCTGGGCCGCCCGCTTCGCGGAGGACCCGGGAGGAGGTGGACGCGACGTTGCAGGTCGCCAAGCTGAACGCCGCCGAGCTGCTGCCCACTGTGCACTGCCTGAGCTTCGGTCCCGGCACCAGCGGCGCGGCCTCCGGCGACTTCTGCCTGCTGGAGCTGGACCCCGCACTGTGCCAGCAGCTGGAGGCCGGGCATAGGTGAGCCAGGATGGGGTTGGGGGGGACCCCGGGACACGCCGATCCCCAGCCTCGTGCAAGGCCACCCACCTGCCGCGTTTTGTAGTGTGGGAATCTCCGAATGAGGAACTGGTTCAGAGAGTTGCTTTGATTGGGCCAATAGCGACTGGTGGGCGGATCCCTAGTTTGCTGTCATCTGCCAGGAGGAATCCATGCCTCTGTCTGCTAGACTGACTGTTAGCAGGATTCAGCTCAACTTAGAGAGGGATGCCAGCGGGAGAATGTCAGGAACAGAGGCCGCCAGGAAGTTCTGAAGGCCTTAGCAGTGATACCAAGGACTCTACAGAACATAGTTGTTCTATCTCCGAATATAGCGGCAGTATCTACACAGAGAGTTCCTGCCTTCCACTCGGGTTTCCTTTACTCGGATAGTAGGTGGGACAGATGAGGCAAAAGTTTAAAGCCTGATGTAGACTTGGTTGGGGGGGGGGGGTCACTGCCTGAAGATCTGGAGCTGTTTCTAATTCCAGGTCAACTACAAGTTTGCTGCCAAGACCTTGGATTTTAAAACCGAGGGGCCCCGGCTGGTACTGGTTTGGGCTTAGTGATAAAGTGCTTATATTATAGGCTTCAGGCTATACAGGTTGGATCCCAGGTCCTGTAGGGGGAAAAAAAAAGATGGAAAATAGGAGCTGGCTGAAGACATGGGTCATAGTTAAGAGTATTTGCGGCTCTTCCAGATGCGAGCACCTTTACCAAATGAGCTATCCTGCCATCCTCCTCAACTAGTTTGGCCCCGTTTAATTTGTGCAGACGTGACTCCTGCCAATTGATGCCTTCTTGCATTTCCTTAGACGTTGTTTCTTCCCCAGGTTCGTTTTAGTCGGACCATCCAGGCTCTCTGAGTTTGTATATTTGACCCATCACATAGTGTTCACCAGCCACACACTGGTCACAAAGTGTCCTTAAGAGAATTGCCCCAAAACTTCATCTTTCCATCCAGTGGAATTGGAGATTAAGAAAGACTTAAGGTGTGAAGGATCTTTTCTTTGTTCAGTTAATTTATAGTAATGATTTAATTTAGTTGGCAAAAGCAAGATACTAAAACATGCCTTTTAACTCCTCACCCCCTCACGACAGAATCTCTAGCCAGGCTGGTAGTAAACTCACTCTGCAGCCAAGGATGACCTTGAACTTCTAATCCTCTTGCCTCCTACTCTTGCAGTGCTGGGGTTATAGGTGTGAACTACTACTGGCCTTGTACTGTGCTGGAGAGTGAACTCGGTGCTTTGTAGTGCAGGCGAGGCAAGCACTCTGCCAGAGGAGCGAGATACATCCCCCCCCAGCCTTCTCTCTCTCAACTCTCGGGAGTTGGTTTTCTCCTCTTCGTTTGAGGGAGGTAGAATGTCCCTTGTTTCTACAGTTTCACCGTGTCCCGGCCAGTTCTCCTGCCTCCACCCCCATCTGCCCACAGGAGTGCTGGGTTACAGATGCCCATGAGGGCATCTGGCTTTTCATATATGTAGCTTTTTACCTGAGGAACTGGCACCTTGGCCTCCTGTTTTATTCATGTATGTATGTATGTATGTATGTATGTATGTATGTATGTATGTATTTTTGAGCAAGAATTAGAACAAAATGTGCCCCTCACCTTTGGGTTTGGTTTTTACGAGACAGGGTCTCATGTATCCTAGACTGGCCTCCACTGGTCTTGTAGTCAAGGGTGACTTTGAACTCCTGATATTACCTTTCTACTCCTAACAAACTGTTTTGAAGTGGGAATGATAATAAGATATAGAAATGACTGTTAAAAGAGGTGCTTAGACCCATTAAATCAGAGCGTCTCAACCTTCCTAATGCTGTGACCTCTTAATGCAGTTCCTCATGATGGGTGACCCCCATCCATAAAAATATGTCATTGTTACTTCATAAATGCAATTTTGCTACGTTATGAATCATAATGTAAATATTTGATATACAGGATATCTGATATTCAGCCCCCAAAAGGTATCGACCCACAGGTTGAGAACCACTGCATTAAACATTATTGCCACCAAGAGTCAACAAACAAACAAACAGACAGACAGACAACATCCCTCTTACTCCTTATACTAACTAAAGGTTTAGTTTTAGAAAAGTCCAGTCTCCTATTTTAGGTTATTTATTGTTTATTTAAGGGAAGTTGCTTGTGCACAAAAGTATCAAATGCTTTATAGGTACTGAAAACAGACCCAAAAAACACCTCAGAATCTCTGTCATCTTCGCCTTTCTTCTCCCTCCTCCTCACCTTCGTCTTGACTCTTCAGCTGTGGTGAACTCAGTCTTTAGTCTGGTTTGTAAATAGGTTCTCATACGGCATGGCAGCCTTCTTTTCCCACGGTCTCTCTGCCACATAGCCGATGATCAGGCCATACTGTGAACCTTTGACTGTGCATAATAAAACAAGGAGGACTTGAGTGGGTCCCAGCTGCATCCTTATCCTCTGGGAACTTATGAGAGATGCAGAATCCCAGGTCTCATTCCAGACCTGAGTGGGTCCCAGCTGCACCCTTATCCTCTGGGAACTTGTGAGAGATGCAGAATCCCAGGTCTCATCCCAGACCTGAGTGGGTCCCACCTGCATCCTTATCCTTTGGGAACTTATGAGAGATGCAGAATCCCAGGTCTCATTCCAGACCTGAGTGGGTCCCAGCTGCATCCTTATCCTCTGGGAACCTGTGAGAGATGCAGAATCCCAGGTCTCACCCCGGACCTACCGTACCCCAGTCTGCCTGTCTTCTCCAAGGTGTCTCTGTGTATGTTTGAGAAGTAAAGTGCAGCTTTAGCCTGTTTTAGAAGGCTGCTGTGGCATTTTCTTTCCCTCTGCTTTTTGGTTTGTTTGGGGTTTTGGTTTTGTTCTTGTTTTGTTTTTAGAAAGGATCTCAAGTAGATGAGGCTGACCTCAAACCCATCATGTACCATCTTACTATGTAGCTGAGGATGGCCTTGAACTTCTGATCCCCTTGCCTCCGCCTTGTCATTGCTAGAATCACGAGTGTCACCATTGGCCCTTCAGTCAGCTGCATACCACAGCATCATGACTAAAGCATCTGGGTGCAGTGTCTTCTGGTTTTCTTAGTCTGTCTGTGGTGACATTTGGCCTTCTGGTCTCTTGGAGTTTTTCTTGCCTGTACTTAATTAATTTTCCTTGGTTGGGTACTAGATAGCTAGCTAGCTTTCACCGATCCTGGTGTTTTTTCCATGGACTCCATTGTTGTACCACAGGGCCTTGTATCAGTTTTCTCTGCTGTTTTGTGATTCAAAAAAAAAAAAAAATCAAAACAAACAAACAAAACCCCCACTTTGACCAAGGCAGCTTATAGAAGGAAAATTTCAGTTGGGCATATGGTTCCAGATGTTGTGATTCCATCATTGTGAGAGAGCCTGGCAGCCAGCTGCAGGGGTGAGTGGGAGTAGAAAGCTGGGAGATACACATCTTTTATGGCAAGCACAGAGTTGAGATGAAAGAAAGCTCCCCCACAGGGGATCTTTCCTCAAGAGAGACCCCAAACCCAAGGAACACACCGAGACCACGGATCAGATGCAAACAGCAAGAGGGTTTATTTGAATACACAGGTACCTGGGGCGACAAGTCTCTCGGAGGACTTGCGCGCCTTCCTAGGGGAAGGGGGACTTCTTATAGAGTCCTGGGGGCAGAAGCACGGTTACAGAAGTGAGAAGCATAGTTACAGGGTCCCCATTGGTTAATTCAAATAAGGCCAGGGTGAACTTGGGGGCTATCTTTAATTTTCAGGAATGTGCAGCTGTCTGTTCTCCAAGGCCAGGTAGCCAATTATAGATATCTTGTTCTGACTCAAGGTTTGTTCCTCCCAAGACCGGGTGTTCGATATCTCCTGCCTTGACTCAAGGTTACTTTCCCAATTATCTTTCTCAAGGCTGTTTCTTAGGCTAAGTTACTGAGACGGGGGGCCTTTCAGAGAGAGTGAGCTGGAAGAAGGCCAGGCTCTATACTCTCAAAGGTCACCCTCAGTGACACACTTCCTCCCACAAGGCCACACCTCCTAAATCTCCATTGAACCTGGGGGTGGGTGGATTTCTCTTTCTTTCTTTCTTTCTTTCTTTCTTTCTTTCTTTCTTTCTTTCTTTCTTTCTTTTTTTTTTCCGAGACAGGGTTTCTCTGTGTTGTTTTGGTGCCTGTCTTGGATCTTGCTCTGTAGACCAGGCTGGCCTCGAACTCACAGAGATCCACCTGCCTCTGCTTCCTGAGTGCTGGGATTAAAGACATGCACCACCACTGCCTGGTGGATTTGTCTTTCAAAGTACAACAGGTACAGCCCCAAGGCTGAATTTTAAATCTAGAAGCCAGAGGAATTGGGAAGTATTTGAAATGAGAGATCCACTCGTGTCTCAATAAGCCATGTCTTCCGCCCCCACCCCCATTTTCCTGTAGTTTTGTGATTCGAGGGGACAAAGATGAGCAAGCCGTGTTGTGCAGTAAAGACAAGACCTATGACCTGAAGATAGCAGACACATCCAATATGCTGCTTTTCATCCCTGGCTGCAAAACTCCAGACCAGCTGAAGCAGGAGGAAACACAGAGTAACATTGTTCACACGGAGGTAATGTTTTGTCCTATACCCCTGTCTGAGAATGGCACTCTGGGTTCCAAGCTTCCCTTTGGTTAAAAACTTTTGGTATAAGATATGTGCCATCATAGGAAGTCTAAAAGTTTGAAATGTCTCAGTATTAGTTTAGTTCTTTTTGAATTTGTGAATTTTCTCTCTCTTTTTTTTTTTTTTTTTTTTTCCGAGACAGGGTTTCTCTGTGTAGCTTTGTGCCTTTCCTGGAACTCACTCTGTTGCCAAGGCTGGCCTTGAACTCACAGAGATCCGCCTGCCTCTGCCTCCCGAGTGCTAGGATCAAAGGTGTGCGCCACCATTGCCTGGTGGCAATGTTTTCCTTAACGGGCTTTTCAAGGTAGCTGAGATGGCTGGGAAGGTGCCACAGAGCAAAAATAACTTTTCAGGAATGTTTTATGCCTAAGAAAGGCCCACAGAGACTTATGCTGCATTGTGATTTCTAGATCTTTGGTTTCTCTAATAATTATTGGGAATTAAGAAGATGCAGACCTAAGTTAAAAAAGCTGAAGAAGCTCCTGATGGAAAATACCTATGAAGGCCCTGACAGTCATAAGGAAGAGGATCTAAGCCGTTCAAAAGTAAGAATATTATCTCCTGGTTGTATTTGAAAATTTAAAATGCAAACGTACTTATTTATTTGTTTGTTTATTTATTTATTTATTTATTTGGAGATAGCATCTTGCTATGTAGCCTGGCCTGGAACTTGCAGCCATCTTCCTGCCTCTGCTTCCTCTTGTGCTGGGATTATGGGTGTATGCCATCATCCATGATTGGTGATAGTCTTATTTTTTAAAGTTTGTGTTATAAAGGTTTGAACATAACCTTTGAACATAAACATAAAGCTGTCTGGGTAGATATAGAGTGGCATGTTGTCAAGGACTCTGCCATTTAAATATGCTTGATGTCATGTGATCTCAGAAGCTAAGAAGGAGCCTGGCCTGGTGGTATGGGCTCTGGTAATCCCAGTCTTACAATATTGCCTTAACTGGACTAGAATTTGCTGAATCAAAACAAGATGCAAAGCAGGATTGGGCTGAGTTAGTACTTGGATGGGAGACCACTTGGGACTAGTGTGTGCTTCAGGCTTTAGGTAAGTATATAAAGTGACACCCTGTTAGGGTTTCAGTGGCCATTTCCTCATAACTAATGATGCTGACCATCTTTCTTGTTCTGATTGGTTGTCTTCTTTTGAGACAGGATCTCATTGGTCACCGGCTGGCCTCAAACTTGCCATGTAGTTGAGGACGGCCTTGGAATCCTGATATTCCTGTCTGTACTTCCTAAATGCTTGTATTATAGGCATGAACACAATGGAGTGGGTCTGTGGCACTGGAGATGGGACCCAGAGCTTCCTGCATGCTTTGGAAGTGCTCTACCTGGGCTATATCCCTAGACCCTGATTGTCTTTTTTGGCTTGTTTGTTTGAGCCTTATTTTGTTTTTTGGATATTTTATTTCATGTGCTTTTCCTGCGTGTGTGTCTGTGCACTATGTGTTTGAAGTGCCCATGGAAGCCAGACCCATGGACCCACTGAGTCCTCAGAAACTGAAGTTACAGTCCAGGCTGGCCTTGAACTCACAGAGCTTTGCCTGCCTCTGCCTCGAGTGCTGGAATTAAAGGCATGTGCCACCATATTCAGCCTGACTTGATAAAGATTATTATTACTATTACTATTATTATAATTATTATTTTGTTATTTGGGGGTATCACTGTATATACTCTCTTGTAACACTTTTCCAGTGGCCTGGAACTCACTTTGTAGACCAGGCTGGCCTCGAACTCACAGAGCTCCACCTGTCTTTGCCTCCCGAGTGCTGGGATTAAAGGTGTGTGACACCACTGCCTGGCAACTTGATTACTTTTTATTATGATAAAATACACACCACACGGGGTTGGGGATTTAGCTCAGTGGTAGAGCACTTGCCTAGCAAGCACAAGGCCCTGGGTTCGGTCCTCAGCTCTGGCAAAAAAAAAACCCAACTAACCAAACAAACAAACAAACAAAAAACCACACAGTACTTCTCATTTTAATAAGTTCAATAGCATTTAGTGTGCCATCACCAACACCATCTATCTCTAGACATTTTATCTTTATAAACTCCCTGGGGTTGGGGATTTAGCTCAGTGGTAGAGGGCTTGCCTAGCAAGTTCAAGGCCCAGGTTCCATCCTCAGCTCTGTGAAAAAACAAAACAAAACAAAACAAAACAAAACAAAACAAAACAAAACATTCCCTACTAATTAAATAATAACCCCCTACTTCCAGGAAATGGCAGCTACTCACTACTTCTTGTCTCTATGAATTTCACTATTAATACATCATATAAGTGCAAACATATATTTATTTGTCCTTTTGTATAGATAGGTGTTTTGTTTTTACATTTGGTATGTGTGGTGGGTGGTAGTGGTGCTCAGTGCCATAACCTGAGTATGGAGGTCAGAGGTCAGTTTGCAGGCTCAGGTTCTCTCTCCCACCTTGTGAATTCTGGGCATTGAACAAGTCATCAGACTTGGTGGCATCCACCTTTACCTACAGAGCCATCTCACCAGCCCTCTTTGTTTTATTTTTGAGATTCGGTGTGTGTTGGATACAAATATGAGGAGGTGGGTGGGTGTACATCCTATAACCTGAGTGTGGAGGTCAGAGGACAGCTTTGTGGAGTCAGTTCTCTCCTTCCACCTTTACATGGGTTCCAGGAATCAAGCTCAGGGTATCAGGCTTGCAATGGCAAGCGTCTTTACCCATCAAAAACCTTTAGCTACTGAGCCATCTTACCAGCTCTTGGACCAGATCTTGATCCCCCTGCCTCCACCTCCAGAGTTCTTCCATCACAACAAGTGTGCAACACCATGACCAGCAAATAGCTGAAGTACAAAACTTGATCCTTCGTATGAAGCCTAGTTGATGACCCTCCTCTTCCTCCTTTCCCGCCTCTTCCTCCTCCTTTTCTTGTTCTTTTTTGTTTTTGTTTCATAGATAGGTGCAAACTGTATAGCCCAGGCTAACTCAAGTTCTTATTCCTTCATCTGGCCAAGGGCTAGGATTACAGGTGTGTGTCGTCATCACACCTGGCTTTGTCTTTTCTTCTGTCATTTGTGTTTTTTGTGTCCTAGTCAATAAACCATTGGCAAGTGCAATGGCATCAAGATTCGCTCATGTTTTAAGACAGATTTTGATTTTATACTATGATCATTTTGCATTAACAGAAGAAACTGTTCATGCTGTCACCATCTCTGTTTACTACTTCTCCAAAACTCAATAAGGAAACTAAGAAGGTAGTGTTTCTCAAATCATGAAGATATGTATCTATTTTGTTTGTTTCAGTATACAACTGAAGATTTGCTTGATCAAATTCAGGCAAGTGAGGAAGAAATAATGGCCCAGTTACAAGTCCTGAATGCCTGTGAGATTGGAGGTAGTGTAACTGTTACCATTCATAATGGCGGGACTGTATCCTAAGCGAGTGAGAAGCTTTGGGACACCTTAGCCAGGCTGCATGCTTGTTACTTTCCTTTTAGCTTCAAAGGTAATATTAGGAGTGGAAGAGTACTTGTTGAGTATGTGTGAGTCCTCGTGTTTGAATACACACACACACACACACACACACACACACACACACACACACGGTGATGATGTTTGTCTTGCACTAGCCTATAAGATGATCGTTACATGAGGTCATTCTGTCAGTCTGTGAACAGTGACATCTGAACCACTCACTACAGAGTGAGTCATCACTGAGTCTGTGTTTATAAGCATCTATGAGCTACCTATCCATCCATCCATCCATCCACCCACCTACCCACCCACCCATCCATCCATCCATCCATCCATCCATCCATCCATCCATCCATCCATCCATCCATCTATTTGAGGCAGGGTCTCACTACATAGCCCTGCTTGGCCTGGAATTCACTAAATCAGTGGTTCTCAACTTATGAGTCTCAGTCTCAACCCCTTTGGGAGTCAAACGACTCTGTCACAAGGGTTGCATATCATGTATCCTGCGTATCAGGTAATAGTAGCAAAATTATGATTATGAAGTGGCAATGAGAATGATTTTATGGTTGGGGTCACTACAACATGAGGAACTGTATTTAAGTAGGAAGGTTGAGAATCACTGCACTAAATAGATCTGGCTAGTTTGGAACTCATGAAAATCCCCCTGCCTCTGCTTCTCAAGTATTGGTGCTAAAGGCATGTGCCACTATGCCACTATGAACCCACTCTTAGCTTGCCTAGAGAAACATCTTAATTCTTCACCTATTAGTTAAGAAGAAGGAAATCAGTATTGTTTGTGGATATGCTATTCATTTTGCGCATCATCTTACAAACAAGATGATGTGCCTCACCCCTTAAATATGGAAAACTCCGTTAAATAAAGAACTGCATGTGTTTGCCCCGCCTGCCCCCCCCTCTTTTTGAGATATGGTTTCTCTCTGTAGCCCTGGCCATCTTGGAACTCTCTCTGTGGACCAGGCTGTCCTCAAACTCAAATTCACCTGCCTCTGCCTTCCAAGTGCTGAGATTTAAGGTGTGGTGCCACCATTTGGCTCTTAATGATACTTTTGATTTTCCAGAATATACAGAAATTTTCCTTGCAAAATGATAGATAGGAATTTGAGTTTATTTTTGAAAGTGGTATCTGGGCCATTACTTTTAAATTGGCATTTTAAATTCCTGTAGGATGTTGCTCTGTAGCCATGGTTGGCTTGAACTTGAACTTGCTATGTAGCCAACTGGCATTAAACATTTGAGATTTTTCTGCCTCAGCTTCCAGAATGCTAGGGTCATAGGTATACACTACCATATCCAATGGCATTTCAGATTCCTTCACAGAAATAGGGACAGGTGTCTTTCAAATTTATTTTATGGGTTGGGGATTTAGCTTAGTGGCAGAGCGCTTGCCTAGCAAGCGCAAGGCCCTGGGTTCAGTCCTCAGCTCAAAAAAATTTTTTTTATTTTATGGTTAGCATACAAAGAAACATAGTCCATAGTGACATTTGTGGTTATTGTTTGTTTTCTTCAAGACAGGGTTTCCTCTGTGTAGCCCTGGATGTCGTGGAACTCACTTCTCACTTTGTAGACCAGGCTAGCCTCGAACTCAAGAGATCTGTCTGCCTCTGCTTCCTGAGTGCTGGGATTAAAGGTGTGCGCCACAGTGCGCCTGACTCACTGTGACATTTTCATATATGTATTATCAGACTTTGTTCTTAGACACCCTCCTACTGCCCCCTCCATCACCTGTCTGCCCCCTCCATCACCTGTCTGCCCCCTCCATCACCTGTCTGCCCCCTCCATCACCTGTCTGCCCCCCTCTATCACCTGTCTGCCCCCTCCATCACCTGTCTGCCCCCTCCATCACCTGTCTGCCTTTTCTTGGTGATGACAGGTTTAATGACATGTATATTTCCTTAACTTTTCTTCCTTCCCCACTCCCATTAGAACTCTTCCTGTTTCTGCCTTCATGTCATACATATAAATGTATCTTCAACACACACACACACACACACACACACACACACACACACACACACACAAATTTAAATCTAGAGTCTGTGTATTCAAGAAAATATGGTATTTGTCTTTCTCAGTCTGGTTCATCTCTCTTAACATAGTGTCCTCCACTTCCATCCATTTTCCTTCGAATGCCATCATTTCATTCTTTACTGCTGAAGAAAACTCCAGTGTGTAATATGTAGCCAGTTTCTTTAGAACTAGGGAAAGATCCCCCAGTTGTTATTGTTTGTGTCCACACCGCAGCAGAATCTGTCATCTCTCCAGTGAGCTGGGCTTCTTTGTGCTGTGAGAACACACGTTTTTCAGTTAGCTGTCATCAGAGAGTCGCTAACAGCAGCATCATGCAGCACAGGTTACCTCAGGCTATCCCTCACTGAGAGTCTCTTCTCAGAGCACTCAAGACTGTGTCTAGTTGACAATTAACAGTAGCCACCACAATGCCTTTTGGGTAAGAGGGTGTTACAGCTTTATTTATTGATTATCTGATCACTTCGCTTACAATGTTCTTTGGTACGTTTGACATTTGGCATTTGTAGGTTATTGGAGGATTCTTGAATTTGATTATGAGATCAAACTTCTGAATCATGTAACTCAGCTTGTAGACTCCGAATCTTGGTCTTTTAATAGAGTTCCCTTGAATGTATGCCTGCAGGAACTTGGACCTCTGGAGCCAGAGTGAGTATTTCCATTATTTGTCCCTGCAGATTTCTTTAAGACAATGAAATTCTTTTTCAGACAAGAAGTAAACTGGGGGCATAGCATTTACATTCTGATATAGAAAAAATATTTTTTAAATATTTATTAATTTTTATTTTATGTGTATGAGTTTTTGCCTGCATGTATATATGTGCATCATGCATATGCCTGCTGCCTGTAGAGGTCACATGAGAGCCTCACATCCCTGGAACTGGAGTTAACTGATTGTTCTGAGCCACCAGGTGGGTGCTTGGAACTGAACCTGGGTCCTCTGTAAGAACAGCAAGTGCTCTTAACCTCTGAGCTGCTCTGTAGCCCAGAGGTGGGGAGAAAATTAAAAATATACAACCAGAAAGGATTTGAGACTTTTGGTCACTGGGGTGAATAAATCTGCATCATCTTTTCTGCTTTTTGTTTTGGTCACACACACAAAAATTAATGGTTGCATCTGAGCTGCTGTATAACAATGAATGTATGACTACATAATTCATGCAAAATGTGTAGCACAGGCCTAGTATGTGACATTTCCTAGAATATTTAAATTAGTTCTTTTAAGTATTATTTATCATCCAAGTAATTTAATATTTTGAATCCTTAATTTATATGAGTTTATAGTTAGCAACTGGGTTTAAAATGTTTATAAGATGCTGATAAGTTTTCTTGTATGTTTTAAATTTTCAGAGAAATGATTGAACACTGTCTTAAATGCTATGGAAAGAAATACATGGATGAAGGTAAAGATTGGAAAGTATTCTAATAGGGATTTTAAATTGTGTGATAAATAAGTCTATTGGCGTTAACAAGAGCCATGGGACTGTGGAAGGTGGACAGAGATACAGGATTCCTTTCAAGACATTCTGTTGAGATAAAGGAAGAGCTAATATTGTATTGAATAATTAGATAATACAGTGTCAGTAAGATGGTTCAACCAAGCCTGATGACCTGAGCTTTATCCTAGTATAAGGTGAGAACAGACTCTTCAAAGTGGTCATCTGACCTCTGCATTCATGCTGTGGCATACAAGAGCCCATACGTGTTCATGCACGTACACACAAATAAATAAATAGACCAATGCCATTTTTAAAAAGAGACGTCTGAACCTATCTGATGCCGTTACCCTAGATGAAGTTTATTTTGAACTGAATGAGGACAAAATATGCCGAGTGACCGCAGAGATGCTGCTGCAGAACGCTGTGAAATTTAACCTCGCCGAGTTCCAGGAGGTGTGGCAGCAGAGTGTCCCCGAGGGAATGAGGACTCGGCTTGATCAGCTCAAGGTAAGGCTGATGGGGGCTGTGCCTGAACTCTCCGGGTGACATCGGACTAGACAGTGATTCTTGTCCTGGAGCTCAACATAGAGCTATTTTATTTTCCTAGATACCCATTAGGGATACAGGGTAGAGCCTTCATTTGCTCCGTCACAGAGTCCTTTAACTTCCCCTAGTACTTATGCACAGTTCTTGGGGCCACAGATGTGGCATAGTTGGTAGAACACTTGCCTAGTTACCCACAAAGCCCTCAGTTCAATCTCCAGCATTTAGGCCAGAGGATCAGGAGTTCAGGATCATCCTCAGCTACACAATGAGGTTATGTCAGTCTGGGCTAGAGAAGACCTTGCTTCAACAAGGGGGGAGGGGACAAACATGCAAACAAATAATCCCTTCCCCCTCCCCACCTTGCGCTCAAAGAATACTGGCCAAAGAATTAGATAACAGTGGGAAGCAAGAAATGGCACTCAGTAGGTAAAAGTGCTTGCCACCAAACCTCACACCCCGGGTTTCGTCTTTAGGACCCACGTGATGGACAGAGAGAAATGACTCTTGATTTGTCCTCTGATTTCTACATGTGTGCTGTCAAGTGCACATATTCCCTCTGCCCTACACTACACTACACACACACACACACACACACACACACACATACACTAAAAAGCATAAAAAAAAAAACAAATAGAATCTGGGTGATGGATAGAGAAATCTTATGGCGAAATCTTATCCCATACTCAGGTATGGGATGAAGGCCAGAATTTAGGTTATCCGGATTTCCTGTTTCCCTAAGCAGTGGGTATGGAGCAGGTGTCTTCTGTAATCTGGATGTATGGCTCGGGGACTCAGAAGAGGTATCTGAGTAGAAGATGCAAATGTTCCAGTCATGAGCCAGGGCACTGGAGGCTGTGGGGTAGGATGAGGTTCCCCGGGATGGTTGGGGAAGTAGGTAATGGGCTGGGGTGGAGGTCTGGGCAACTACATATTAAGACAGAAGAGAAGGCAGTGGCGTCTGGGGTAGAAAGAAATGAAAGGGAAAGAGGGGTGGACATTAATAAGAAAAGGGGGCTGGTACAAGAAGCCAAGGGAAGGGCTTGCTGCATTTGGCAGTGACTGGCCACTGGTGACATCTGCTGCTAAAGCTATCTTGGTAAATTGATGGCAGTGGCAGCCAGATTGTAGAGGGCAAAGAAAACACAGCTTAAAGGAACGCTTTAATGAAAATGACACCCTGTAAGTCTCTGGCTAGACCTTCTGTAAAGGTTCATGTCTCTGGTATTCTAAATTCCTCGGGCTAAATCTTATGGCAAAGGAAAGGAGTCATATTTAAATATGAGATCATTACTTCAGCTGCCTTTCCCCGCTTCTTGTCTGTTGTAGGGTTTAGCACTGGTGGATAGGAATTCAAGACCAGAAATCATCTTTTTGCTCAAAGTAGATGATTTGCCTGAGGGAACACAGGAGCGTTTTAATAGTCTCTTCTCTCTAAGAGAAAAGTGGACAGAAGAAGACATCGCTCCGTATATCCAGTAAGTAATTCAGTCAGGAGGGTTATGATGGTTGTTCTGTAAGATGTGGCCTAGGGTTTGAGATTTATGACCCGAACACGACAGTGCTGTGTAGTCCCTGGGGATACTGTGTCCCTTGAAACTTTCTCAGGTGGCCTGCTCTATCATTGTCTGGGTATTCATCCTGAAGGTGGCGTGTGTGTTGTCTTTTCCCCTTAATATTCCTTCTGTAATCATTTCCCGGCTGTCCTTCCTACAGAAGTCACAGTTCTTCTGGGAAGAGTAAGTGTACCCATGTCCCAAAGGTACCTACCTCTCATTGGATGCCAACTGCTAGGTTTCCTGCTGCCTAAGCCATTGTGTGTCTGTTGTTCTTTTCTTCTTTCTCAGTTATATTTATCTGCTTATTCTTCGTGTATGTGGGAGTGTGCACATGTGTGTGTATGTGTGGGGGCGGTGAATGCTGGTGCCCCACCCCCACACATAACAACCAGTGTGGTACCATGAATGCTGGGATCTAAATTCCTGTCCTCTGTAGCTTTGGAGGCTGTCCTGGATCTCACTCTGTAGACCAGGCTGGCCTTGAATTTACAGAGATCTGCCTGCCTCTGTCTCCCAAGTGCTGGAATTAAAGGCATGCGACACCACCGCCTGGCTAGTTTGCTTTTTCTACTGTTTAAAATACTACTAGTGGCGCTGAATTATATTTACCGTCATTTACAATGTATTTAGCAAGCCCTTTCTGTGTACTTTACAGCGCTCTGTGATCTAGCTCTCTTTCCCTCATGTCATCTCCTCTCTCCTCAAACTATGCTTCAGGCAGTCTTCTTTTTGAGGTAAACTAAAGTCCAAGAAGTGCAGGCAATCTAGATAAGCTCATACCTGACAAGCCTAGGATACAGGTTCTTTGACTTTAGACGCCTCCATATCACATTGCTTCTATTTCTGATTTTTTTTCTTTTTCTTTTTTTTTTTTTTTTGGTTTTCCAGACAGGGTTTCTCTGTAGCTTTGGAGCCTGTCCTGGACTAGCTTTGTAGACCAGGCTGGCCTCGAACTCACAGAGATCTGCCTGTCTCTGCCTCCCGAGTGCTGGGATTACAGGCATGCGCCACCACCACCCGGCCTGATTTATTTTTTTTAAGATTTATATTATTTATTATGTATACACTGTTCTATCTGCATGTATGCCTGGAGGCCAGAAGAGGGCGCCAGATCTCATTACAGATGGTTGTGAGCCACCATGTGGTTGCTGGGAATTGAACTCAGGACCTCTGGAAGCACAGCTAGTGCTCTTAATCGCTGAGCCATCTCTCCAGCCCTCTATTTCTAATTTAAAGATTATATGATATAATGGAAATAACATAGGACTTTGAAGTCATACATACACGATGGCAAAACTTGACCCTTTTTAATACCTCAGTTTGTTTCCTCCTATCTAATATAGAGTTGAATAACTCATTACTCCTATTCTTGTGAGGGTTAAGTGAAATGATACATGTAATCTACCTAGTTCCATTAAGACTTAGAAACAATTGTATAGCAAGCTTTGCTGTCAGCCGCCATTCACAGATAACAACATGGAGACTTCTTATTAATTATAAAAGCTCAGTCTTAGCTTAGGCTTGTCCTGCTCGCTCTTATAACTTAACCCATTTATATTAATCTATGTTTTGCCTTGTGGCTTTTCACCTTTCTTTCATTCTATATGTCTGACTTCCTCCCATGTCTCACTGCCGTTTGATACTATGCCTAGATTCATCTCCTCCTTCTTCTCTCTCTGCCCAGAAGTCCCACCTATACCTCCTGCCTAGCTATTGGCTTTTTAGTACACCAGTCACAGCAAATGCATCTTCACACAGTGAACAAATATCCCACAACAGAGCTTTCAGTGTTCTTTTCACATGGCTATTAGAAAGA
The DNA here is from genome assembly GCF_903995425.1 of Onychomys torridus. Classification (NCBI taxonomy): domain Eukaryota; kingdom Metazoa; phylum Chordata; class Mammalia; order Rodentia; family Cricetidae; genus Onychomys; species Onychomys torridus. The sequence goes on along the minus strand of NC_050458.1, from coordinate 21,195,059 downwards.
TGGCTTTAAGCCAGGTGTTGTAGCACATGTCTTTAGTCCCAGCACTCTGGAGGCAGAGGCAGGTGAATCTCTGAGTTCAAGGCCAGCCTGTTCTACAGAGCAAGTTCCAGGACAGCCAGGGATACACAAAATAAACAAACAAAAAAAGAAAGATGGCTTTAGGAGGTAGAGATAAAGTAAGCAGTACTGTATCACTTTATGTTCCCTAAAATATTCATGGCATTTGTTTATTTTTATTCCCACAGAGATTTGTGTGGAGAGAAGCAAACTATAGGTGCGTTACTTACTAAATATTCTCGTTCTTCAATGCAAAATGGCGTGAAAGTTTATAATTCAAGAAGACTCATCTCTTAAAAGAATGGCGGACTTTTTGGGGAGACTAAATAGCTTTATAAAGTTCCTGGATGTAATAAAAGAAGATTCTCTTGCATATTTTTATCCCTGACTTTTTTAAAGATTAAATCTTACTTATGATTATTGTATATGTACATGATGTGCGTGCATGGGTACATATGCCGTGACATGCATGTAGAGATCAGAGGGCTTCCCTGTAGTCCTTTTTTTCTCCTCCCACCTTTCAAGTTCAGGGATCAAACTCAGATTGCCAGGTTTGCTCAGCAAGCACCTATACCTGCTGAGCCAGCTTGCTGGCCCTATTCTTGGTTTTTAAAACCAACTCTTTGAATACTTTTTCTCCTCTTCAGCATTTTGTAATTAGTACCATTTCTTATTTCTCCAGTGCAGTAAGATATTTCCATATCCTTCAGATTACATTTGCACAATGCTTACTAAATACAAGGACAAAAAATAAAAGCTGGATGGTGGTGGCACACACCTTTAATCCCAGCACTCGGGAGGCAGAGACAGGTGAATCTGAGTTTGAGGCCAGCCTGGTCTAAAGAGGAAGTCCAGGACAGCCAGAACTACACAGAGAAACCCTGTCTCGGGGAAAAAAAAATCTGTACTTATTATATGTTGACGTCTGTAAGATTCTATATGTAGAAAGTTCTGCTTTTCACATATAAACTCCGTATCTTTACTTAAGATTTGGTGTCCTAGTTATTAATATACTTGAAAAGTTTTCTAAATAACTATTAGTAATTGTCTCATACAAAGATTTATTCTGTTAAAAGGTGTTTCTAAATTAAGGGGTATATTATATACTAATCAGGATTCTCTAGAATATATATAATTATAATATGTTTATATAATACAGAAATATATACTAATTTTATGTCATATATAATTATATATAACACATACAATTTATAATTATATATTTTCATACAATTATATAATATGTATTTATACATATCATACACATAATATGTATATAAATTATATGCTATATAATATACATGTATTTAGCCAGGCAGTGGTGGTGCATGCCTTTAATTCCAGCACTTGGGAGACAGAGACAGGTGGATCTCTGTGAGTTCGAGGCTAGCCTGGTCTACTGAGCGAGATCCAGGACAGGCACCAAAACAATACAGAGAAACCCTGTCTCGAAAAAACCCAACCAACCAACCAAACAAACATGTATTTATATATATATGTATATTATATATAATTATAATCATACTTTATTATATATTATATACATATAACATGTAATATTTATATAATATATAACATTCATATAACATGTTATATGATAGTTTATAATATATTACTTATATATTATCTAGTTATGCATTATTTTATTTATATATATATATATATATATATATATATACACACACACACACATATGTATACACATACACACACACACATATATTAGACTGGCTCACAGGTTGTGGTCCAGTTAGTCCAACAATGGCTGTCTACCAATGAAAAGTTTAAGTTTGCAGTAGTTGTTCAGTCCATGAGGCTGTATATTGCAGCTGCTCTTTATCCTCCAGAATCTGGAAGAAGTAGGCTCTAATGCCAGTGAAGAAACGAACTTGCCAGTGAGAGTGAGAGCAAGCAGGCAAAGAACAAAAGCTTCTTTCTTCCATGCCCTTTATAATGGATGATACCAGGTGTGGCCCAGACTAAAGGTGGATCTTCCCATCTCAAAAGATCCAGATTAAAGTTGGGTCTTCTGACTTTAGACATTTAGTTAAGAAAAGTCTCTCATGGGTGTACTTGGATTTTAGTTAATTCCAGGTGTAGTCAAGTTGACACCCAAGAATAGCCACCACAGTAGGAGCCTTTATATTAGCTGTTTACATTGCTGAAGTTGGCTTAACACTGGCCTCGGGTTACTTAACTATGTACTATGAGTAAAGTGCGCATCATCCTGCATCCTCTATGAAGAACACCAGGGAGCAGTACAATCCCCCACACAGGTAAACTCACTAGAGAACTATAAATCACTTCTAGTTTTGGTAATCCCTTTTGTTCATTGATTGTCCCACTCTCATTGAGGCACCATGCTCTGCAAAGTCCTGGCACTCTCTGTGTGTTCTGGTTCTGGTTTTCTCTGTCTATAAATAGAAGCAATCAATGATGACCCACTAGACCCAACCAGTAAAGACCTACTAGATTCATCTATGAGCTACTGTGAAGGCTATTCTTTGTTGTCAACTTGACTGTATCTGGAATGAAGTATAATCCAGAAATGGAGGGCACACTTGTGACCAGGATCTTGAGGTTGGAACAAACCTGCCTTTGACTTTATTTTCCTAATTGGTTTCGATTTAGACCAACGTTCAAATAATTTAAAATCAACTAATGAACTTGTCAACAAGACCCTTAGAAAGGGTAAGTTAAGTTAAATCTACGAAGGTGGCAAAATGTTAACGGACAATCCAAAATTAACAGAGTTAACAGATGCAGGTTTGCCACGGACCCCCAAGAACAGGAAATGCATAATACATTGGCGCCAAAATATCTTTAAATAAAATTTTCTGTATTTATGGACGAGATTCGATTTATATCTGTAGATTCATAAGAGATGTCGAGGTCTTGGGACGTCGGGGCTTAAGAGTCCCCCTGCGGTCTAATTACACATTTGCAGTTTAAACCACAGCGTGCAAATGGGTCGCGTTTGCTATTGACACAGCACAACGTCTCGGTTTGGGGACCATTCCAGCTCCTAGCCCCTCACCTCGGTGATACCTAACTCCTCGTCCTCCACACTTAACGTCCCCTCCCTTCCTTCCCGCTCTTCTCACCCAGTAAATCGTTCCTCTGTTCTAAATTTTAGGAGACAAAAGGTAAAACAGGAACGAAATCTAAACATGGTGCTTCAGCCCTCAAGCCCCGCCCACTGACGCCCGGACCAGACTTCCGGGTTCTGCCTCTGCCGGGTCCCACTTCCTCTGACGCAACGGGTCAGAGGTGACCGGCAAGATGTCGGCCGTCAGCCGCATTGAGCGGCTGTAGCGCGGCTCATCTGTGTGACAGGAGCCGGGCGGAGGCGGCTGAGAGTGGCCGAGGAGGGGAGGCGAGGCCGAGGCCGGGTGGCCGGGCGCTCAGGGTGCACGGTCGGCTGCCGGGAATGCGCCACCGCCCCCCGAGCAGCCGGCAAGGCGAGCCCCGCCGGAGCTCTTCATGCCGCCCACCGGCATAGAGCCCTCCAGGATGAACAGGAAGAAAGGAGACAAGGGCTTCGAAAGCCCACGGCCGTACAAATTATAAGTACCCCTCCTACCCCCACCGTCTCCCTGTTTTTTCACCCTTCTTTGATTTTGTTTTCATTGTTTGCATGAATGACTTGATGGGTCTGGGAAATTAAGAGTCCACGCCAGTGGACCTGATGTTTGTAGCGTGCAAACGTTTTGAATGACAGCTTTGTTCAGCAGATTTAGGCTCCCCCCTCCTCCTGCCTCCCGCAGGCTCATAAACCTTTTTAAAAGTACTGCTATAGTTTTGTCAAGATAAACCTTTGCATGCGCTCTCGATAGATTTAAAATAAGCAGATTACTCATTTAGTAGACTTTGACGATATAAACTTAGCAAGTTTGCTGGTGCGGTTTTTGAGCTGCTTAGAACATAGTTCTTATTTGTACTTGGATACAGCTATGCTTTTATTTAATAATAGTTGTTTTCTTTTTTCTTTTCTTTTTCTTTTCTTTTCTTTTTTTTTTTTTAAATATACAACCCATCAGGTCGTCTGTATCAACAACATAAACTTCCAGAGAAAATCTGTTGTGGTAAGATCATTCCCAGTCTCCATAAACAGTATAAGTCACCTTTCACAGTTCTTAGAGATTCTGTAATCTTCCAGATGATGCCTCAGGAATAAGAAATTAGAATTCAGGTCTGCTCGATTGTCATATACTTTTGCTATATATGTTGCTTCTGTTCTCCCCACCTCTATCTTTCCCTGATTAAAATGTTTAATACATTAAATATGTTGTAGAATAGACAGTCTTTATAATCAAGCACTTTCACATCACGCAGAAGACAAGAATAAGTCTGTAGTGAGATTTGTCCCGTGAACAAGTTAAAATGTACACACATTGATTCATTTGGTTCTGCTTGCTGGTTTTCACTTCATCTAAGCTCATTTATTTAGAGTGGTCATTGAGTGATTGACAGGGTGATTTAAGACAATTTGGGGCTAGGCATGGTGTCACACAGCTTAAGCCCTGACACTAGGGGCAGAGGCAGACAGATCTCTGAGTCTGAGGTCAACTGAATCTTCATGAGAGTTCCAGCCCAATTAAGACTACATGGAGGGAAGGGGAGCCTATGAATTTTGGGATTTCTGCTACACTGGCTCATGGTTTACACCTTTTCCTTTTCCAGCACAGCATCTTGCTATATAGACCAAGCTAGCTTCAAACTTGTGGCAATCCTCCTGTCTCCACTTCTCAAGTCCAGATGTTACAAGCATGTGTTACCACCAGCTCAGTGCGCACTACTTTTCTTCACAATATTTTTGCCTTTGCTTGTTCTGATGTCAACCGTTGATCCTTGCTGATGGTCTGATTTAAGAGTGTGTGACTCTTACTTGGGAATTGGGAGCATAGTGACTGTAGAGTTGCATGCTTTTGAGGAGTTGATCTAAAAGTTATACAGAAAATATTCATGAACTTTCTTTAAATCCCTTGTGCCCAGAAGATTATAGAATAGTAGGAACAGATAGGTCTGGATCTAGCTAGCATTTTCTTAGCTTTCTTGATTTATATATAAAAGTTAACAGTTAAAATACTTTCCAGTAGTACATATCTCTTAGGGTGTCTGTGTAAATGTTTCCAGTAGCATGCTTGACCTCAGAGTTAATATCAGGATTAGAGAGGACCTCAGAAGGTAATGTGGCAGTGATGTGTAGAACTAGCCATTATGTCCAGTCCTCTGTGCCAATGGTTTAATTGCTCCTACATACTTCTGTTGGAACCTCTAAAATCTTTGTACTCACTGCATCTGAAACATTTGATGCCAGTCAGGAACATGAAAATCACTGCACATGCATTCCCTATTTCACCCATCTTTCCCATTGAGTCAGTGTAGGATGTTGGTAAGAGTATTTAGCAGTCAGTTGTATCATAGAGAGTTTCTTTAGATGGACTGCACGCCTCTCAGGTGACATGGTATAGGACTGCTTGGCAGGAAATTGGTCAGCATTTGGAAATACTGCTGCTGGCTGCTTTTGTTTTCTTTGGCAGTACTGCTGATCCATATTGCTTCATTTAACTCCTGTAAGGAGACTCACACTTGGTAGTTTAATAGTGTAGTTTTTTAAGCCCACGGTCTTTGTGCTGTCAGATTCTTTGATATCAACCTCCTGGCTGTGACTTTTCTCCCGTACCATTTTCTTTTCCTCCAGCCTATGGTGGTTGCAGTCTGCCTAGAAATTCTTGTATTTGAGACTAGTGTGTGTTTTTCACTTTCCTAGTCAATGACTTATCACAAATTACACAGTGAAGGAAGCACCAGGCTGGTAAAATCTAGATAAATTGTACTCATTCAGCCACTGGTACAATTAATGATTGAAATTAAGATTCTTGGAGAGCACTCACGTGTGTATAGCTATTTGGAATTTTATCTTTGGAGGTAGCATATATAAGTAGCAAATAAAGAAATATGCTCTAAAGCATTCCAGCATTTTTTGTTTTTTGTTTTCTTTTGGTCTTTCAAGACAGGGCTTCTCTGTAGCTTTGGAGCCTGTCCTGGACCTCACTCTGTAGACCAGGCTGGCCTCGAACTCACAGAGATCCGCCTCCCTCCGCCTCCCAACTGCTGGGATTAAAGGTGTGCGCTACCACCACCCACCTTCATTCCAATGTTTTTAATAGCTGTTCTTTATCTTTACAGGGATTCGTGGAGCTGACTATATTTCCTACAGTTGCAAACTTGAATAGAATCAAATTAAACAGTAAACAGTGTAGAATATACCGAGTCAGGATCAATGACTTGGAGGCTGCTTTTATTTATAATGATCCAACCTTAGAAGTTTGTCACAGTGAATCAAAACAGTAAGTTATACACTTTAAGAAGCTTATGTTTATGTGTCATTTTGTCCGTTTTTTTTGTTTTGTTTTTGAGACAGGATTTCTTTGTGTAGTTTTGAGCCTTTCCTGGAACTCACAGAGATCCTCCTGGCTCTGCCTCCCAGTGCTGGGATTAAAGGCATGCGCCACCACCACCTGGCTTGTCCGTTGTTTTTAATAATAGTTGTATTAATGTTTTTCAACAAGTTTTCCATTATTATGATGTTGTATAATTTCTGTTACTTTTACTGCATTGAAAATTTAGCTCAAGGACTTTCCCCCTTTTGTCCAACGTAGTAAATTATTAAATTTCCTTTCCTCATCCTACAGCTTTAAAGAAGTATTATCTGTTTCAGTACATATTTTTAGTGAATTGTCTTACCCAGTTTTCTGTTTTAATGTTACGTAAATGTTTACTTCATCAATACCAGAAACTAGTTTGAATGAATTGGATGGTTGCCATCATCTTCAGACCAGAGACACTTTAAAATAGTCTGAAATGTTTACACTATGTTGAGTATCTTGGGGAGTGCTGCATCTGTTGTCAGCTGAATTTGAGGGCATTCTTAAGAAGTCTTCGCAGCACTGGGTCGTACTATTTGTGTGCTTCTCGGTATGTTGTAGTGGGATACCAAACTCAGCTTTAAACTCTTTAGTCAAGATGGCATTTTAACTGGCCTAGGCTAGTGTGTCATATTGCCTTAAAGCAGACTTCTCAAAGTATATTCCCAGACAAGCAATATCACCATCACCTAGGAACTTTTAGATCTGTCAAGTCTCAAGTATTACCCCAAACCTACTGAATCAGATAGCATAGATCCCTCAAGTTGTGCTCCGCAAGCCTTTTAGGTAGTTCTGATAGAGTCTGAAGCTTGAGAACACTGCAGCCAGGGATTAGAAGACTTGGGGACCCAGGTCTTAGCCTTAGACATAATTATGATGCCAGTAATCACTGGCTTAGAATCTTTCAAGCTCAGGAAGGAGATAGGAAAACGGTGTTGGAAAAGTTCAGGGACCCTCTGAATTATTCCTGAAATTTCCCTTTTCATGAAGGTGAGTTGCTAAAACCCCAGTATTCTTACTATACTAGTAGAACTGACATACAAAGATTGTTACGAAACTCTGTATATCCTGTTCTGCTGCAGAGAATAAGATCTGCTACAGAGTAGTAACCGGTATTACCGCTAATGAGTGGAAGACAGGACTATAAAAACCCATTGTTGTGCCAGAGGATAGAATACCTACCTATTCAGCCTGAACTCTGCATTCATGATAGAGTAAGAGACGAATCACAAAATACAGTGTGCATATGTTTTCACCAGTAATATGAGTGCCCAGCACTCAAAGAGAATGGCCTGGGATCTGGGATAGTGTACCTAAGGAACAGTAGGCACCCTAGTCTGCTGAGGAAGTTAGCTTCGCTTTGCTCTGTATTTGAAGAGAAACCTCATCGTTTAGCGCTATGATAACCTCCTAATGTTTTCTCCAGTGAAGAGGATGATGAATCATCACTTTCATTGTGTGAAGAAAGAAGTTATAAAGGAAAATCTTTTCAAAGGTTAGGCAGTTGGTGGGTCCAGAATATACTTTATAATTTTCTTCTGGTTAGTAACCGATCTTAGTAGATAGGTCATTCACTAAGCCTTTATCTAGTTTTCTTGCTGGCTGTAGAAACTTAGTTGCTCTTTAAGAGAAGGGGTATTTGTTTGCATATTTGTTTGTTTTGAATCATGGTCTCATTGTGTACCCCAGGCTGTTCTGGAACTATGTTGACCAGGCTGGCCTTGAACTTGAGGTAATTCCCCTATCTCACTCAACCTCTCAAGTACTAGAATAATAGCCCTGAGCCACCAAAGCTGGCCAGTATTTGTAGTTGCTTTTCCTTGTCTTTTTTTCTCTGACTTGTTCAGAATGGGACTTCAATGGACTTTAGAGAACAAAGGCTCTAAAAAGTAACTGATTAGTTAGTGAAAAGGGTAAAGAAATGCCCTTTATACATTGTTACTTAATGACTACCCAGTTCTTAAGAGGACTTGCTTCTGATGTTTCTGGTTGTCATAACAAAAGGGTAAGTGTTTATTTATATATTTTGGTGTTGAGAAGGATCTTATGTAGCCCAGGATGGCTTCAGACTCACTTTGTAGCCGAGGGTAACTTTGAATTTCTGACCCTCTTGCCTACCTAGTGCTGAAGTTACAGCTGTGCCCTAGTTAATACTCTTGTGTGCCTGGCAACACTGTAGTTTGTAGACTCAGAACACACACAGAAACCTGTTATTTCAAAGAAACTATCTGATTTGTATGAAACATACTTCTTTAGTTTATAAAATACTTTAATAAAGTATAAAGTACTTGAAATCCATCAGTATTTTTAAAGCTTGGTATTGATGTTTGCAGATGTATGTATATGTATGTATGCAGGTGCATACTCTGCATTCTTTACATTTATATTAGAAAGCTGGTATCAAGAAAGTAGTGATGTTTGGCATTCCAGAGTTGATCATGTGAACACAGTGCTGGCTCTCACAGTTCTTTTTAGCTGTTGGGTTTTTGTGTTTTTCTTTCCTTTTCTTTTCATTCCTTTCCCTTTCTCTGTCCCTCCCTCCATCACTTCCTTTTTGTTTTGGTCACAGGCTGTCCTTGAACTCACAGAGATCCTCCTGCCTCTGCCTCCTGAGTGCTGGGATCAAAGGCGTGCGCCACCATCTCCATTACATTATTAGTTCTCATCATGGGGAACAGCATAGGAGTAGTTAACTTGGCTAAAAAGAATTCTTAACCAGTGTGTAAGAAGACATAATACTTAGAAGTAATTGATGTCCATTGATATTAGAAAGATCTTGGCGAAATGTATGGCTTCTTATTATTACAAGTTGGCTTTTTATCTCCCCAGGAGAAATCTCAACTATTTTTCTAATGCATACGCAGCTGCCGTTAGTGCTGTGGATCCTGATGCGGGGAATGGAGAACTCTGCATTAAGGTCCCATCAGAGCTCTGGAAGCATGTTGATGGTAAAGCACCAGGAATGTATTACTACACAGTGAAATAAATCCTATTAGATGTAGAGGCCAAAAAGCTAGTGATGCCTGGACTGTACACTAACCACGGCTGGAAAATGATTTCCTTCTTTGGGGTCACAGATTGATAGGAATACATTAGCTGTTACAGGCTGTTACAAAGTAACTGGTTTCTCTGTTTCCACAGTGCTAGGAAACCAGGGCTTTGTAGATGCTGGGCTTCTCTGTTATTAGGCTGTGCTTTCATTGTTTCTTGTTTTGTTTTTTGATGAAAGGGACTTTAAAAGTCATAGGGGTAGAGCCTGGGTCAGGTAGTGTCAGAGCCCTTTGGAATTGTGTCATTTTTGCAGCACTAATGGTCCTAAAAGCCCTCTGGTTCACTTCCTCCTTGTTACAGAAGAGCATCCTCACGTCCCACAACCTAAGTTCGCTCAGCTGATCTGTGCTAGAGCAGAAGCTAGACCTTGGGCTCCTGCCACATGTCCTGTACACTTTGAGTGTGTCCTCTCTAAAGCCTTATTTCCCTTTCTTTAAAAATGTAGCCATTACCATTATTGTTTGAAAACTTCTTTCTACCTTTATGTAGTCTCACAAAAGTCAAGGAAAGAAGAAAGAAAGCACTTTGTTTACATTGTGTTTGGGAGCAGGTGAGAAAATAGTGGGATTATTCGGTTTAGGCTCATGTAGACGCTCAATGCATATTCACAGGGGGAATTAAAGTAATTTAACAAGGCTTTCCTATACAGAAACAAAATGTAATTTAGAGACATAATAGATGATGCAATTTCATGAGTAATCCTCCCCGTCCTACCTCTGTCCTTTACCCTCCAAAGTCAAATGGAGTTAACAGTTTGGGAGAAAACACAAAAGGAGAAAAAACTTGAAAAGTAGAATTGCAGTTGGCTTTGAAAGGCCTTAAAGCATCCACATTAGGGGTTGTGGAATTGTTTTCTGAAAACACTACATGTCAAAAATGTTGAGAAGAGACTGTGATGCTCCTGGTGCTGTACTTGTCAGAACTCCCAAGCAGCACTTAGATTGATGGGAGCCCGTCTGTCTGCTGGTGTAAGTGGAAACACTAAAAGCCTACATTGTGGCAAATGGTATGGGTCTTTATTTTTATCCCAGGCCTCTAGCAGCTAGGCAAGTGCCCTATCCCAGTCAGCTCTGTGGTTTCTTAATCTAATGCTCAGGCTATCGTTCTCATTGGTGTATCTTCACTATATAGGTTACTATTGCTTATTTGTGTGTCAGTGAATGGATGTATTTATTTGTTGCAGAGTTGAAGGTTCTGAAGATACATATTAATTTTTCTTTGGATCAGCCAAAAGGAGGTCTTCATTTTGTGGTACCCAGTGTAGAGGGGAGTATGGCAGAGAGAGGTGCTCATGTCTTCTCCTGTGGGTATCAAAATTCTACAAGGTAGATTATAAATTCATATATTTCAATTAATTTCATTTTTGTGATTACATTTTTATGTATTGAATATGCAGTGTATTTGTTTGTTTAGAATGACAAGTGTGGGGTTGGGGATTTAGCTCAGTGGTAGAGCGCTCAAGGCCCTGGGTTCAGTCCTCAGCTTCAGCTCCACAAAAAAAAAAAAAAAAAGAACGACAAGTGTAAGCTTGATTTTTTTTTTTTCCCCCAAGCTGCTTTTGAATCATGCTGTACTGGTTATTCCTGTTCAGTCTCATCATTTCTTTCTTCGTCTTGCCCTTCATGGACCAATCCTGAAAAAATCCATCAGCTTGGTTCTTTAACTTGATGGTTAAGTTCAGCATGCATCCAGAAAACTGTCCACATTGAAATGCAAAAACACAGTAACTGTCCACAAAGGAACAGACCTAAAATACTGAGCGCACACAGAGATCAGCACAAGTCGCATTGCTGCTTGGCAGTCTCCTCTGCCTCCATTCAGCATCCCACCTGGCATTCTGTCTCATTACTGCGTTTATGAAATACCACTGGGTTTTCAACTTAAGTAAATGGACTCATTCATGCGTTGTGCTCTTTGTAGCTAGCTTTTTGTTGTTTAATGTTGATAGGTTTACCTACATCTTTATGTGAACTTGTAATCCATTCGTTCTTGTGTTCTATAGTTTACTACATGTTATTGAAATATTTTATGATGTGAGTGCTTTCTTCAGATTCCTAATTCTTCTAAATCGTAAGATTTTGTTTTAGATTTTTTTTTTATATGTTGGTGCCTTGTACTAATTCTATCATATAGTAAGACCTGACCTGAGATTTTAAGTACTTTTACTTTTAACATTTTCTGTACTGTTAATCTGTTTGTAGATTTTGGTTCCCATGTGTTGATTCATACTCTGAGTTGTGTACATGGAAATTAGAATTTACGGTAGATGCTGCGATGGTAGCCGTGTCCAATGGAGATTTGGTGGAGACAGTGTATACCCATGATATGAGGAAGAAGACCTTCCATTACATGCTTACTATTCCGACAGCAGCATCCAATATCTCCTTGGCCATTGGGCCTTTTGAAGTACTTGTAGATCCATATATGCACGAGGTAAGTCATTTCACCCATCCTGTTCTTTTCTGCACCTTTCCTCCTTAGGAAAAGGAGGCACTAATAAAACAGTGTTACCTTTTAACTGTCAGGATTATCGCTAAAAAGAAAAGGTTTCACGTCACATTTATTTGGAAAGAAAACCATTTTGGTGAGTTTGTTAACTGGGATTCTAACCCTTTGTCAGTATGCTGACATGAGAATAAACCTTACAACTTTCCTTTGTTTTTTGAAAGGTCTCCCTCTCTCTGCAGCATAGACTGACCTTGAAGTCATGTAGTCCATTGTACTCTACTTCAGTTTCTAAATTGCAGTTTTTCAGCTTCATGGGGCTGTGACAAAAAGGATATTAGTAATGACAGTTAATTTTAGCAACCAACTTGACATGCTAGCCAGAGTATCCTTGATTTTTTTTTTTTTTAAATAATGGTAAGCAGTGGGTTAGAAAACAGATCAAATAGTTTACTTATATTTACTTACATTTCTCAGAACATATTTCCTGTTAGCCTTGACTCCATTTGGGGTATCTACTTTTTTAATCTTGACCTTTCAGATTTTAGGTTTATTTGTTTTGTTTTGATTTTATTTTTGTTTCTTTCTGAGATAGTCTTATTACATAGCCAAGTCTTTCCTCAAACTCATGACAGTGTCTCTACCTCAACTTCCTGAATACTGAGGCATGCACGACTGCATCTGGCTTTTATCTGTCAAACTTTCTCTCCCATGAAATGATTGTCGATGATACCATCTTCTAGATGAAACCTGCCTAGGTTTCTGTTTGTTTTGAGACAGTTTCACTCTGTAGCTCTGGCTGGCTTTAAACTTGTGATACTTTGTTTACTGCTCTGGAGATGATGGGACCTGGGAGAATTGAGCTGATAGTCAGCCTCTCTCATGCAGTAGCCAACTTGATTGAGAGCATCAGACAATCTATACTCTGATGGTTAAGTAGAGTCACAGGTACATTCACAAGGACAAGTTACATGTGGCTGACAAGCCATCTGTGGCCATACATGGCAAAACATGTTTTTCCATAGAGGCATATAAACACTAGCCAGTTGTAATGAATAATCTGAAGTAAACTCACTCCTATCCACTGTACTTGGGAGGGCCATGAAAGCACATTCCAAGAACAGTTTCAAGTTTTTGAAGAAACTGATCACATGACTCTTGTGTTGGCTTCTTGGGGTTTTCTCACAAGCACTCAGAATTCTCCTCACACAACTCCATTCTTGGAATGTGGACAGACAGTCTCAAGAGCTGAGATTACAGATTTGTGCTGCCGTCCCTGGTTTCTTCATTCATATGACATAGAATTGTTTCAGGAGACAGTCTATGATACTTGTTTTGAATCTAGCTTAATATGAGAACCATGACTACTATTTCTCTTGTGGATCTCTTTAACCTCCTCACTACCAGTGTGTCTCCTCAGTGTTCTGTGTGTAGCTGAAACAGTAGAGGGTGACGAGAGTGATTGTTCTTGGAACGCAGCTACTTCTGGTCGGCATTAACTCTTTTTATGCTGAGGTCTCACTATGTAGCCCAGGCTGGCTTCAGCCTCCCAAGTTAGACTTACTCTTCTGAGCCACCACCCCAGGCAGCAGAAACTATTCATTCCTGATTCAGGGACTGAGATTTAGTGGTACTTGCCTGGCATGTGAAAAGTATTAGGTTCAATCTTCAACATTGTACACACACAAAAATTACTAAAATATTACTATAAAGTATGCAATATTTGCTAGGTTTAGAAACATGAATAAGAGATTATGCTAAGCCTTAAATTTTAATTCTTTCTTGTTTATGGAGAAGAGAAAAAATTTAATTTGGAACCAGTTTTATTTTCATTGTGTGTAAGCTTTTAATAAACTTATATAATCCATTTAAAATTTAATTTTTAGTACAATGAACATTTTGTAAAACTAATCTGAAAAGCCCACTAATTTTACAACAGCTCTTTTCAACATTACAAAATGTATTAAAAGCTAAATATGTCCTTTCTTTGAGATGATTGTCCTTTTATTTGCAGGTTACACATTTTTGTTTACCCCAACTTCTTCCATTACTTAAACATACCACGTCATACCTTCACGAAGTTTTTGAATTTTATGAAGAAATTTTGACTTGTCGGTATCCTTACTCCTGTTTTAAGACTGTCTTCATCGATGAGGCTTACGTTGAAGTGGCTGCCTACGCTTCTATGAGTATTTTTAGGTTCGTCTCTCTTCAAATGGGGAGTGCCCAGTTAGGGTAATGGGAAAAGGCAAAGCTGTTGACTGCGTGCTCAATTTTTAAGATTGGTTTTGAACTTCAGGTGTGATGGAGTTTGTAGTTAATCTGGTGTGTTTAAGAATGTTACAGTAGCTTCCTACGTAAGGAAGTAGCACATCCTAGTGCCCTTTTCCAGAATTGTCATTCACATTTCCATTTCTGGTCTCATTCTTAATGTTTAATGTTTGTAAGTGTTTAATTTACACGTTTATGGGTCATTAGTATGTCTTTTTTGTAGCACTATAAAAATGTACTGGTATCCTCCATTTGTTGTTAAAACAAAACATTCTTTTTCTTTTTTTAGCCCTCCTTTTCTGCATTTTTGTTGTTGTTGTTGTTTGTGTGGGGGTATTCCAAATGTATAAGTTTGAGGTGTCAGGGCAGCTGTTTTACTTTGCCTTCCTAACTCATGTATCATGTGAGATACTAATACTGTGCATTCTCCAGAACACTGTTAGAAAAACTGAGTGGAGCAGTGTATTTGGAAGTAAATAACAGAGTGCCAAAATGTACTAGACACTCGAAAAAGGGTTGTAATTTTGTAATTGGGTTTCTGATTTGGGGAGAAGTGTCTCCATACTATGTGTTTCAGGGTGTCTGTGCACCACACCAAACACCGGTTTACTGGAACGTGCCTCTACATCCAGCCTTGGTAAAGATTTTTGAAATTAAGGAACTCCATTGTATTGGGATTCATTTCTGATTAACACACTAGTTTCTTCCTCACTCCCCAAAATAGTGATTTATATTTTTTGTAAAATCAATAGAAAACATTGTCATTGTGTTCCTTGCTTTAGACAGATTGTAAATTTCAGATAAATTTTGGAAAGGTTGGAAAGCTCTTGGGTAGAATATTCTTGACTTTTTCCTTCTGCATTGAACTTGAACCTGACACTGAAGTGCTTGAGGTGTGCAGTTACTGTATTTTGACTGACCGACTGCTCATCCCTTGGTCCTAAGTGGCTACCATGTCTTTGGCTTTCAGCACAAACCTCCTGCACAGTGCCATGATTATAGATGAGACGCCGCTGACCAGACGGTGCTTAGCGCAGGCCCTAGCCCAGCAGTTCTTCGGGTGCTTCATCTCCAGGATGTCCTGGTGAGTAATGCCAGAGCTGCAGACTGAGCCTCCCCCTCCCCTCTTCTCCTGTTCTCTGACAGCGTTTGTGGTCCATGGTGTCCGAAACGTACTATGACACTTGGTACTCCTGCCTCTCCCTCCAGGGGTGACTGGTGTGTGCTGCTGTTCTTCCCTCTCCAGTTCCTTGTCTCTTCCTGTGTTACACGCTGACTATTGCCCATAACTCATAAATGCTGGGGTTATTTAGAGAGATTACCTCAAAAAAGACAATTAGTAAATTAGTCAATTAGTAAAATTTTATCGGAATTATTTTGTATGAGCTTTATAAATCACTTTATTGTTGGTGGTGGTATTTTACTCTTTTGCGGGGCCCACCCCCCAGCTCCCTAATAAATCACACATGGAGGCTTATTTGTACTTACCAATGCCTGGCCTTAGCCTGGCTTCTTTCTTGCCAGCTTTCCTTACCTTAACCCATCTACCTTTTGCCTCTGGGCTTCTCACGTTCTCTAACTTCTGTAATGCTTACTCCGGGGCTTGCTGTGTGTCTGGGTGGCAGGTCCCTGAGTCCTCCTCCTTCTCTGGCTCTTTCACCTCTTTATAATTAGTGGGGCATTAGCTGGAACAATGTTTGCGATGATTCTTGAAGCAAAGCAATTATCTTCAACAGTAGTGATAATGGTGTAGAGAATTTGCCTTTAGTTCTTAGATTTTTGCTAGTTTTCTTGAGAGAAGGGAAGGAGAAGCGCATTTGGGGCTGGAGTGTGGCTCAGAGGTACAGTGCTTTCCTGTAGGTGCCTCCAAGTGTGGAGAATGCCAGCACACCTTGCAAATGTGAACTTTTGAATTAAGCAGTCCTGACGATGGACAAGTACTTCAGAAGAGACAGTAAAGCATTGTGGACTTCTGACTTTCTTCTGTACTAAAGATCAAACCCAGAACTGCAAGAATGCTGGGAAATCACTACTACTGAGCTACACTATTCCAGCCTATACAGACAGACACAAATTCTGTAAAAAAAAAATTCCTGTTGGAGCCGGGCGGTGGTGGCGCACGCCTTTAATCCCAGCACTCGGGAGGCAGAGCCAGGTGGATCTCTGTGGGTTCGAGGCTAGCCCGGGCTACCAAGTGAGTTTCAGGAAAGGCGCAAAGCTACACAGAGTAAACCCTGTCTCGAAAACAAAATTCCTGTTACAGGATTCATACACTTAGCACTAGTGGAACTCATTCCTGATTTCCGAAGAAGACAACTGCCCGCTTACAATGTATCAGGCCTTGTAATAAACATTTGATTTTAAGCAGTCTTAAAATTAAAGATCCAGTCAGATGTGGAGAAGGGTGGGTGGACACTTATTCTATTGCACTGTTTGACCCTGCTTGGACAGGTTTTAATGATTAAAAGCTTTATTGGCTTTTCCTTAGGTCTGATGAATGGGTGCTGAAGGGAATTTCCGGCTATATTTATGGACTCTGGATGAAAAAAACTTTTGGTGTTAATGAGTACCGCCATTGGATTAAAGAGGTAAACAAGAGCTAACTTTGTTTTCCATTTGTAAGTCAGTAATGTATGTTAGTGTTCTCCTGATTTCCAAGTCTCCTGTCCTTCACGCTCTGTTTGTTTTCTTCGTGCGTTGGGGGCAGTGCACATGCTAGGGTGCACATGCTAGGGTGCACATGCTAGGGTGCACATGCTAGGGTGCACATGCTAGGGTGCACATGCTAGGGGTCAGAGGACAATTTACTGCAACTCTTTCTCTTCCAGTGCGAGTCCTGGAATCAGGCTCGGGCTCTCAGGCTTCTTGGCAAACGCTTTGACCCACTGAGCCATCTTGCTAGCCCTCTTGTCCTCTCATGATTGTAAAACAGCTCTCTTCAAAGAAAATGAAAATTATGTCACCAAGGGAAGATTCTAGCTCTGCTTCCTAGTTTGTTTCCAAGTCTTAGCTGGGCAAGGATGGTAGAGTGGCAGAGTATAGTGTGTATAGTGGCACATCACTCATGCAGTGGGAATGGTGCTTTGCGCACAGTAGCCCCCGTGTGTCTAGCCTTCATTCCTCCCTGTTCTCTGTCTTTGCCACATCTTTCTCTGTTATTTTAAGATGAAGGCAAAAAATAAAGAGTATTTTGTATATCTATTTCTTATGCACATAGATACTTTATTGATTTCTTCAGATTTGATTAGAACCTTAAATTCATTGTTTTCAAGTAGAAAAATCCCCACTGTAATATCATTTTTTTGTTTGTTTGGGTTTTTTTGTTTGTTTGTTTGGTTTTTGGGACAGGGTTTCTCTGTAGCTTTGGAGCCTGTCCTGGAACTCACTCTGTAGACCAGGCTGGCCTCGAACTCACAGAGATCCACCTGCCTCTGCCTCCCGAGTGCTGGGATTAAAGGTGTGCACCACCACTGCCCGGCTAATATCATTATTAAATTAATATTCTATCCAAAGACTTGCTAGAGGGATCATACGCTTAGCACTGGTAGAACCCATTCTCCATTTAGAAGAAGGAAATAACTGACTGTTTAACAGTGCGTAATAAAACAGTATTGTAATAAAAAGAGTACTATCTTAATTCTCTTACTCCCCCACTTTACATATGAAGAAACTAAGGTACATAGGTGTGGTGATATATTGTGCACCCTAATAAAATTTGCCTGAAGATGAGAGAGCAGAATAAGCTACTAGCGTAAACATAGATGCCAGGCAGTTGGTGGCACACACCTTTAATCCCAGGACATGGGAGGCACATGTCTTTAGTCCCAGGATGAGGAAGGAAATGATATGTCTGGGCAGAGAAAGATACATAAGGCGTGAGGAGACAGGAACCTAGGCCCTTTCGTCAGCTGAGGATTCAGAGACATTTAGTCAGAGGATTTGTGGAGTTGGTGAAGTGAGAAGTGGCAGTGGCTTGTTCCTTTGTCTCTGATCTTTCAGCATTTACCCCAGTATCTGGCTCCAGGTCTTTTATTATAAGACCATTTAGATTTTGTGTTATACATAGACTTTAAATTATTTAGTAAAGTATATGCCAGGATCTGGTTGGCTTTTAATCATTTTTCAATGCTGTTTACTACTTGTCTCTGCTGTCTGTATTATTTAACCCATTCATGAATTCCAGCATAGTTATGATGTTGTCTTTTTTCAAAAAACATTTATTACTTGACTGTATTTCTTTGCCTCTTCCTTTTTCTTTTTTTTAAAGATTTATTTATTAGTTATGCACATACACCTGCATGCCAGGAGAGGGCACTAGATCTCATACATGGTTATGAGCCACCATGTAGTTGCTGGGATTTGAACTCAGGACATCCGGAAGAGCAGCCAGTGTTTTTAATCTCTGAACCATCTCCCAAGCCCTGATGTTGTCTTTTTTAAACTTTTCTTTCTTTTATTTTTTTTTAAAAACTGGCTATCATATATAAGAGAAGAACAGAGGAGTTTTCAATTGATAGATTATTAACATAATTCATCTCCCTTCTTAACTGCCTTAGTCCTCAGATGCAAAATACTGAGGACTAAGTCATTTTAGAAGACAATTCTGAGAGGCAGAGAGGAGCCATAAGGAAAAGTTGCTGCCCTGCTATCGAGCCCTGCAGTCACAAAATACAGAGAAATTTCTGGATTTTACCCTTGAGTTAGCTTGTGTAGCTTGCTCCATTTATAAAAACAAGAACTATTCTCCAGATATGGTTTGTTACCTTATATTTACATCTGATTCCACAAAAGAAAATTTGTGCTCTAGTACTAAAGATTGTTGTATGAAGAAATTTTCACTAACTCTTACTTTTGTATCTTTTTTAGGAGCTAGATAAAATAGTGGCGTATGAATTGAAAACTGGGGGAGTTTTATTACATCCCATATTTGGTGGTGGAAAAGAAAAGGATAAGTATGTTATTGTTCTGAGATGATGTTATAAACCTAGTTCTGTAGGCTGCCTCTTAGAGGATCACTTGTGTGTTTCTTGAGAAGGTAATGATAGTGTGGTGCCCGGACTGATAGTATGTCAGTGCCCGGACTGATAGTATGTCAATGCCCGGACTGATAATATGTCAGTGCCCTCTCCACTGCTGTACCCTTCGATGACTGCCAGTGAATGAAACGTAGTGCTAAGTTTTCTAACGCAGCTTCGTCAGACTGTTGATAAAACTTAAAATCTTTGGAAGTAGTTCTTTTGCTTATTGTGATGGTTAATCTTAATTGTCAACCTGATTCAATTGAGAAATGGCCCACAAGATTAGTAAAGCAGACGTCTAAGTCTGTGTGAAGATGTTTCCAGGGAGGATTGAGCAGACAAGAAGTTACTTTCATGTGAATGCACTACCCTGTGGACTAGCCTTAAGGATGCATGAGGCTAGTTGAAATGAAAGAGGTCAAGGAAGAACCCTGCAAGCATTTTCTCCCTGCTTCCTGGCTTCCAGGAGACAGTAGCTGTGCTCTGCCATGTCCTTCCCACCAAGCAGATTAAAACTGAGCTGTAGTACTTCCTTCCACTTTTCAGTCGTTTTGATCAGGTTTCTGTTACAGACAAAAAGTTTAGCACAGAAAATGTGCACTGTCTCTAAACTTAACTATGGTTCTTAAGCCTTTGGAGCTGAGTTTTGAAAGGAATTTAGAACAGTTTGGAGAGTATGTACAGCAGTATGTTTAGTGGGCAATTCAGTTTAGAGCTCAGAAGACCAAATGCCAAGAGAAATATGGACAGCAAAGACCGACTCAGGAAGTTTATGATACAACTAAGAGCTCTACCGGGAGTTGCGCTAGAGGCCATGCATGTCAAACTATAGCCAAGAACAGGTCTCCACTTTTCTACCCTGGGACTTCAAGGTAGCTTTTGTGTGAATTTTGTTGGCTGCTTTGAGCCAGGTTTATAGTGAAAATCATGAGCAAAAAACTTTTAAGTTTGCCCAGAAAAGAAACATAAAGTCAGGGCCATGGGAGCTGACAACCGAAGAGATTAAGACCATTAAAAGAAGCAAAGGAATTTGCACTGGGACAATAGGAAGGTCTCCTTGAGGCGATTTCAGGAGCTGCCTGAACCTTACCTGTCATGGGTATAAGGGAAAAGATGAGAAGAGAGCGCTAGAGCTCCCTGATTGTGCCTGGATCTTCAGGGACAGGTTTTCCTGAGTTCAGCCATACGGTACTCACAGTCATGCCACTGAAGTCCGAGAAGGCTACTGATAGAGCAGGTAGCAGACCTTGTTATCAGCTGTGTGATGGCTTTGCAGGTGTGTGGTGTGCAAGCTAAGAAGTCATAGAGGCCTGAACCCAGATTTCAGTGGAAGACCTGGGAGGCCAAGCAGCGTGGCAAGGTCAGGACCCCTTGGGTAGCCTCTGAGTGCATAAGGGTAGGAGAATGAAGCCAGAGGTGGAGTCAAGACCCCAGGAAGTTAGAGTGGGGAGAGACCTGCAAGGAAAAGCTTCAAGTAGCCAAAACAGCCCAAGACAGAGGTCGTGTGTGCTAGCAAAGTGAAGCCTCGAGTACCAGGCTGCAGAAGAACTTGGGACCCACACCTGGCTCCTACAAGAAGTCCTGTATGCTGGACATGGAACTATGGTGTCCTAAGTTTTCCTCTGCTGTGCTTTGGTTTGGATTGGACCTATCCTGTTCTCCTCTGCTTGGGAATAAGAATGTGAGCTGGAGAGATGGCTCAGAGGTTAAGAGCACTGACTGCTCTTCCAGAGGTCCTTAGTTCAATTCCCAGCACCCACATGGTGGCTCACAACCATCTGTAATGAGATCTGGTGCCCTCTTCTGGCCTGCAGTCATACATGCTGTATATACATAATAAATAAATAAAATCTAAAAAAAAAGGAAAAAGGAATGAGAATGTTTACTCAGCCATTGTATCTTGAGAGTGTTGGCACAAAAACACAACACTGACCTCAAAGGGGAGTATAAGAGATAGTTTATTCCAGAGCCAGGTAAGGGTGATCATGGCCTGTGAACACAGGTAGATCAGGTTTCCCCAGACCCCATATTCCTGTGTGGCAGCAGTTTTGTGTTAACAAAGTCATAAATCTGCAGCATACTTTTCAAATACAGTGTTGGTACTCAGTGTCAGACCAGGGATTCTCAAATGCATTAGCAGCTGAGCTGCACTGCAGCCTTGTCCTTGGATTTTTCTTGTTTTTACAGTTATACTATTTCTATTTTATATATATATATATATATATATATATATATATATATATATATATATATAAAGTTGAATTTGGAGGGAACACCACACAGACATTGATTGTGAGAGTATAATTTGATACACCTTTGAAAGGTAATTAGTTAGAGCCAGTCAGTTTTAGGATGGCTTGTGTTAAGATAACAGCAATTCTGCTGTATGTATAGGATCATAAAAAATTCTGCTTTTAGGTATTTGCTGTGCAAAAGTATTTGTGTAATATTTACTGTAGCATTTTGGAAGAGTGAAAAATTATGAACAGCTTAAATTGTTTACATTAAATATAAAGTCCATCTTTTTTTTTCTTTAATTGTCATATTTGTTTTATTGAGTGAATTTGTTATTTTCCAGCCCTGCATCTCATCTTCACTTTTCAATAAAGCATCCGCATACACTGTCCTGGGAATACTACACTATGTTTCAGTGTAAGGCTCACCTTGTGATGAGACTGATTGAGAACAGAATCAGCATGGAGTTTATGCTACAGGTAAGTACTAGCGTTCAGAACTTAGCAACATTAAAGAAATAACTGTATGTGTGTATGTCTTAGTTACTTTTCTATTGCTGAGATAAAACACCATGACTAAAGCAACTTATTTATTTATTTGTTATTTATTTTTTGAGATAGAGTTTCTCTTTGTAGCCCTGACTGTCCTGGAACTCAACTCTGTAGACCAGGCTGGCCTTGAACTTAGAGATCTACCTGCCTTTGCCTTCCAAGTACTGGAATTAAAAGTATGTGTCACCACCACCTGGCGACTAAGGCAGTTTATTAAAGAAAGTGTTTATTTGAGCTTAAAGTTTCAGGGGTTAGAGTCTGTAGTGTGGAGCAAAGATGGGGTGACAGGCAGCTGAGACAGCAGGGAAGACGCATATTTGGATCTACAAACAGGAGGCAGAACACACTGAGAATGGAGACTTGGAAACCCTAAAGCCTGCTCCCGTGACACACCTCCTCCAGAAAGGCCACCCTTCCTAGTTCTGAAACAGCTGCCAACTGGTGACCAAGTATTCAAATGCCCGAGACTCATGGAGCACAGTTGGTGTAAGTCACCACATTCTCTTCCCTGTCTCTCATAGACTTGTGGCCATATCATCATGCAAAATACATCTAGTTCAGCTTCAAAAGTCCCCACAGTCTTTACAGGCAAAACACTGTTTCAAAGTCCAAAATTTCTTCTGAGACTCCAGGCAATCTCTTAGTTATAATCCTCTGTAAAAGGAAAAGCAGATTACATCGGGCAGTGGTGGTACACACCTTTGCATTTGGGAGGCAGAGGCAGGGGCATCTCTGAGTTTGAGGTCAACCTGGTCTACAGAGCAAATACCAGGACAGCCACAGCTACACAGAGAAACACTGTCTAGAACAAAGAAGAAAAAAAAATACGTCATTCTAACAGATAATGGCATATAATATACATTACCATTCCAAAAGGGAGGAATTGAGGCATAGTGAAGAAAAACTGGACCAAAGCAAGAATAAAACACGGCGGGACAAACTCCAAATTCCTTAGCTCTGTACCCAGTGTTGAAGGGTTTAGATGGCTCTGCCCTTCCTGCTTTCCTGTCTGCAGCACACTTCTGTCTCCTGAGCTCATTCCCCTCCCTGTGTGTGGCTCTCCTTGACAGATGTCCATGCCTCTGGCACCTCCAACCTCTTGGGGTCTCCACACAGCTAAGGTTTCACCAAGTGGCCTCTGAAAGGCCTCCATACAGGGACTTATCTGCTACACATCTGGCCTCAGCTGTTCTCCTTAACACCAGAGGAAGATTTCACAACTAGTTACTTTATTGCTGTCATTAAACTTTGCCATATTTTAAAGTTTTAGTACATGTAGTTACAATATAGGAGATGAAATAGTAGAAACAAGATAGATGGATTACTTGTATAAATGTATATGCTTTTTTTGACCCACTCTCCTCCCCCATTCCATTCTCTTCTTCTTTTTCCTTTTTCTTTATTTCTCTTTTTCTCCTTGAAATGCTGAGGACCAAATATATGGTCTTATACATACTAGGCAAATGCTGTTCTCAAATGGATAGAATGCATTAAAAAATAACAGCTAAATTTTCCCCATTGATAACATTCTTAAAGGCAGTTTAAAAGAAAAACTTTTAAAAAATCATTTTTGCTGAGGATATAGTACAGTGGAGTGCTTGCTTAATGTGACTGGGGCCCTGGGTTTAATTCCTGATATTATAAAAATGAAAACATATACTTTTTTCTAAAGATTGAAGAACAGAAATATTAAATAAGAAAAATGTGCCATAAAAAAGGGCATTTATGCTTTTCAGAATGGAATAGATTTTAATTAGTATTCTCATTTGTGACTTTTTTGTAATGCTAGGTAGCTGTGATAACCTCACATGTGCTATGTAAATACCATCCCACTGAACCACAGCTCCACTCCTCTTTCATATTTCCTTTTTTAAAAGTAAAAGAACACATGAATTTATGACACGTTCAACACGAGAGTACTAGGCTCCTAATGAATATTCCTAGTTTTGAATTCCTGTATAAAATTTGGTAGGTATTATATATTGTGCTTCTAATCCTTAATAAAGGATATTTTGTGTGCACATTGTTAGTATTCAGTAATGTTTCTATGAACAATGTTCTTTTTTTTGGGGGGGGGGGTTCGAGACAGGGATTCTCTGTGTAGTTTTGCGCCTTTCCTGGATCTCACTCTGTAGCCCAGAGTGGCTTTGAACTCGCAGAGATCTGCCTGCTTCTGCCTCCCGAGTGCTGGGATTAAAGGCATGTGCCACCACCACCCAGCTAATGTTTCTATGAGCAATGTTCTTATATCTTGTTTAAATATTTGTATGTTTCTCTTGCTTTTAGTAATTAACTAAAAAATCTATGGTTACATAATTGCTGTCTTCTGTAATGATCACATAAAGCTCCATGCAAACTAGGTGCAGTGTCCAGTTGGAAACTGTGGGCTTCTGTCCTTGCAGGTTTTCAATAAACTACTGAGTCTGGCTAGTACCGCCTCGTCTCAGAAGTTCCAGTCACACATGTGGAGCCAGATGCTGGTTTCCACCTATGGGTTTTTGAAATCCATTTCCAACGTCTCTGGCAAAGACATCCAGCCCTTAATAAAGCAGTGGGTGTATCCTTTTGAGTAGCAGCTCAGCAAAGTGGGGAAGAGAATAAGCTATGGGAAAGATGGAAAAGAGGGAGGCTATCCATTGATATTCTTTAAAATTGGAAATAACTGACCTGTGACTTGTGTCTTCCAAAGCTCCTTCCAAAAACTGAGTTGGAATCATATGTAAACATGGATGTTTATATTTATAAAATTTGACATAGTTTTGCTGTTTTATATGAACAGAAAGGTAGGTTCCATGGTGATAAGGTAAGTACTCTAGCAGACAGGGTTATAGTGTTACTTGTAAGATGAAATGGTCTGGTGACTTTTAAATGGCATGACTTGAATGGTATCTTAGAACTTGGCAATTTTTGCATTTTTCAATTGAAAGTACTATTAATAATCCAGTGGAGTGGCGTTACTTGAAAAACATGAGCTTCTCAGTGTTTCAGAAATTTTGTTTAATCTGGGACACATTTTTCACAAGAATTTTGACTATTTTGCCACCTGGGATATAATGAAGTGTACTTTGATCTAGTGGGAATACCTATGAAAATTGTTAATGTAATAAGCTTTTTCTTAAAGCACATTTTCATTTTAGTATGTCAGATTTCCTTTACAATTCTTCAGAGACCAGAGTGGGGTAGTAAAATTTTACGGAAGTTTTGCGTTTAATAGAAAACGAAATGTTTTAGAA
Source organism: Onychomys torridus (assembly GCF_903995425.1). Taxonomy (NCBI): domain Eukaryota; kingdom Metazoa; phylum Chordata; class Mammalia; order Rodentia; family Cricetidae; genus Onychomys; species Onychomys torridus. The sequence continues at coordinate 21,169,767 of NC_050458.1, read as the reverse complement.
CTAGAAATCAAACAAGATTACACATCCCCGGGAACTCAGAAGTATGTGGTAAGTGTCTTTCTAGAAGAGTGTGTTGCTCTGTCGAGCCCGGTTCCAGTAGAGGAAGGGCTTTCAAGCTGGGGTGACTGGTGACTTTGCAGCCAGTACTTGAAGGGAGGAGGCTACGGAGAGATTTCAGAGCATACATCCTCTCGCTTCCCTGTGCTTGGCACCAGCTGAGGTCTCGCTCTGTCTCTCTGTACACTTTGCACAGCGGAATTTTATGCTGTGACTTACCTGCCTTTAAATGTAAGGATATGCATTGGCCACTTTCTAGCAGTCTGAATGGCATGTTGTTGCTGTTGTTTCTTTTAAGGGACCACTTAAAGTGACAGTGCAAGAGTTAGATGGATCCTTCAACCATACCTTGCAAATTGAAGAAAACAGCCTTAAACATGATATACCCTGCCACTCTAAAAGCAGAAGGTAGGCAGTGAGTCCTAACTCTAAACTGGAGCTGAAACTACGGATCCCACCGGGGAAAAGGACTAACTTAAACTCCAGTTGTACAGCAAATGTTTGCAGGAGGAGCGTCTCACCTGCTGGCTTTTTCTCCTATTGTACGTCATGCTAGCATCACCACACATACTTTGCATCTGATGTCGTTGTTACTGTTTTTAGACAGGCGCTCACGTAGCCCAGCTAGCCTTGATCTTATTTCTACCTCCCAAATATTAGAATCACAGGCGTGCATCCATACACACCCAGCTCTTGCTTTCTGTTGTTAAAACACCTCTGTCTTTGGAATTATTTTTTTGTATTTATTTAAATTAACTTTTAGGACATAGTATCACTCTGTAGTCCAGGCTGGCCTAGAATTCACTATGTCTACTATACTAAACGCCATCTGTGTGCCTCTGCTGCCCAAGTGCTGGGATTATAGGGACTATAGGCTTCTGCTATCATGTCTGGCTTTAAATACATTTTTCTTTTTTTTTTTTTTTTTTTTTTTTTCATGGGGGGCAGGTCTCATGTATTCCAGGCTCATTTGCTTTCCACACCCACTTTCTCTAGCTTCAAGGTAGATTTTGTTGTTCTTAAATTCCATTTCCTTGTATATTCACTCTTCTTTGGCATATCTTTTAATGTTTCATGAAACCCTGTATTTGAACTTTGACTGCTTGGTAGCTCCATTCTGATTTGGAAATCCCACAGTTTTCAATTTTACTTTTCTTTAAATATAGGAATAAGAAGAAAAAAATCCCACTGATGAATGGGGAAGAAGTTGACATGGATCTTTCTGCAATGGAGTAAGTTACTTAAAAGTATGTAATTATCTTTGAAATGCATGTTTTCAAAACCACTTAAAGTCAAGCAAAACTGTTAGGAAACAATTCACTCATCGAGGATAAGACATTATGTTCAGACTGTCTGAAAAGAAGAAATGCAGTAGTGTGGACATGGGCCAGCCTCAGCTACACAGCCTTCTTGCTCTCTCGGTGGTTCCTTGAGTTCTCAAACTGATATGCATGGGACTCACTTGAGAAACCTTAAAATGTCATTTCTGATTCATTGTGTTACTTGTGGGCCTGAAGTTTAGATTTCAAATGAATCCAAGGTGACATTCATTGTGTTTGGGACAGTGCTCCGGAGCCCGGTGAGACAGCCTCTGTGGTTGCAAACTGTTTGAATGCCACGTTTCTAAGTTTTCATACTTAGTTTTGGTTTCTTGAGACAAGGTCTCTTGTAGCCCAGGTGGTTTTTGCTGAGCCTGGCCTTTTGTTTTTGTTTTAACTTTATTTTACATGCATGAGTGTGTTGTGCTTGCATGTATGTCTGTATTTGACATGCATGCCTGGTGCCTGTGGAGGTCAAAAGAGAGCGCATCAGATCCCCTGGAACTGGAGTTGCAGACAGTTGTGAGTTACCATTTGCGTGCTGGGAATTAATTGAACCTGGGTCCTCTTAACTGCTAAGCCATCTCTCCAGCCCCTGGACTTGAATTCTTGATGCTCCTGCTTCTGCAGCTGATTGTGATACTGATTGATATTTCTTAAGTATATTTTTATACTGAGTGTGTGGCATGCACCCATAGACTTGATTTTTACTTTGTGTGTTACTTGAGAAATACATGAGAATAAATTGATGGGCCTTCAAATTATGATTTGAACTTTCTTCCTCTTGAGAAATGTAGTCATGAGTCTGTATTTTGTTTGTTTGTTTTTTGAAGCAGGGTTTCTCTTTGTAACAGCTCTGGCTGTCCTGGAACTTGTTTTGTAGACCAGGCTGTCTTCAAATTCAGAGATCCACTTGTCTCTGCCTCCTGAGTGCTAGGATCAAAGGCATGTGCCACCACCACCCAGTGAGTCTAGCATTTTAAAAGATAATTCAGTAAAACAAATGCTTTCTTTTTTATTTCTAATAAGGGGTAATGTTTATAGCTATAGTCAGTTATAGGAAGCTAGAGAAAGTTTGTATCATTTACATTTTGATACCTCATAATTGCAGTAAAACTTCCCAGAGTAATATTTTCAGTGGAAAATTTGGAATTTGGTATTCTATGTGGTAACTCTTCATTATGTGGCAACTTTTCATACCTTTTAAAGATCTTTAGTAAGATTGTGAGAAAGTTAGCATAACACAGTGAAAAGTTGGTTGAAGTTTTAAAGTATGACTTTGATAAACCCTCAACAGCATGCAAAGCCTGTGTCTAGAGGAGAGATTGAAGGTAAATTTTAAAGTTCTAAAATTGTATTTTCTCTTAGCGCTGATTCCCCTTTGCTGTGGATAAGGATAGACCCAGACATGTCAGTCCTGAGGAAGGTGGAATTTGAGCAGGCTGATTTCATGTGGCAGTATGAACTCCGCTACGAGAGAGATGTTGTTGCTCAGCAGGAATCCATCCTGGCCTTGGAGAAATTCCCCACCCCAGCATCTCGTCTTGCACTCACTGATATTCTAGAGCAAGAGCAGTGTTTCTACCGAGTTAGAATGTCAGCGTGCTTCTGCCTTGCAAAGGTGAGGTTACACAGGAGAAAGGAGATTGCCCCACAACTGCTGTGAACTTTCCACAAACACTCTCTGAGAGTGAATTCAAACTCACCGGAGTCTTTAAGTTTTTCTTGGTAACTGTACCTTGGAAAGCTTGTACCAAATGCTTCTGACAGCACTGATTTAAAAAAAAAGAAATCTTTGATATAAAAATAGACATATATGCTGGGCTGTGGTGGCACACGCCTTTAATCCCAATACTCAGGAAGCAGAGCCAGGCAGATCTATGTAAGTTTGAGGCCAGCGTGGTCTACAGAGCAAGATCCAGGACAGGCACCAAAACAACACAGAGAAACCCTGTATCCAAAAAAAAAAAAACATAAAACAAAAAAATCCATTTTTAAATTGTCAACCATATATATATATATATATATATATATATATTGAGACAGGGTTTCTCAGTGTAACAACAGCCTTAGCCATCCTGGAACTTCACGTTGTAGACCAGGCTGACCTCGAACCCACAGAGATCCTCCTGCCTCTGCCTCCTGAGTGCTGGGATTAATGATGGGCATCATCACTACCCAGCTACCAACCATATTTTTAAGGGTAAGAATAATTTTGGTTAGAAATTCTGTGATTCAGGACTGGAGTATGGTTCAGCAGTTAAGAGAACTAGCTGCTCTTCCAGAGGACCTGAGTTCAGTTTCCAGCAACCACATGGTGGCTCACAACCATCAGTAATGAGACCTGGTGTCCTCTTCTAGTATGCAGGTGTACATGAGAACACTCATGACTATAAATAAATCAATCTAAAAAATAGAAAAGAAATTCTATGATTGTAGTAATTTATGTTTTTATGTGAGAATACATAAAATTAACACATTTTAATTGTTCCATTGTAGTAGTTACTTTATTGTGGTTTAAGAATTGAAATTAGTGCTAAATAATCTATAATAATTATCTCTACGATTTAACACTTTAAAAAAAGTTACTTTATCAATAAGCAGTTTTTAGAATAAAGAAAAGTCTGAACAGAAGGATGCAGACAGAAAGCTGAGCAAGTGTGCTGTCTACTGAGTACTTAAAGCATCTGCATGACAGGCTTGTTCCCATTTCAGTGGGTTCTGATGCTCTATACTTGCTTTGTGTGGCTTTGTGCACTCAGATAGTAGAGAGAAAATGGCATTATTTGCTAGGGATGCATTTCATTGGCACTTTGAAAAGTCTTGTGATTTTTGTTAAAATTGTAGCAGAGCCATAAAACTACAAGATAAAATATTTAATCATAATTTCCTTATTTCAGATACTTTTTATAGGCCCTAAAAATTTCAGTACTAAGAATTTTTTTTCCTTGAACTCACTGAGATCCTCCTGCCTCTGCTTCCCGAGTGCTGGGATTAAAGGTGTTAGCTACCACTGCCTGGAAAGAATTAAATAGTTAAGGAAAGGAAATGCTTTAAAGTTTTGAACTTTAAACTTTGAGCTTTGCTGAAAATCCTTTTCCTGGGGTCTCTTATACATTAATTTGTTTTTATAGCTTATTAATTTATGACTTTGTTGTTGTTTTGCATCAAGTAATCTAGGACTAGCTTGGTGTATAAAGTTCAATGTCTCTTTTCCTTTATTTTTATCTTTTGTAACTTTTTTATTGTGCTTAAATTTGAGGTATTTAGATATTTCTTATCTGTGAAGCATGAGTTTCTTTTCATGTGCCAGATCAATTTTCAGTGGCCAGAACCCCAGGGGCACTGCTTTTGGGAAGCTGCTACAGCATGGTGGCCTTGCAGTACACCTGGAGCCTCGTCAGCCTCAGAGTGAGAGACCCTGGAGACTCAAGCTCTGCACTAGTTCGGAGTTAGCAGTGGCTAGCAGAGTGCCAGTGTTTTTTTTTGTTTGTTTGTTTTTTTGTTTTTTTTTTTTTTTACCAGCAAGAGTAGGGTACATGGCTTGCCTAAGAGAAAACAACCATTCACTCAGCATTGGCTTCTGTTCTTGAGTAGGGGACAGATAACAGCATGGAAGTGCTTAAAGGCCTTGTATATAACCTGGGCTAGGGGCAAAGGAATAGAGGCTGTTATGTACCCTAGGCTGGCCTGGAACTTATATTCATCATGTCTTAACCTTGCCTCTCACTATTCTTCTCCAAATAAATAATATATCATATTTGGCTTCATTTTCACTTGAGTAGACTGAAAAACATTTAAAACTCACATAATGTTTTTAGTCTTAAAAGCTTAAAATATCAGAATTGCATCTACTAAGGGGATAGGGACAAACCCAGTCAGAGGTCTTTGCAAGCACATTTTCCTTAAACACAAGAGGATGCTGGCATTAGAAATTAACTTGTGCAGAATGACTGTAAGTCACATAGGAGTGGGCTTTTGGTTTATCTTGGGTTTGTTTGTTTGGTTGATTGGTTGTGTTTTTTGGTGAGTAAGTTTGTATATTTTCTTGGAAATGGGTAGTAAATGACCAAATTGCATTAATTTCCAAGAACCATAGTGTTGGCTTTTAGAATTTTGTCTTCAAAGTGTATTTATGATGGCGATGCAAAGTACTTCATCTTCTGATTGTCTGCAGATTGCAAACTCAATGGTGAGCACCTGGACAGGACCCCCAGCCATGAAGTCTCTCTTTACTAGAATGTTTTGCTGTAAGACATGTCCAAACATCGTGAGGACAAACAACTTCATGAGTTTTCAGAGTTATTTTCTGCAGAAGGTACTCCTTACTTCTCTTTGTTCTTAATGATGTTTTTATACTAACCAAACTTTATTGATGCTCACCTAGTATGATTTTTTTATCCACAAACTCTTGTGTATCTGTTTAACTTGGAGACTGCCCATCTGATAGGTGTGTATTTCTTACAAATCTACCTTTGCTCTGAAGTTTTTCTGAAGTTTTAAGTGGTTACTCATGTTTATCATTTTATACAAACCATATCCACATTGCTTGTAACATGCAAAACAATGAGTGGCCTTTGATTGGTAACAGGGAACCGAGGTCTGGAGTCTGTGCACACCTTTCTGATAGCAGGCCTCTTAGAACGGGGACAGTAAATTCTGAATCAGAAGCAGCCCAGCTCAGAGTGCCACGGCTTTGCTTGCTTGTTTGGAGACAGATGTCATGTAGCTGCCTGCAAGGTGCTGCACAGGGAAGGCAGTGCCACGTTTACATTTTCAGAAGGAAGAGATTAGATGAAGTCTGTAGTGTGTGTTTAATGTTAAACTTACAGGAAGCTTCCTATAAATAAGTTAGAGGGAGACTGGAAGTGTGGCTACATTGAAGTATGGGAAGGTGACTAATTGTGGAGTGGTTTGGAAATCATTTGCAAACTTTGTCAGTCAAAAGAATGAAGGCCGAGATTAGATGAACTAGATGAACTAGTAATAAGTGTGGAGTTAAGAGACGAGAAAAGAGATGAAAGGGATGCCTGGACCTTAGTTGAAGAAGAGGGCAGCTGCTGAGGACAAGGCACAATGGAGAGAAGAATCACAGCAGTTTGTTTTCTTCCACGTGGAAGATTAGGAGCCTCCAGGCCTGTTTGATAGAAAGGGAAGCCACAGGAGAAAGTTAATATAAAACGCAGGTCAGGCTTTGAACAGAAAGAAAGACGTGAGAGGCAAGTGGAAGAAAAGGTCCAAACACTGTTTTTCTTAAGCATGTAGAAAAGAAATTTTCTTTTAAGTGAAACTCCTTCTGTAGCTCCAAAGATTGTGGAAGAGGGACCCAAAGCAATAATAGAGCCCAGAGAACATTGTGGGATGCCTTCTTTAGGGCAGGGCACGGCTGTAGTTACACTTTGGCCCTCTTAGCAGAGTGATTATCAGCGAAAGACCTATCCAAGATAGCACCTTCAGTGTTCTGTCTGGGGAGCAGCGGCACTCTCTGTGCCCCACCCTCCCTTCAGATATAAAGGCAGTTAATGACTACCAGAGTGGGAGAGTTGCTTTTCAGTGGGCTAGCTGTTAGTTACTTGGCGGCACTCTTACCCTGCGAGGAAATGTCACGAAACATGACAGAATCCACTAACAAGAGTTTTATTAAGATAGGAAAGAAGGAGACAGACGTGAACAGGCCTCTGGAAAACACACGGGGACCATGAGTGAAGCCGGTAATATGGCGCTGGCTATAAAGGCTGGGCCGCGCCTGCGCACACGGGCTCATGTGGCTACTCCACGCATGCGCGTAAACCACATGGTTGCGCTGTGCGCTTTACACAACCACTCAAAACCACGGGGTCCTGGTCGCGTGAGACGTTTTGACCCAGAAATGGCTAGGCGGAAGTGTCTAGGTCCGCTGGGCATGCCCAGCCATGGGGGCATGTTGTGAATTCATATCATCCCTGACTTGTTTTTTTTAAAGAAAAAATGGTGGATGAGTGGGTATGGGGCGCCGTTTCTCTCAAAGATTGCTTCTGGCTGAATGGTGGGCGTCGGTTGGCTCTTGGGGGAAATGGGGAGGGTAGCTCCTGAAGTCCTGGGATGAAGTTCTGTCGTCCCTTGTTCTGCAGTTGTCCGTCCTTCGTGGTGTGGCTGGCAAGACACTGGTGACATACAAAAAGCTTAGAGAAAAAAGAATCATTATTATTTTATTTTTGGAGTTGACGTTTATCTGAGGTAGATCTGGCCTGTCCAGATGGAGACATGTTAAAAAGGTGGCTGTGATAGAATTAATGATTATTATAGACACTTCCGCCTAGCCATTTTCCGGTCAAACTAGCCCTTTCTGGGTCAAAACGTCTCGCATGACCAGGACCCTGTGGTTTTGCGTGGTTGTGTAAAGCGCACATCGCAACCATGTGGTTTACGCGCATGTGTGGAGTAGCCACATGAGCCCATGTGCGCAGGCGCCGCCCAGCCTTTATAAGCCGGCGCCATATTTCCCGGCTTCTCTCATGATCCCCATGTTTTCCAGAGGCCTGTTCACGTCTGTCTCCTTCTTTCCTATCTTAATAAAACTCTTGTTAGTGGATTCTGTCATGTTCCGTGACATTTCCTCACAGAGTAAGAGCACCGTCAAGTAACTAACACTAGCAACTGGTAAGAGGCCCTTGTTCCCATAAGCAACCCTAATTCAGTTCAATGGGTCACCCAAAAAAGACATGGCAGCGGAGGGGTCCTGATTGGAAAGAGGAACAGGACTAGCAGGGGTTGGTAGTGGGCTCTGTATATATGGCAAAAGGGAAGGTAATATGGAGGTTAGAAATTTTGCTTTTTTTTTTTTTTTTTTTTTTTTTTGGTTTTTGAGAGACAGGGTTTCTCTGTGTAGCCGTAGGTACCCTGGAACTAGTACTGTAGAACAGGCTGGCCTTGAACTCACAGAGATCTGCTTGCCTCTGCCTCTCGAGTGCTGGGATTAAAGATGAGCGCCGCGCCACCACCGCCACTGGGCTTCTTTTCTAGTAAAAGGAAATAGACTGGACAGAATGAGAACATATGTGTGTCATAAAGATAATTATAAGACTTTTTTGTTTTGTTTTAAATGTATTTCTTCTAAAATGTGTTTGTGTGCATATTAGGTTGCAGTGTAAAGTTTATTTCTTACTGTGGGTTGAAGTAAAAGACTTGGAGAGATAGTGCCACCCATAGGATGGATCTTCCCACCCTCCAGCTAAAGCTCTGGAAATGCCCTCAGAGACATGCCCAGAAGTCTATCTCCTAGGTGACTACAGATCTAGTCACGCTGGCAATGAAGATTCATTGTCACACTACTGTTGATTTTATTTATTGCCTCTGTATTAGTGCCCCTTTTTACTTGAGACAGGTTTTCTTGCTCTGTAGCTCAGGCTGGCCTGGAATTCCTCATCTTCCTTCCTCTACCTCCAGTGTGCTGGAATTAGCTAGAATGTACCACCCACCATTCTCTCTGCTTCTGATCTTTTTAAGCAAGAAAATGAGCCTTATTTTATTGTCCGCTTCACAAGGGAAAATCTTGATCTCTTCCATGTTCTAAGTGGGACAAAGTTTCTGTGCAGCTGCTCTTCTGTCTAGGGCTTAATTAGCTTTATTTTACTACCAGAATCTACTATTGTGTGTCTGTCAGGTTGCCACTAACAGAAAGTTGCTTATGAAATTTAAGAAAGAAGAAAGGTACCTGGAATTTCCGATTATTGTCTGCCCTTGGTCCATGGGCTGATTAGCTGTAGTTTGTTTAATGCCTCTCCCCCATATATCATTGAGCCCTAAAAATGACTGTGGGGAAGCAACTAGCCAAAGATATGCGGAGTAGTGGATAGTGAAGGTGGGAGTCAGAATGAACCGGTGCTGAAATTCTATGCTGGTTCCACTGTATCACTTAGAAATGCATTGATACAATTTATGTTATATGTGAACCAATGCTGAAATTGTATACTGGTTCCACTGTATCATTTAGAAATGGGTTGATAAAATTTGCATTATATATGAACCAGTGCTGAAACTGTATGCTGGTTCCACAGTATCATTTAGAAGTGGGTTGATACAATTTATGTTATATGTGAACCAATGTTGAAATTGTATACTGGTTCCACTGTATCACTTAGAAATGGATTGATACAATTTATATTATGTATGAGCCAGTGCTGAAATTGTATACTGGTTCCACTGTATCACTTAGAAATGGGTTGATACAATTTACATTATATATACTTTCTTCCAGCAAGGGAGGGCTAAGGTGCCTAGCCTGTAGAATATGGCCAGTCATGAAAATAGTCCCTGGATTTCTTACCCATTTCAGCTGTGATGCTTTTAGATGTGTCTGTAGTGGGAACACTTGGGAGATGGGGTATTAGGCTCCATCTGGATATCTATGTTAATCCCAGTGTAATTCTCTTTATAGCTCAAATTGGCATAATAATGATTAAGTTGGGATGTATGCTTAAAACTCTTTTTTTTTTTTTTTTTTTTTTTGTAGACTATGCCGGTTGCCATGGCTTTGTTAAGAGATGTACATAATCTTTGTCCCAAAGAAGTTTTAACATTTATTTTAGATTTAATCAAGTATAATGACAACAGGAAAAATAAGGTACCGTGTTTTTGTCAATGAATATTACAGAGTACCCAGTGATACTTGTTTTAGGATAATATATGGGGGCCTCAGTCTCCAGGACTGCAGTAAAAGAAAGGAAGAAATACTTATTTGTAGAGTCATTTGTGAGCCCCCATACCTTTCTAGAGTTAGAGGCACAGGACATGATTTATTGGAATAACCAGTGTGTGTGTGTGTGTGTGTGTGTGTGTGTGTGTGTGTGTGTTTTAAAAATCTTCTGAAGGAGGTTAGAATATTGAGGCAGCTACAGTTTGAAGAACAAAAGAGGAAGAATGTATAGCAAATCAACTGTCATGATTCTGTGCATGTAGACTGTGATGCTTCTTTTTAAGGAATATGGTGTTACTAATAGTTTTAATTTTTGTTTTTTGATTCTCTTCTGGGATTTTCTGTTCTTTGAAATACATGCTTCTTCCGCATTGCTTTTCTTTAAGCTAAGTTAGTTTCTTCCTTTCATTCTTTCTTTATCTTTTCTTTTTCTGGACTGTAATCTTGGAGAAGATGATCTGGGTAGGAGACTGTAGGGTGATCTTACACATAGGGAGTGCTTACTAAACCAATAGATCACTGATGATTGCAGCATCTTCACATTTTCCGGATCATAAGTCTGTACAAAGAATAGGGTGGTATTTACTAGAAAACTTGCTGGTAAATACATGTTTTCACTGTGTGTGTGTGTGTGTGTGTGTGTGTGTGTGTGTGTGTATGTGTGTTGCTGGTGATGAACTCAGGGCTTTGTGTGTACTAGGGATGTGCTGTACTTCTAAATTGAAATGATTTAAAGTTGTATTTGTTGTATTAATATCTCATGAAAAGGCTTAATTGTATCTGTTCTTAATTGTTCTTTGGCTTAGTTTTCAGATAATTATTATCGTGCAGAAATGATTGATGCCCTGGCTAATTCTGTTACACCTGCTGTCAGTGTGAATAATGAAGTTAGAACTTTGGATAACTTGAATCCTGATGTTCGACTAATTCTTGAAGAAATAACCCGGTTTTTGAATATGGAGAAACTTCTCCCAAGTTACAGACACACTATCACTGTCAGGTGTTGCTCAGCCCTTTCCTGCTTCTTTAGATGTATTTTATTTCCACAACTCTACCCTTATTCCTATTAGGTTAGCTTGGCGAAAGTTAAAGTAAAAATAAGAAATTTAAACTTTCTGATATTATCATCTCCAGATAAATAGATAGTATTTGGAAAATATTCTTTAAAGTTTTTCTCTTTGTAATGGAATTTTAAATTTATAATACTTTATGTATAGTTTTATAAACAGTTTCCATCGTATCCTCTAATTTTCTAAAAATATATATTGTTTTGTCCTTTCATGCATGTGCACATACACACATACAAGCACATGGTTTGTGAGGCACCTGTGCTGTGATGCATGTGTCCTGGTCAGAGAACAACTTTGTGGATTTGATTCTCTCTTTCCACCTTTGTGTGGACTCAGGATGGAACTCAGGTTCCCAAGCTTATACCTGTCAAGTGCCTTCACCTGCTGGGCTGTCTCACCAGCCTAGAAATTCTTCATAAGAAAATATTTTGTTAGGAACATTTTTTATACCATCACTAGTGTGTGAAGAAGCCCATTTGTGTCTTTGAGACAGGTCTCATGTAGCTCAGTCGATGTAGCCATGGATAACTCCTGATCCTCTTGCTTTTCCTTCTAAGTGCTGACATGCAGCAGACCTATCTTGTTAGCCTTCTTTTCAGAACTGCAGTTCTCTGTCAGCTTTTGTCTGAGTTTGCTAAAAGTTGTTTACTAATTACAAAAAAAAATAAGCTCCCTTCTTTTATTTATTATTATTATATTTTTATTTTTGAGACAGGATTTCACTATGCCTTTCTTGCTGTCCTGTATACTGGGCTGGTCTCAAACTCAGGGATCTGCCTGTCTCTGCCCCCCAACTGATCCCACGCTTGTGCAAGTGCTGGTATTAAAGCGTGCACCACTACACCCAGCTAGCCTTCCATTTTTATAGTGAATGATTGTAAGATTTCTGGAGAAATACTCTATTCTGGAGTGTGGTTTTGTTGACATGTATATGGCTCTAAGATTCTAAACATACTGAAATTTGTTTTTATGCTATTTAGATATTAATATTGGAATTTTATCATACAAATTGAACATTACAGAATTGAATGTGCATTCAAATCATGAGGTCTTTTTTTGTTTTGTTTTGTTTTTGAGACAGGGTTTCTCTTTATAGTCCTGGGTGTCCTAGAACTCTGTAGACCAGGCTGGACTCAAACTCTGATATCTGCCTGCCTTTGCCTTCTGAGAGCTAGGATTAAAGGCATGTGCCACCACTGCCCAGCTCAGTATATTTTCAACAACCACTGCCCAGCAAATCATGCGTCTTTTTAAGAATTGTTTCTGTTTGATTTTATGTGTGTGAGTGTTTTGCCTGCACAAACATCTGTGCATGTGGGCATCAAGTCTCCTAGAGACAGGTGTGAACTGCCATGTGGGTGCTGGCTGGGAATCCAATCTGAGTCCTCTGGAAGAGCAGCCAGTGCCCCTAACTGCTGAGCCATGTGTCCAACCCCCCATAAATAAGGATTTTAATTGACTGACAAATGAATCTCTAGTATTAAAGTAATAAATTTAGTTCACGATACTTCACAGGAAGTAATTAACTTTTTTCTCACTAGTTGCTTGAGAGCCATAAGGGTGCTTCAGAAGAACGGACATGTGCCAAGTGATTCTTCTCTTTTCAAATCGTATGCGGAGTATGGCCATTTTGTGGACATCAGGATCGCGGCTCTGGAGGCTGTTGTTGATTACACCAAAGGTAATAAATACCCTCCTGGTGGTGCTCGTTCCAGCTTAAAGAGAAACACAGCCTCATAGCACATGCAGTGCAGATGTTTTCTTTGTTGTGATTTTTGACTTAGTGTACATAGTGGATTGCACTGTGATATTTTCACACATATCCATTATTGTTAAATTCTTGGCTCACTGACTTAGTTTGAGGATGATAGGAAAAAATAAAATATAGATGTCTTTAACTAGTGGGAGAAGCCAGCATAATATATAAATTCAATTTTACATTATTTTTAAAAATAAGAGATTTGGGGAAAAATCTAAAGATTCAATGAAATGGTGTACAAGTGTGTAAAACTTTATAACTGTGCAAACAGCAAGAGGATAGCTTCAGGAAAATGAGGTTAGGCCTCACGTTGAGAGATGTAAAGAGTATGACAGTCAAAGCAACAGTACATATTAAAACATTTTCAGAAAGTGGGATGATTAAGGTATATAATAAAAATATTTCACAAAAATAGAGGCTGGAAAAAACAATGCAGGAAACAATGGAATTCTCTGAGAAGTGTAAATTAAAGTGACATAAGCTAGCCTCTGCTGCAGTTTTCATTGTAAGTTCCTGGGCAGAATCAGAAGCAGGGTGTTGTCTGGGGGACAGAGGTTGCATATGGGATTCTGTTGAAGCCTACACTTGTTCTGATTTTCTCCTATGCTGAAATCTCTTCCTAATTCTACTTTCTTCATGATTCAGTCTGCAAAAATGAAGTATAGTCGCCAGCTTCAGATTAGCGAGTCAGAAGACAGTAAACCACACAGCTGTGTGAGTTTTAGATTCTCTACTATACGTTGCCAAGTTTCCATTTACATTGGGGAATTAAACATACATACAGTTCATGTGTAACTTTTTTTTCCCCCCAAGATTTTATTTTGGGCCAGGAATAGTTGCACATGCTTTTAGTCCTCATGCTTGGGAGGTAGAGGTTGGAGGATCTCTGGGAGTTAGAGACCAGCTTGGTCTGCATAGCAAGTTCCAGGCCAACTAGGGTTATATAGTGAGGTCCTATCTCAAAGAAGTTTCATTCTTTTGGTTTTGGTGGGTTTTTTTTTTTTTTTTTTTTTTTTGTGTGTGTGTGTGTGTGTGTGTGTGTCTGTCTGTCTGTGTGGTGCGCGCACATACACACACACACACACACACACACACACACACACACACAGATTCCCACTAGGGCCAGAAGACGTATTCAGATGTATATATTGTATACATGTAAAAGTCAAGCTTGTAACGGAAATATTGGGAGAATAAAGAAGCTGGAGTATACTGAGCTCTGATTAGAATAAAAGGAAACAGGAAGTTCCATAGGGAGTTTATAAACTAGAAACATGTATGATTAAGTCATTAAATTTTACAAATTTCAACAGAAATGCCTAGAGACAGAAAGCAGAGAGAGTCGTAACCATATTGTGTTTATATTATATGTTTGCCTTGATTCAGAAAGAACTATTATTTAATATCTTTTCATTTAGGGGATGATGTAAATATGATTTGTTGTTGTTGTTAAGTGAGTTATTTGACAAGCAATAAACATATATAATTCTTTGTCTCTATATATGTTTTGATATTTTGCCAGCTTAAAATCTAGACTTGTTGAAATCATGTCTCAGAAATATGAAGAATTCATGAGTTAATACTACCCAAAGTAAAATACTAATGTCTCCAAAAGAATACAAAACTAATAAGTATAATTTAAAATTTTGAATGGTGCTTAGGTATGAACCATGAATTCTGCAGCTTTAAATATTGGTGCTCCTATTAGAAGATGAAAGAAGGAAAACTGTTATGCTTAAAATTTGTAAATAAAGCTTTTCAATTTTTAAAAATTTGTTGAAAAGGTGATTGGCGATAGTTAGTATGTCATTTTATGTCAGTTATAGTCATAACACATAATTGTAATTGCCTTTCTGACTGGTTTGGGTCTTAGTAGAAGGAACCATGTGAACAGAAACGTTTATATTTATGATGCCATTGTATGCCAAGCCTCTCAGGGATTTAAGCATCTAAAAAGTTAGGCATATTTTGTCCAATTAATTGTGCCTAGTTGATGGCTTTTAGTGAGTTAAAACTTGTATTGGTGTGTGGTTGAATTTTAGTATGAACTACATATGGGGCACTATTGGGGTATTATTTTGTATTGGTCTTTGGCTGAATACGTACTAGGCACTGTTTTGTTCTTGGTCACACATGGCATGATACTCATGAAAGTGACTGCCTGGTGCGCACAGTTAATGAGAAAAGGAGCGCTGCTTGGTCACGTGGACCTTCAACTGCACGACAGCCCAGCTAAGAGTCATCCTCATTGAATGTCCCTGCTTTCTCCACTTACTCCTTGACTTGACACAATTAACCCTGCGTATATTTGCTCATTTTTATTTTCAGTGGACCGGAGTTATGAAGAACTTCAGTGGCTACTTAATATGATTCAGACTGATCCTGTACCTTATGTAAGGTTAGTTTATGTATTGTAATTATCTTGATTATGAGTCCTGAAGTAGGTTGAATCATTTCTAAAGATTGTACCTGGAGAGATATTTATGTTTATGATTTTTAAAAATATGGAAATGGGTTGTGTTTTTAAAGCCTTTTTCTTTTTAAAGAGAGGGTTTCTCTGTATAGCCCTGGAACTCACTCTGTAGACCAGGCTGTAGACTCAGAAATTCGACTGCTTCTGCCTCCCAAGTGCTGGGATTAAAGGCGAGTGCCACCACCGTCTGCCCCCCCCTTAAATTAAACTTATTTATTTACATCTCTTCCTCAGTTTTCCTTCCCTCCTCTTCTTCCATTCCCTCTGCCTACCTCTCCTCCCTCCAATCCACTCTTCCTCTGTTTCTATTCAGAAAGGGGCAGGCCTCCTAAACCTATCAACAAAGCATGGCATATTACATTTAAAGCCTTTTTCTTATTTGATTTTAGAAAAACATTTTCCAAATACATTGTTAATAGTTTGCAGTGCATAGGGATGATGCCTTGTGTGTCCCAACTTATAATTGATTTCACTATTTATGTCATTTTGGGAACTTATTTCAGATTATCCTAATTTTTGCTCATTTAACATTTTTTTTTATTACATTTATTTATTTTGTCCATGTGCATGCGCGTGTATCACAGCAGCATGTGGAGGTCAGAGGACATGTCTTTACTCCTGGAGCCACATCACTGGCTCCTATGTCTTTGTTTCATTTCATTCAAAGCCTTCATTTTTATTACAGTTGACATTTTTTAAAATCTTAAACTAAAAGAACTGCAGGCTTGATGTGGCCTCTGCCTTTGTATTTGTGCTTACCTCTAGTAGCTGCGTTTATTCCTGCTGTTTTCTTTTACACAATGGGGTGTTATTTAAGAATTCAGTTTAACCAGTTCTGTCTTCCTTTCTTTGCACATAGTAGACACTTGGGTTTCATTTGATTTCATGTTATGACTTCATAGAACAGAATTTTAGAGCTGAAGAACAACTCACAGCTATTGAGCTGGAGGCAAAAGACTTCGACCGAGAGACCTTAAATGGTTTGTTCAGCTTTCTGCATCACTTGGCACACAGCGTTCTTTAGAATGACAGAAACTCTGCTTTTTCATGTCTGAGATGCCTCTGGGTGTGAGTAGTCTGCTCAAGAGCCTGGGCATTTTATAGTGACTTCTTGGTTAGTAATTGTACATTTCAACGTTTTAAGTAATGCTTTTTACACCAATTTTCATATGAAATTTTGTTAAGATTTTAATGTTCTTGATTTGTGATCTGTATTATATTTTGAATAATCTGTTCTTGTGAGTGATACAAAGTTGAAATGCAAAGAAAAAAAACCTAATAGCTTCCCATTTTGAAGTATAGAGCACAAAATGTAGCCTCATTCCTTTATCTAAAATGGTGCATGCACTTAAGTCTTTGGTAGCAACTGGGAACAGATGCTATAAATGCAATATAGACAAAACTTAACATGTATCCATTTGTTTTCAATTTGCATAATTAAAAAATTAACATCTGTGTTTCTGAGAACTTGTTTTAAAGACTAAATATTTAAGAACTGTTTCAGAGAGCACTTCAGGCAGATTGTCATGGGTTTGTGATATTTGAAGTTACTGTATTACACATTGTATCTGCACTGAGTGCTTTTGAACTGTAGTTTTGAGTTGCTTTGGTTCATTCAAATGTCAAGAGCACTATTTACAGTCTGGACTAAAAATCATTTAGAGGTATGCTTCATAGTTATGTGTAGCATGTTTTCTTCTTAATTTACATACTTATGTCCCCATTAGAGAAACTTCTCCTTTCATGTCACCCTATATGTAGGTTATATTCAACCATACACAGTTGCACAAGTTGGCAGTGAAGACCTGGTGAAATGACTCAGCAGGTAGACTAGAAGCCTGCTAGAGATGAGAACTGACTCCTGCCAGTTGTCTTCTGATGTCTGCACACACGCCATGGCGCACCGTCCCCAAAACACACACACACACACACACACACACACACACACACACACACACACACATGCCATGGCGCACCGCCCCAAAACACACACACACACACACACACACACACACACACACACACACACACACACGCACACACTCACACGCCATGGCGCACCGCCCCAAACACACACACACACACACACACACACACACGCACACGCACACGCACACTCACACACAACTATACAAAAGAATAGCAATGGTTTTTCTTTTTTTGGTTTTTTGAGACAGGGTTTCTCTGTGTAACTTTGCGCCTTTCCTGGAACTCACTTGGTAGCCCAGGCTGGCCTCGAAATCAGAGATCCACCTGGCTCTGCCTCCCGAGTGCTGGGATTACAGGCGTGCACCACCACTGCCTGGCTCATTTTTATTTTTCAAGTCTCATTTTTAGAAAGTCATTATGGCAATGAATGGTCACAGAATAAAAGTGTTTCCACACAGTGATTGCTCTCTCCGTGATGTTTTCTATTTTGTTTTAGATAGCCTTGGCTGTCCCAGATTTTACCATGTGGACCAGACTGGCCTTGAACTCACAGATCTACCTGGCTCTGACTTCTGAATACACTAGCATGTTTTGTGTTTTGAATGAACTTCATCCATTTGTTTTTATTTTGCTTTACTTTCCTTGAGGCAGTCTTACTGTGTAGTCCAGGGTGCTGGGACTACAGGTGTGTGCCATGATACCCTGCAAGTATTGCTTTTCGTTTCTTAGTTTTGTGTTTCTTGAGGTTTTGTTTGTTTGTTTTTATAGGATGTCTTCCATTTCATTCTCATTGCTGTCATACTTGTAAAAACTTACTTGAGCAAACATCACGTGACCGCTTGCTCTGTAGGACTAGTGGTAAGACCTAGATACTCAGCGGTCTAACTCTGTTTACGTTGTTGGCATTTTCCTGTCCTGCTCTAAACGGAAGCATTCTGTTCTCATGGGCTTTGTGGGTTTTAAAACTTGTGGTAAGATGACCCTCGATGAGAATGAAAACTTTGGAAGTGTATAGATTTTCCATCCCTGTTTTCATCACAGGATGCTTGAGAAGTCGCTTGTGTAAAGGGGTGAGGTTGCCAGAAGTCAGAAGCCAGGAAAACTCCCATGACTAGCAGTTCCGCTTCCACTTTAGAATTCAGGGTGGCGTCTACAGCGATACTCCTGATTCCCTCGACTAGTGCAGTTCCCTCACGTCATAGTCTCCCCCAAATCCCACAGTCCTATTGTGCTTAAGTACATAAAGACTTACGTCCGTAAACTTCAGTGTCCTCATTTGATGACTTGGTCATTGTTGTCCCCTCTCCTGCGGTATAGTCCTGAGTAGTCCAGGATCCTTCCTGTCTTTTGCCACAGCCTAATCCTTGGCACTTAAGATAAAGTTAGCTAAATGCAGATGAGACAAATGGCTGAGTGTATTTTTCCCTTTTCCTCCAGTCATCTGTATATGTAGATATTTAATGTAATTCATGGATTAAATGATTTTATTTCTCCTGTAACAACTGTAGGTAGAGAAAGTCTTCTAAGATGTAATTGAAATGTTTAGGAAGCTTTGAGTCTTCCAAGCTCAATTTCTTGTGTCTTGATCAGAGACTTCCTTTTTCTTGTATTATCTTCTCTCAGTAGAGCATTTTCAGGCCGAAGTCCGTCCTTCGTTAAGATAGCTTCTGAACTAAAACTAAGAAAATTCCTTTTGAGTAACTTATGTATCTCTTGACATACTGATATCTTTTTTGCTCTAAAGTTTGCTGTCAATTTTATGTGTCTGTTAGAATAAAAAAGAATTAGATGCATAGGCCAAAATAAATATTTTAATTTATATGTGTTGTCTTAATACTAAAATTAAATTTTCAAAATTGAAGTTTCCTTTCAGTAAAAATGACCTTTGCCAGGAGTAGTCACACATGCCTTTAATCCTCTAACTCAGGAGACAGGGGCTAGTGGATCTATGTGAGTTCAAGGATAGTCTGGTCTACATACTAAGTCCCAGTCTGGCCAAGGCTACCAAGTAAAATTCAGTTTCAAAAAGAAAGGGTGTGGTTGGCTAAACTACTCATACAGTTGCCAGGCTGGTATATGCTTATAATCCCAGTGTTAGAAAGCTGAAATAGGAGAATTGCAGGTTCAAGGCCAGCCTGGGCTACATAATGCAACCTGTTGCAATACAATAAAATAATCATACAAATTTTGGAAAATAACAAAAGCTCACCAAGAGAAAAATACGCACTGTACTTATAGTTAGTGTAACCAGAAATGATAGTCCTTAGCCATTTTGATTTGTTGATTCATAGTTGTTTTATGTATGTGCATCCTTATGTTTGGTTTAGATTATATAAGGTTAAGATAAAGATAGCAGGAAGTGCTCCTGTTTTGGAAGTAAATGATCATGATCTGACTGTACCAGTTCTTTGAGGTGATGCATTTATGCTCACTGCTTCTTCTCTTGACAGATTTTCAGCTTTTATTTGTTTTACTGGTTGGTTGGTTTGCTGTTTTTAGGTTTGGTTTGTTTGGTTTGTGGTGGTTTTGGTTTATTGCTTCTTTTTTTTTTTTTTTTTTTCCTATAGTGATAGGATTTTGGGATTCGCCTGCCTCATGAAGAAAATTACCAATTTTCAGGCAAATAGAGTGATGCTTTTGCTGTTGTGGTTCCGTGAACCTGTGACTTTGAGACTGGCTTTAAGTCTGTTTCAGATGTCTGAAGTATACACTCGTAACACTTTGATATTTAATCTTTGACAAATTAAGCATGGGATACTTGTCTTTTCTCATTTCCTTTGAACATTTTGTATATTTAGTCACTTATATTTTCCTGTTAAAAAACA